>NC_139677.1:85619654-86154654 GCF_964106915.1 Podarcis gaigeae
GCATGGTGGGCAGCAATCTTGGACGGCTTTGGGGTTTAGTGGTTGCAGAGCTTCTCTTGAATCGTGTCTCAAGGTGCTGCCTGGACTGCTAGAGGTGCAACCAATGCTCGGGCCGTCGCGAACACTTCGGGGCCACAAAGGCTGAGGAGAGGCCCCGCTTCTGCTCTACAGACCCTCTTGTCGGCTCATTTGCTTGGAGGTAGCAGTCAAACCGAGCGAGGTAGGAGTCCCAGGATTCAGAGGCTGGGGCAAACGGCGGTAGAGGCACGAGTGAAGCCATGGTTCCGATGCCGACGTGGAGGCGATGGATGGTACACTGTGCTCTAGCCAGAACGGTCAGCTCTGTATTGGTTCTGCTCCGTGATTTCGCTCAGTGTTTCAGCTCTGTGATTCAACTCATCTCAGAGGGTGGCCGCGTCTGGCTGTGCTCTGATGTCCATCGATCCCACCTTCGTCGCCAGTGTTGAATAGTGTGTAGACATGACAGACGACACAGCGACTTCTCCAAGTAGCTCTTTATTTTGTAAGCTGGAATAGAACTGAACAGCAAACAGCTGGACCTGAGTGAAAACTACATACACAATACTCCTGGTGGCCTGGGTGAGAACTTCAATACATAACACCTAGAGTCTGTCAAGACTGGCCCGTATGGGCAGGGGTACCTTTACCTTTAAGATATTCCATAAAGCTGCTGTCTTTAGCCCTTCCTCTGCATACTTGGTATGAAAACATAATACATAGTTGGTTACCAGATTTTTTTCAATGAACCTGGGGACTTTTTTTTTTTAAATAAGGCTGAGTAGCAACAGGGAGTCTGTAGTGGGGATGGTGAGGCAAATGACCCTGGACCCAAGCACACATGCATATTGTATAAAGGTGCAAAGCCCTTCTTTCACACCCTGTGAAACATAAATGTGCAGAGTTTTTAAAAAACTGGGCAACAGCCACCTGCCCACGACTCCCGAGCCTCCCCCGATCAGTCAGAACAAAGGGGGGAAGGGGACAGGGGGCAGGAAATCTGTAGCGCGGACGTCCCTGGTTCCCCTTTGGCAGTGGCAGCGGCAGTCAGCAACCCGGAGCCAGCCTGGTAGTGCAGTTGGCTCTGGCTGGTTTCAGGAGCTGCTTGCTGCCGTCGCGCCCTCCATTTTTCCTCTCCAGAAGTCCCCATATAATGTGTTGTGCACAAGACACATCATATGGGGACTTCCAGTGAGGAAAAATGGCGGGCGCCACAGCAGCAAGCAGCTCTTGCTGCTGCCATGTTTCCCAGGGACAGATTTGCAAATCTGGGGACATTCCGGGGACGGAATTTGTCTGGGGACAGATTTGCAAATCCGGGGACTGTTCCCGGGAACAAGGGACATCTGGTAACCCTAAGTTACATGACATCTGACAGACGGGCATAAGGAGCAGGGTCTTCCCTGCTCAGAATATTACAATATAATTGACTTGACAAAATTCCCTGGGGAGGAAATTTTCTAATGTGGGTGTCACTCGCAAGAAGGCACTAAGGTGTGATGGCCTGGGATTCCGATTCAGAGGACGAACCAGAGGAATCCCAGCCTGCACAGGAGTCCCCGCCTCCAGGGCCGGCTGAACTGGGGCAAGGCCTAGATGCTGAAGAGCCTGCACCTGTGGCAGAGCACCAGGAGCTGGCCCCAGGTGAAACCCTTCTGGCCCCAGAGGTGCTTGAGGACTCAGTGGCTACAGGTGAGCCTCCTCCAGGGCCCAGTAACCCTTCGGCCTCTCCTGATCTGCAGAGGCTTAGGGCAGAGAGGCGAAGGGAACTGGTTGCTCCCAGGAGGAGTGCTCGCCTTAAGGCCAGAGGAGGCGGGGCTCCTGGGGGCCGGGACCACCCCTGGCCTTAGAAGAGGATAAAAGCCCAGTCAGCCCGGCCCCAGGTTGCGGGAGCAACGTCGTTGTTGGCTTCGGACCTTCCTGTGTTCCTGACCCCTGCTCGGCCTCCTGTTCCTGACCATCCGGTGCTCCTGTTCCCTGCTCGGCCTCCTGTTCCTGATCATCCGGTGTTCCTGTTCCCTGCTCGGTCTCCTGTTCCAGCGTTCCTGTTCCCCGCCCGGCTCTCCGCCTCGGACCTCGCCCCTCTTCGTGTGGACTCTGCTTACGCCCACGGTACCTTACCCCCGGGGCCAGCACATAAGTGCTGTGTGGAGAAGTACTTTTTATTTTCAGTTCCGAATCTTCCAACATTCAGCTTCCTTGGAAGTAACATCCCTAGTAATCAGCATCATCCTAAACCAAAATAATTGTGTCTTCTGCTATGCACTTCTCTGCACTTCAAAAGAGCTAGCATCTACTCTTCCCCATCTCTCCTGCCTCCAGTAGGAGATGATTTAAAATTCAAATCTTATCCTTCAAAGTATCTGCGGCCTCTCTTAGATTTATATCATGTGTAAATAAAAGGCCATCAAAATAAGTGAATGCTGATAAACCCGATAGGCCCTGAGGGATGGGGTCCTTGGCAGTTTCTTGGCAAGCCTTTTAGATTAATCCAATTTATGTTTTCCAGCTCAGAGATGGGTTTATTAAACAGGGTGCCTTGTCTCGCTCTAACGCAAAGCTGCAAATATTAAAATATGAATTTCTTGTATGTGGCTGAAATGAATTTAAAAGATTGCATCTCTCTGCAATTGCATTGCTCCTGGAATTTGAAGAAGGAAACATGTTAATGGCTATTTTAATGCTGACCTTTACTCATATTACACATGTTAGTTCTACGTGGCATGAAGTTCAGGACAAACGCGTCCATTCTCATCAGGCGTGCGGCAGAGTTCGCAATGTTCTCTTCTGCCTGGCAAATATACAAACACAATCAATTCAGAGCACTTGACAAAGTTATTATGGTAACCCTACATTGCTGATCTACAATCAGTAAGAAATGCATGTACGTACTGTTTTGTTTTGTTTTTAAAAAGACTAAGAATCTAAACTAGGCATTCTACAATATTATCAGAATATCAGTCATTTTATTCAATCATTTCCAGTGTGGCTGAAATGCCTTTTTTATATAAAGAAGTAACAGATGCTAGAAACAAACGCCAAAGGATCACTACTGGGTCTCTCCTTGCAAGTTTCCCAATGATTCTGGATGGTCACTTTTGGAAATGGGCATAAGTCTGAGTCACCAAAGTGAATCTTACAAGGTTGCCACCAGCTGAGGTGGCTCACTCTCTCCGCCTTTCCCCTCTCCTCCTCTATGTAACCCCACAGCTCATCTACCCCACCACCATTTTTCTCATCCTCTCTCTCCCCCCCTTGCCTCCTACTCCATCTGTTGACTTGGCACATGCGTTCATCTCACTATATTACTCCACACCAGTGAGCGACACATGGCTCTTGTAGATTTGAGAGCAAAAGGCCCAATTCACCTGAGAGGTCATTTTAAAAAATATTCTCCCCCCCTCCCCCCGAGTTATTTTTAAAATTACGGTTTATATTTATCTTTTAAGTAGGGTTAAAGTACCTATTTATTTAAGTGTAATTATGCCTATTGGGGGAAAAAAGTATCACAAGTGTAGATTTGAAGTGTTTAATCATTAAAACAACCATGTTGCTGGAAATGGCAGTGACTGAAAAGGTGGCAAGGTTTTTCTTTTTAATATAATCAATTATTAGTGCAATTACACCTTTTCATCTAAGCACTAATGTGATATACATACAGTGGTTTTTTTTCTAAAGAAACATTTAGGGGTACTCTCATTTTCCTACTCATATTGACATACTGCCCCTCAATGAGGCCAAACTTAGATTCACAAAATGTTTAGGGTATGTGTACCCCTGCGTCCCCCCAGAAAAAAGCAGGGTCTGTGTGTTTGTGTGTATGTAAATGTAATGTAATGGTGTGATGTAAAAAAAAGCCAGAAAAGTTTTTCTCACTAAACAAAATACTGATTTAAGAATAAGTGGGGTGATAAAGGAGTACCTACCAAAAGATTATAGCGAAGCTGTGTACAGTAGTGATAGGCTTACTTTACTGGCTTGAGACACCACTGTGCATGTTGAAACCACACTTCCTAGGAAGATGGGAGAGGAGCATTGTTCTACACCTGTAGAGATTGTACCATCCTTTCAAATAAAGCTGTATTCTACACCTGTAGAGATTGTACCATCCTTTCAAATAAAGCCACCTTTTCTGCTGTCTGAGAAAAGATGGAAGAAGTATCTGTAAAATTCAGCAAGACATTGGCTATATTATGCTTTGGAGTGCATGCCCCATGACAAAAATGAGTGAACAAAGTGTAGTATTTCAACTCTATGCTTCTAGTTTAGCAGCGCTCCAAGATGGTGCTGCCTGCCTTGTCTGTGTGTGCATGTGTGAGAAAGCTGCTATGTTACAAACAATTAAAAATATAGATGGAGTCTTCTGCCCGATTAACCAAGGGCACCTTTTAAAATTTATCAAATTACTCTCGCAGCTCTGCTAAAAATATATCTACATACACAAGCCCACTGCAAAGAAAGCTGAACTGTCAACGCTGCTGTGCAGCTGTATTCTGTTGACAGTGGACAGGGCTGCAGTATGACAGTACTTTCAACACAGAGAATCTCTAGACCCTGGCAGATTCCCTCTGTCTTAAAGGGGCTTCCTGAAGCTATGTGAACATTATTTCTAAATCAGGAAGACCTGACAAAGAGGATATGGACATTAGCGAGTCATGAGCAGCTGTGTCAAGTGCTGAGAATATATAGCATGTTAAATTCCAGTGAAGCAAAGAAGTAAAAATGACTAGTTTAAGGTTTAAAAGCAAAATGTGGAATGAGTTCCAAGTCTTCGTGAGCTGATGCTGTATGTTTTGATCTTTCGTTGCTAAGGCTGCAGTCCTGTAAAGTAGTGATTTACTTACACGGTGGCAGTTTTTGGTAAGATGGTGGGATAATATATAAAAGAATAGAAAGCCAGAGGGGGCGAGGAACAGTCAGAAAGGGCTGCCTGAGATCTTGTGTGACCTTCCCAGAGCCTGGAAGTGGTTTGGACTTTCAAAGACTATCAAAGTCTTCCTTATTTTGCATGATTTTGCCTTGTGCACAGACACCCCCCCCCCCCCGATCATAGCCCCTGCGTATGTTGCAAGCATAGCTGTCAATTTACAAATTTGAAAATAAGGGACTAGCAGCCTTGAAAATAAGGGACCAGCAGCCAAAATAAGGGACCTGCAGCCTCACCTGTTCCAGGCACTCCAGTCTTCCTGTCCTCCTGCATTCTGGTCAAACTCATGCTGGTAGCTTCGAGAACACTGTCCAACCAACTTTGTAACCAGAGGTTCAACTGAATAGCACATGCAACAAAATGGCATCCAGCATTCAAAACCCCCCTCAGCTTGCATTAACTAGCCACACACAAGGCATGCAAGCTCCACCCCCCAGTCGTTCTTAGACTTATTATTAGTGAGCAACACAGCCAAGCAACACACTTGGCCATCAGGGAGGGAGGCAGAGGAGCTGCTTCCTTTGAAATTTAAGGGACATTTAAGGGCCATCCATCAATAAGGGACAGCAGCGGGACATGACACTGGAATAAGGGACTTTCCCGCCAAATAAGGGACACTTGCCAGCTATGGTTGCAAGCCCACTGGACACAGCTACCTGGGAGTAGGCTCCCCTGAACAAGTGTTACAAGATGGGCTTCCAAATGTTTGGGAAACTTAAAATTTTAGACCTACCCTTCCCACTCCAAATCTTTGCTGCGTTGCTTACATATGAACCAAGAGCAGGCATTATCCGCAGTCAAGAGCTTTGGAAGACGATAAACAAACCAGAAACTATAAACAAACCACATGAATATTTAACTGTGCTGCGCTTCAATTATTTACGACCCTGCTTAAGGGCATCCTTTTCAACGCAACGTAAGACTTAACAAGAAATCCCAGGATGTTTTCTTCATATGGACTGGTACTGGGGACAGCTTTTACTTATCAAAGATCGCCCACAACATTTCACTTCCCAAACAACTGCTGTCAAAAATTCTTGAAATGTCATGAGCTACACCATGGGAAGGCAAACTAAGGCCCGGGGGCCAGATCTGACCCAATTGCCTTCTAAATCCAGCCCACAGACAGTCCAGGAATCAGCGTGTTTATACATGAGTAGAATATGTGCTTTTATTTAAAATGCATCTCTGCATTATTTGTGAGGCATAGGAATTGGTTCATTCCCCCCCAAATATAGTCCGGCCCCCCACAAGGTCTGAGGGACAGTGGAATGGCCCCCTTCTGAAAAAGTTTGCTGACCCCTGGGCTATACCATAATTTTACTTGATGCCTACTCAAGTTTTCCTTCTGCAAACCTCCAAAAGTTAGTTTAGGATTGAAGCTTGATATTGGGCAAGTCCCACATCTCCCAGCAGCAGCACCCTCCCATCTCACATTGTTCAGGAGGCATGGAAGGCCCTACCATTAGGTAGATGGTGGTGGTCACCTGAGGAAGCAGATGCTGGTGGGCATGGATGGGCAGCGAGGTGCTGGAGGACAGAGCTGCATGTGCCACATGACTAACCCAGCACCCCATATGCTAACCTGTTGCCCTCAGGTGCAGTGAAGGATGGGTGCTGAGGTAAGTTTCAGATGCCTGAGTCAAGAGCTCCCCAGCCTTGTTGGGATGAGGCTTGTCTTGGCAGCTCCTGACCCAGGAGGAGGAAGAAACAGAGGAGGACATTGGATGGTGGGGAGCCAAGTGGGAGGAGGGAGGAAATCTCCCCTTTCCACTTTGACCTCAGTCTCTTTGGAAGGGGGAGCAATGATGCCAGTTCCACCCTCTGACCTTCCTGCAGAATGAAGAATCTCAGCAAAGGTTGGGATCCACCTAGCTCAACAGTAGCCGAAATTCTCAATACTCAAGAAACGTCATTATTTAGAAGGCTTTTGACCTTCTGGGGCCTCCATTGTCAGAACTAAGTTGCAACGTCTTTACTCTAAGTGACAAAAGCTGCAAAGTCTCCAAGTTATAGGACAACGAACTGTAGACGAGCTGCACGCCAATGAAAATTGCAACCAGTTTACTTTGTTCTTCTTTAAAAATGGTTTTGAAGGGCAATCTTTCCTGCTTTGATGCCTCAAAGAATGACTGCTGTAACTGGAGTATAAAGACAGAAGACATGTTTTGATTGCACATGGCTGAGGTTTATTGCTCCGAGTTAATCGCTTTATTAACATCAAGTCAATACTGGCAGAATCATCTGTGGAGATCAAGCAGATCATCTTAAGCTCACAGACTTTATTTAATCCTATCCAGCAGGTGCTGCATGAGAGTCTAGTTAAATTTTGTCTAATCTGTGGACTCCAGGCTAAACCAAACCACTTGCATAGTTGCTTTCTTGCTCAGGCTGGGAAATAGATGGGTTTGCGGTGCAAGTCTCTCAATGTAATACATGTCATTAGCTTAAATATCAGATCTGAGAGCCAACTTTTGTAAATGGCTAAAAGAAAAACACCCTGCAGGTGTGAAAACAGGTTTTAGAAGTACTGTATGTTATGAAGCTGCCCAGAGTGGCTGGGGAAACCAGTTAGTTGGGTGGGGTATAAGAAATAAATATAATAATAATAATAATAATAATAATAACAACAACAACAATTATTATTTATTTATTTATTTATTTATTTATTTATTTATTTATTATTTATTATTTGTACCCCGTCCATCTGGCTGGGTTTCCCCAGCCACTCTGGGCGGCTTCCACAGAGACCAAAAATACACTAAAATGTCACACCTTAAAAACTTCCCTGAACAGGCTGCCTTAAGATGTCTTCTGAATGTCAGGTAGCTGTTTATCTCTTTGACATCTGATGGGAGGACATTCCACAGGGAGTGCGCCACTACCGAGAAGGCCCTCTGCCTGGTTCCCTGTAGCTTTGCTTCTCGCAATGAGGGAACCGGCAGAAGGCCCTCAGCGTCCGGGCAGAATGATGGGGGCGGAGACACTCCTTCAGGTATAGTAGGAGTAGTAATATGTAGTAGTAGTATGATTGCCAATTTCTTTTCCCCCGGACTGTTCCTCTGCTCTTAATACAGTGTGTGTGTGTGTGTGTGTGTGTGTGTGTGTGTGTGTGTGTGCTCTTAAGGGTTTAAGAAGTGCCTCAAATATGCCTTGGCAAGAGAAAGCAGACTTTGATTAAGTTGATGGTTGGTTGAGCTGCAGCCTCCTGGATTGACTGTGCTAGTGAGTTCTCAAGGGCTTCAGAGAACCACGACACGCAGAAACACGATGAAACTTTCCCTGTCATAGAAGTAAGTGATGGCAAAAGCGTTGCCTCCTGAATTTACACTACTAACCCAGGCATATTGAAAGCTTCTCCCAGAACCCAGGCATCTTCTTGCTTTATGGTTGGGGAAATCTCGGTGGGTTATTCTCTTCTCATGGGTGCTATTTATTGCTCAGAGAGCAGGCATTGCATCTGCCAAACTTATTCCTGCCACACAGCTCTGAAAAACAATAAGGAGCCCTAAAGATTTACAAGAAGCTGAGGTTAGCAAGTCTTAAAGGTACAGCCTAAATTTTTTGGCTTGGCAATTTGCATGCTCTGGACGGGGACAGGGAGAGGCTATAGAGAAAACATGACAAATTAAAGTTTGCCCGATTCTCTGACAGGTTATGGCAGGGATGGCTGCCTTGTGGTCTGCTGGCTACTTCTGGTCCCCCATTAGATTTTTTGTGACCTCAAAAACCCCACTCATTTGTCTTTTAAAAAAAAAATTGGAAAGGAACTTTTTAAGGGGACATTTTGGAACTCACTTTGAAGGGCACACGTTTTAAAGGTATAACAGCCTTTATTTCCACATACTGTCACATACTATTTTGTGGAAATGTAGTCACATATTTTGTGACTTTCAACCTCTGCTGAGATTCTCTCAGCAAAGAGTACTTAGCATCCAGGAATTCATATATATATATATATATATATATATATATATATATATATATTTGCTTTCGTAGATTTTCACGGGTACAGGAATGCAGGTTTTGGTGTCCTCGGGTGTCTTCCCGTGTAAAAGTTTACACTTTTACACGGGAAGACACCCGAGGACACCAAAACCTGCATATATATATATATATATATATATATCTGTATATCCATGTATTATTTATTTATTTATTTTAAAAATGGTGAAACCACTTTTTACACTTCAGCCAATCTGACACACACACGTGACCCCAGACAGTTGCCTATGGGTCAATGTGACCCTCAGCCTGAAAAAGGTTACTCCCCCCAGTTCCACGTTACAACAGTTTTGGAATTGGCCTGTCTTATTCAGCTGCTAAAACTCTCCTAGAACTCAGTTATCAGCTATGTAGGGTAACTTTGCCAAAAAAAAGAGGAAACCTGTCACCATCAAGAGAGTAAAGGAGGTCAGAGATCTGCATACAATCTGCCTAGAAATAATGGCTGTAATTTAAACAGAAACCAAGGACATCTCACCATAGTGAGGAATAGTGTGACCAGGTAGGTGATCTGAGTGCCTCACTCAATCTGATGTCCAGGTTTTCAGTGTTGATGGGCAACCTCAAGACCCCAGCTCCCCGTTATTATGGTTTAAACAAGTCTAACCCAACAGACCTTTGGATAGAAAAGACCTCCAACTAGAGCTTCAACTAGAATAGGGTTTCTCAAACTTGGCCCTCCAGCTAGCAGGACCAGTGGTCAGGGATGATAGGGATTGTAGTCCCAAAACAGGTGGAGACCCAGGTTTGGGACACCCTGAACTAGAAGATTGCCCTCTGTAAAGTCAGACTCATGGCCATCAGACTCATGGCAAAAGCAAGCCTGGCCTGGATGTGATGTAGCCCTTCTGTCCCTCTGTGATTGACCTCTGTGGCATGGGCTGGTGTCATCCCCAGGCTCTTGTTGATGAATGTAGCAATGCTTAGCAGAGTCAGAGTCTGCTTTTTACTCCTTGCTGAAAGGCAGAACAAGGCTGCTGAGTGCCACAAGACAACACTTGATCATTTGAAGCCAAAGAACCAAAATAATCCTAAAGGTGATATGTATGTCAGGGGAAGCAGCCATGGAAAACATGGACTCCTTCTCATGTTACCATTTCAAGTTGGGAGCATCTGCCAGGTGGCTGCACTTGCCTGTGCACTGCCAGAAGTGTGCGTACAATGCCCTGTATGCAGGGGACAGTGGAGCTGTATGCACACTTAGCAGAGATATGCAGGAAGCAAGGCTGTGTAGGCATGTGGCATCACGAAATTTATTAATCTGCAGCAAATCAAAACAACAAAACATGGCTGGTGTGAGCAGTGGCTCACACACATCTTCTCTGTCCGAGAGCACAGAACAAAGAGCAGGAAAACAAAAGCACAAAGAACGGAAGTTCTCTTGTCTGAGTTTCCGTTCCCACACTCCAGCAGTATGGAACGTAAATAAGGATCACATGATTCAGCAATGAGAGAATGAATTACTGACAAGAAGTCCCAGGCCTTGTGGGAGAAGCCCACCCAGAAGCTCCTCCTCATCCCAGAAGGACTGGCACTGGTGTGGGGGAAAACGCCATAGCACAGGAATTTCTCCTTTGGCTGAGTCTTCTGATATGATCCAAAGTAGTGCAGGGAGAGGGGGGACGCAGGTGGCGCTGTGGGTTAAACCACAGAGCCTAGGACTTGCCGATCAGAAGGTCGGCGGTTCGAATCCCTGCAATGGGATGAGCTCCCGTTGCTCTGTCACTGCTCCTGCCAACCTAGCAGTTCGAAAGCACGTCAAAGTGCAAGTAGATAAATAGATACTGCTCCAGCAGGAAGGTAAACGGCGTTTCCATGCGCTGCTCTGGTTTGCCAGAAGTGGCTTAGTCATGCTGGCCACATGACCCAGAAACTGTACGCAGGCTCCCTCGGCCAATAAAGCGAGATGAGCGCCGCCACCCCAGAGTCGGCCATGACTGGACCTAATGGTCAGGGGTCCCTTTACCCTTACCTTTAGTGCAGGGATAAGCCATGATGCAGCAGCTTTCATGCACAAACATGCGAAGGGGTATTGCGATATAGCCATTCCACCTGCGAGAACTGTTAAGCGCAGTGATTTAATTTACTGAAATGCTTAAATGCATTATTGTGGCAGACACAATTGTACTGGCAATGGATAGTGGTCATAATATTGAGACAGAGGTGTGGGAATGACTGTGGAATAATGATATAAAGTTTACAGCCTGTTACAACCTGAGGGAAAATTATACGAAAATGATGTATAGATGGTAAGGTAAAGTAAAGGGACCCCTGACCATTAGGTCCAGTTGTGACTGACTGTGGGGTTGCGGCGCTCATCTCGCTTTATTGGCCGAGGGAGCCAGCGTATGACTAAGCCACTTCTGGCGAACCAGAGCAGCGCACAGAAACGCCGTTTACCTTCCTGCCAGAGCAGTAGCTATTTATCTACTTGCACTTTGATGTGCTTTCAAACTGCTAGGTTGGCAGGAGCAGGGACCGAGCAATGGGAGCTCACCCTGTCATGGGGTTCGAACCACCAACTTTCTGATCGGCAAGCCCTAGGCTCTGTGGTTTAACCCACAGCGCCACCCGCGTCCCACTGTATAGATGGTACTTGACACCTAATAGGTGCGATGATGCTACTTGTGTGAACGATGCGTTTGAATGGCTGGAGTGAACCTGTGCTTATACCATTGGATCAGCACCTGGTCTAATGGTGGATGGAAAAGAGCCTTGCCTATGCAGTGGCACAGTTCCCATGCGGCATGCAGCTCTGTGGGAATTGCACCGGGCGGGGAAGTGGCTCCCACACTGGGGCTTTTGTCAGTCTGTTTCTAGACAGCAGATACCGCTTTTAATTGATTATTTTTCCGTGCCAAGATCTGAAACCCAAAACAGGAGAAAGGGAGATTTACTCGCAGATCCCTTTAAATAGCACCACTGTTCCCCTCCACCTTGGAAAGTACATGGGATTTTGCTCTCTTAAACTGTTGGAAATCCTGGAACATGGCAAGAAGCCTGGAATGCTCTATTCTTAGAGTGAGAAAACATAAGTAGGTCAAGTTAAAAGAGTTCCTGTAAACATTGCCTCTCTGTTCGGAATCGTCTCTGTTCTGTCTTAAGACCAAAGTGCCTCTTATCATTCTTTCCTTCCCAGATTTGGTTTGTTGTCACTTTCTAAACCCCTGTCAGATTTGTGCTGATGATGCAAAGTACAAGTAACACTGCAGATCCATACAAGGAAACCGCAATGGCCACTGCTCAGTGTCTTCAGGAGGGGATATGTGATGAAATGGGAACAAACAATTGGCTATTTCTTTAACTTCCCAGTTCTTTTCTGGAGAATTGCAGACTTCTCAAACTTATGAAAACCTCAGCAAGATACCACCATCTCAGTTATCTGAACCAATAACTGGTTTGAGGATGGCCGTATATGCCCATAGAAAACAGCAGAAAATGTTTGTGGATGTAGCATCAACAAGCCAAGAGGCTGGATCCAGACTAACTTAGCTGAAGTTGGGTCCCATGTAAATCAACAGGATAAGTCAGTCATTGCTTAAATCCTATTGATTTCAAAATGTACCAAGTCAAACGAATTTAGGTTGCAGTCCTAATCCCACTCACCTGGGAGTTAGCCCCACTGAATTTAACAGGTGTTATGTACTGAGTTGAATAGGATCCAAAATTCAGCAGTCTGATTGGTCCTAGAATAATAGGATCCAAAATTCAGCAGTCTGATTGGTCCTAGATCAATGCAGCAGTATGATTGGTCCACAGGAGCCACCCAATCCAGTTCCAGGTGGAAGTGAATCCACAACCTGATTGGCCTATAGGAGAATCCCGGAATTAGCCAATCACGTGCAGCCCATTGTGTAAATAATGTATATAAAGCAGATATTGTGGGGGAACTTCAATTCCTCCTCACCACTATGAGCTGAATAAAGAGCATGAAATCCACTCTCGACTCCAAATATATTCAACTGGCGACGAGGATGGGATCCTGCTGAGCTGACCACCACACACAGCACTGCAGCACCGCAACCTGCTGCACTGCTGCCTCGCACCGTGTATCCAGGCTTCAGCTCCGGGACCCAAGGAACTCAAAATGGCAACCAACAGCAGCTTCTCGCCGTTCAAACCAGCATCAGGAGACTGGGAAGCATACGCCTCCTGTTTCACCTTCCTCCTAGAAGCCAAAGGGTTCACCAATGATGCCAAGAAGAGGGCGATATTCTTCAGCGTCTGCGGAGAGGAGACGTTTGAAATCACCTGGGCTCTCCTGGATTTCAACAGAACTTACAGTGTTTCTGAGTAGACATGGCTAGGATGGTGCTGCTGACCTTGCTGGGGAAACAATTGCCAGCAAGCTGATTTCTCCAGCAGGACTAACAGAAACTCTGGTGGTGAGGGCATTTAGATCAGAAAGCGGGTTTGGAGAGAAGCACAATGACAGCCCCCAGCGCTACTGCTCTGACCCAATTAGCTCTCACATCCCTAGGGCTGCTTTTAAGTGATAATAAATATATCAGGATATACAACCACAGCTCTGCCACTTTACATATGGCTTGGCCCTTATTTGCCTTCTATTCCTAAATTAGAAAGCCCCAAACACTTTAGCCTTTGTTCCAGTGGAAAAGTTACTTGGATCCCTTCATCATGTTGTTTGTCCTTTCTTACACTAGGCCCAGCTTTACTGACACTGGCTCAGGATTAATTTCTCCCCATGTCACTATTGGAAGGGTAGTAGATCATTATGGGTCTGCAATCAGCGCAGCACAAACATTATGCCTCTGCAAGCAACGCAAACAATTCCAGCACTGCAAATAAAGAAGATTTATGCTGTTGCTCAGTTCTTCTGTTACTATCGCAGCTCAGAGTGTCGGCCAGAGGCACCAGCTTCTGGGAAAGATAGTGCAGGCCCGACGCAACATTCTGACATCACAAGCACAATGTGGGACGTTGTTTTGATGACACATGCGTGATGTTGTGAGGTGCCAGGGGCAGACCCAAATGCAGTGGCAGCACAGGCTTAGCAGTTGGTGGCCCCCACCTTCCTCTTCCCCCTCCCCCTGGGAAGGCAGGGAAAGCCACCATTGGCCAGTGGCAGCAGCAGCAGGAGAAGGAAGAGGAGGAGCCACCAACCACAGAGCCATGCCACGCTTGACTCCAGTATTGTCCTCGTCCTTGCCCTGCGCCACCGACTGGGGGGTGCTTCCCCTGTCCCTCCTCCATGTGGCAGAAGAAAGAGGAGCTTCCGGTCACCAAAGCTGTGCTGCGCCCGGTCTGCATGCAGCCTCGTCCACCCTCTGAACATTGGGGGGACCCCAAAGTGCCTTGGCGCCTATATGGTGTCAACTCTAGTTTTGCTGGGGGGGGGGGAGTAGGCACTTGGGCAAGATGTCCTCAGGGGGTTCCCCTCCTTGCATGAGGAGGTGTAGGAAGGTCAGGTGGTACCCCGTGTGGAAAATTTATTGCCACCCCCCATTGTTTTGATTTGTTTTGTTTTTTGCCTGAAAAAATGGTTTTCCGTTATTTCATATTTTCTTACAAAGGAATGTGGATTCTGGGCCTCTGATAACAAGTAGGCGACTGTGGACAGATTCATAAATCTACAGGATGGGTTGTGTTTTGGCTTGTGTCATTTTATTTATATTTATTGTTTATTTATTTAATAAAATTTCTTTTTTAAAAACCTGCAAAGTGGTTTACCAAAACAAAACAAAAACACCACAGCAGTAAAATCAAGAAAAATTAACAATCCTGCTTTAAAACATACAAAAGCTAAAATATTATGATTAAAAATTATTTCAACTTCCTAAGCATCTAGGTATGCTTGCCTAAAGAAGAATGCTTTTAGCAGGTGCCTGAAAAGAGTCTAGCAAAGTGTAGGTGCTGTCACAGTAAATGCAGTATGGATATTATGTGGAACCTGTAGTAGTGCTTGAAACTACTAAAGGGGAGGTTTTATTTACTGTGATTTCACCATGCTCTGTACTATCCGAAAAGGAAAACATTTATTTAAAAAACAGGACTGCGCAGCAGCAATCTAGTCTCACCATGATCAGTGGGACTTATTGTCACGGTCTGGTTTACGGGCGGTCGAAGTCCTTGTGGAAGACGTCGGGACCGGGGGCAAGAGGTTGGGGTCTGAAATTTCATATACAATGGTACCTCGGGTTACATACGCTTCAGGTTACAGACTCCACTAACACAGAAATAGTGCTTCAGGTTAAGAACTTTGCTTCAGGATGAGAACAGAAATCGTGCTCCGGTGGCACGGTAGCAGCAGGAGGCCCCATTAGCTAAAGTGGTGCTTCAGGTTAAGAACAGTTTCAGGTTAAGTACAGACCTCTGGAATGAATTAAGTACTTAAACCGAGGTACCAGTGTATAGCTATATAATCCCTAGTGTAGTAAGATAAGACCTTTGGAGCAGGCATTTTTTTAAAAAAGTTTTTAATGAACCGCCCTACTAGGGCAGTAATTGTTCCTTGATGATTTGTCACCCCCCTCCATGATGGCAACTGGGGCAGACCGCCCCCCCTTCCTACGCCCCTGCCTCCTCACAGCCGTCACCTCAGCTGATTTGTTTGCTCTCTTCTTCTGGTCCCAGTCCACACAAGCGCCCCCAGTGATTGTGCAAGGACAAATGGCGCTCCATGTGCTCAAGCCTGTCATTAAATAACTGCGTGGTTGGAGAGGGCAAGTGAACAGCAGGAGCAGCTGGGCCAGGAAGCTCTGCACATCAACGGTGAGACACCTGCAGGGGTGTGAGGCTTGGCAGAGGCCTGGCAGCGCCAACTCCTGACGCCAGTCTTGTTGGTTTTCCTAGAGATTCTGCAGCCTTATCGTCAGGTTATCGCCTCTTTTTTCCTCCCTCCCTCTGTATACACTGGACATTTAAGCACATTTCCCACCTCAGAGCATCCTGGAAACTGCAGTTTGTTAAGGGTTCTGGGAGACGTAACTCTGTGAGGAGCAAACTACAGTTGCATGTCGAGGTCCCCAGGTCCACCCCAATAACTCACACATCACACAGAAATTTTTGTTTAAGATTTTTGGCATAATTTTGGCCACAACTTTATTAAAATACAAATTTGTGAGTGGTTGCGTAGGCATTGGTTGCGACTATCTGCCCCCACCATGGGGGACAGACTGACATTCCGCACGATGCGAAAGTCAGAATGGGGGTATACACTTGGGGGTTACGAGGAGCAGGGAACCTGCCCTCACCCCAAATGCAACCAGGAGCTCATTGCTATGGCCCGAGCCCCCTTGACAGAGTGGACAAGCAATAGTTAGCTCCCAATTCCTTTTTTTTTATATACATTTTTTATTGCTTTTTTAAAGATACAGAAATACAGAAAAAAGAATAAAGAGTGGTTATATGAAAGGGAGATATAAATAACAAATTTCCATATTCTTTTTCCATCTAACCTATAGGACTTCCTCACATCCTCCGAACCCTGCGTTCTCTGTCTTATAAGGCATCAGCAATTTGTTAACTTATTTCAAAACTTATTGTAACTTCCATTTTATCATGTTCCCTATTTTCAATTTTACTGTCACTCAATTCTTATATGTTTTATATTAAACACAATAAAGTTATTTCATTATTTTACCTCTGAATTCTTGTGTCTTAATTTTCATTCCAATAACTTACATTTGCTGAAGCTAGAATTTCCTGAAAGGTGCATTTTTTTTTTTTAACATTCATACAACTTATAGTGTTTTTTCAAATAGTCCTTAAACTTTTCCCAATCCTCCTCAGTTGTTTCTTCTCCCACGTCTCGGATTCTGCCAGTCATTTCAGCCAGTTCCATATAGTCCATCAACTGCGATTGCCATTCCTCCAGCGTGGGTAAATCTTGTATCTTCCAGTATTTTGCAATCAGGATCCTTGCTGCTGTGGTAGCATACATAAAAAAGGTTCTGTCCTTCTTAATCACTCTCTGGTCCACCATGCCCAGAAGGAAGGCCTCTGGTTTTTTAGGTAAGGTAAATCTCAATACCTTTTTTAGTTCATTATGGATCATTTCCCAGAAGGCCTTCACTTTCGGGCAGGTCCACCAGAGATGGAAGAATGTCCCCTCCGCCTCTCCACATTTCCAACATTTGTTGTCAGACAGATGATATATCTTGGCTAACTTGACTGGGGTCATGTACCACCGGTATACCATTTTCATAATATTTTCCTTCAAGGCAGTACATGCCGTGAATTTCAAACCGGTGTTCCATAACCTTTCCCAGTCTGCAAACATAATGTTATGCCCCACATCCTGAGCCCATTTTATCATAGCGGATTTGACTGTCTCATCCTGTGTATTCCACTTAAGCAGCAAGTTATACATTCTCGAAAGTAGTTTACTTTTTGGCTCTAACAATTCAGTCTCTAGTTTCAATTTTTCCACCTGGAATCCAACTTTTTTATCTATTTTAAATACCTCTTGAATTTGCGCATAGTGCAACCAATCTCGTACCTTAGTTTTCAATTTCTCCAAACTTAGCAACCTCCAATTGTCTCCAGTTTTTTCAATTATTTCCCAGTATTTAGGCCAATGGGCCTCCATGTTGGGTCTCTTACGAGCCTTGGCCTCCACCGGTGAGAGCCACCTCGGAGTTTTACTCTCCAATAAGTCTTTGTATTTTATCCAGACCCTCCAAATTGCTCTTCTGACAATATGGTTTTTAAACAGTTTGTGCACTTTAACCTTGTCATACCACAAATATGCATGCCACCCAAACGCATTGTCAAACCCTTCCAGATCCAGGACATCAGTGTTCTCCAATAAAATCCAATCTTTCAACCAGCAGAAGGCTGCGGATTCGTAATATAACCTCAAGTCTGGCAGGGCAAATCCCCCTCTTTCTTTCGCGTCAGTTAATATCTTAAACTTTATTCGGGGCTTTTTGCCCTGCCAAACAAACTTAGAGATATCCTTCTGCCACTTTCCAAAACATTCCACCTTGTCCACGATCTGTAGGGCCTGAAACAAAAATAACATTTTCGGCAATACATTCATCTTTACAGCAGCTATTCGGCCTAACAAGGAAAGTTTCAGTCTTGACCATATATCCAAGTCTCTTTTGATTTCTGACCAGCATTTCTCATAATTATCTTTAAACAAATTCAAATTTTTGGAGGTCAAGTACACCCCTAGGTATTTTACTTTTTTAACCACATTCAACTCCATTTCTTTAGAGAACTCATCTGTTTCTGTAACTGTCAAATTTTTTGCTAAAACCTTGGTTTTTTGCTTATTTAACTTAAACCCCGCCACCCGACCAAAATCAGAGATTAATTCTAACACTCTTTTAGTGCTAGAGACTGGTTCCTGAAGTGTTAATACCAAGTCATCTGCAAATGCTTTCAATTTATATTGTTTCACTCCGACCTCAATTCCCTGGACCAACCGGTCCTTTCTAATCATATTTAGCAACACCTCTAGGACCGAAATAAACAATAGGGGGGATAGGGGGCACCCCTGGCGTGTCCCTTTTTCAATTTTAAACTCCTCTGTCACCACATTGTTTACTATCAATTTAGCTTTTTGTTCTGTGTAGATTGCTTCTATACCATTTTCGAACCCCCGCCCCACTCCCATCCCTTCCAAATTTTTCTTCATAAACATCCAAGAAATATTATCAAAGGCCTTCTCCGCATCAACAAAAATCAAAACCGCTCTGGTATTCAGATTTGTTTGTAGAAGTTCCAAGATGTCAATAATGTTTCTTGTGTTGTCAAACAAATGCCTACCAGGGAGAAAGCCAGCCTGGTCTTTGTGAATCACTTCATTCATTCAATAGGTCAAAGCGAACAACCCTATTCTAGGGAGGGAGGGACGGGCAATCCAATGCACGGGCGAAAAGAGGAAGCCCTAGCCTCGTGCAAGGAGTTTTACTATTTCTGGCTGTCAATCAATAAGTGGCAACATTAACTTCTTCCCAACAACAAGGGAAGCCCCAATCGCATCAGTGGCCAACGATCAATTAGCCCGCCCCCCAACTTCGGAGTGTCCTGGCGGCCCCCACCGCAACACATGCTCTCCATGAAGGAGAACACGCTTTCCCAGGATCCTTTGGGGGCAAAATGTGCTTTGAATGTCTGCTGCATACACAGCCCAACTCGCTCCATTACATTTATTTTCCACTATGGTGGGGACAGCTGCTTTGGGAAGGTGGACCTTCATCTGCTTGATGCTGCTTTAGGGGGAACATCCCTCAGGTAGAAGCTGCATGAATGCTGATATGAGGGAAATTAATTGTGTCACCATTTGGGGCCTGCTTCTTACAGCATTGCTGTCATATTAGAACAGCTGGAAACACTAATTCTGGCCCAGACAGGGACTTTGGTTCTGATGCAACAAGGCTATTCTTGTGTTATTTTGATGCTGAACGAGGGGCACTCAAGCTTGTGTCTGGACTTTCCGTCTAAGTAAGGGCAAGGCATCTATGATTTTGTTACATTTTATGTTCTTAACGTTCAATTGTCTGAACAATTTGTAAGAGTGTTCACTTGCATTGTACCTAGTCACTCTGATGGGAGCTGAGATACGAAATTGATCATATGAACTATTGATTAAACAAAGGTGTGGGTGGCTGGGGTTTGCTATGTCTAGACTTTAACGGGAAATAGGGGTATTTGCCCGCTTGCTACAAGCCCACTGTTCTTATTTTTTATTCATTTATATACCACAAACTCTTGTGGTGTACAAGATCCCAGTTAAAACTACCACCACATGAATGAAAATCAGAGCAAACTAGATTAAAGGACCAGAAGTACACCTGACAGGAAGGTTGTTAAAACAGGGAATTGTTTTCATAGGAAGCCTTTTGGGAATAGCCAAGTCTTAAGTGGGTGCCTAAAACTCATTACAGCTGGTGCTAGCTGGATTTCATTAGGTAGTGTTCCATAGAACTCAAAATAAAGTCCTATTCATGCATTCTCCGAACATGTGCGAACATAACATTGGCTGGCAAACATTCCCATCCCAAACTGCTTGACTACCCAGCCTTCCTGCACTGGGTGGGAAGATCTGAAGAGGGTTCAAAGCACGTTCAGATGAATACAGGACCACGTCACTTTTGCACATAGAAAGGTTTCCTTTCGGAGCATGAAAAAGCAGTAATTACTCACCATCAGAGGAGCCCTGTGGATTTCAGTGTAACTGAGTTCCTGCTGTACGGAAAGAGGCAAGCCCAGCAAAGCCATTCATGCTGTGATGCAATTATATTTTTGAACCAGACATCTGGAACTGACTCTCTAGCACTTACACATGGATTAAATAGCTCTGCTGTCCCATTGTCAAGTTCATGTTCAGTATCCTTGCATGGGGGGGGGGGGGAGAGTCTGCTTTGGTTCTGCACAGTTTAGTTGCGTTGACAGGTTTGCCACTAAAACAGCCAGAGAGAGTTACGGTAAGTTCCACTCCAGAAATACTCAACTTCTGAACAGCAGTTTATTTTCAGAACCAAGGGCAGCACCTACTAATTTACCAATAATAATAATAATAATAATAATAATAATAATAATATATTATTTCTACCCCGCCCATCTGGCTAGGTTTCCCCAAAATTAATCTAGGGAAGAGTTCCAAAAGCAACAGCAGCAAAGCCAAATTCTGCATACCTAAAGGGACTTGAGTTCTGAAAATAGCAGCTTTCCATGCCACATGGAAACAACTTTTCGAAAATGAAAGGGCTTTCAGTCGCAATTTGTGATATGACACAGGGGCCTGCTGTTCAAAAGGGGAAGAAGAGCATTTTAGAAACCCTCAAAAACCACAGATCATGCATGAATCCAGTGGATGTATGTAGCAGCTGCTTGCATTCTGCCCCTAGTTTTTTGGGTGCAATACATTAAGTCAAGGAGAGCATCCATAACAGCAAGAAACACAAATTGCTGTGAAGAGGAAGGTCACTGTAGCATGCTCTAGTGAAGTGAGGGGCAGTTTACCTGTTCTCTACTGTCAATTGAAATGTGCTGGGGTCTCCTGATAAATGTATAGTTTGGCCCTTACATACCATATGTGGAAGAAATCAGCAGCAGCAGTATCTATTACATTTATACCACCATTTTTATCTTCCAAAGAGCTCAAGGATTCTCCTCCTCCTTATCTCATCCTCACAACAATCCTGTGAGGTAGGTTAGGCTGCGAGATGGTGACTGGCCCAAGGTCACCCAGTGAGCTTCATGGCTCAGAGAGGATTCGAACCCTGGTCTCCCAGGTGGTAGCCCAACACTCTAACCATTACACCCCACAGGCTCTCATTGGTGAATGAGTGGAAGCCATTCAACCGAGTGACTCAAACAGAATAATACGATGATGCAGAGAAGAAATGGCTGGGGAAGAAGAAGAAGAAGAAGAAGAGGAGGAGTTTGATATCCCGCCTTTCACTCCCTTTAAGGAGTCTCAAAGCGGCTAACAATCTCCTTTCCCTTCCTCCCCCACAACAAACACTCTGTGAGGTGAGTGGGGCTGAGAGACTTCAAAGAAGTGTGACTGGCCCAAGGTCACCCAGCAGCTGCATGTGGAGGAGCGAGGAAGCGAACCCGGTTCCCCAGATTACGAATCTACCACTCTCAACCACTACACCACACTGGCTCTCTGGGGAACTGTCACCCAGAGCTGTGCTCTGAATCTTAGTTCCTTCTCTGCAATAAGGAGGTTCAGTTTGCCTCCTCTTCCCCTCTGACTTTGCTGCTGTCACTATTTCCAGTGTGGCCTGCAGTTGCCTAGCAACCGGGGTATGCTTGACTATATTGCTCATGTACACAAGAAAATATGCCATCTGCTCACAGGCCTCTCGTTTCGACTGTGGCAACACGATCCGGCGATCGACGCGCAGTAGTGGAGAAGTGAGAAACACAGCTGCGACATTTGGCAGAGATGCTCTTGGCATCTCCCTGTCCCACTGTGCCCAACCGTGAATCAGATCAGGAAAATGTCCACTGTAGATTAAGGATATGTACACACCGTGTAATGCAAGATCACTGTCCCGTTAGCATCGTCAAGATGCTAGTCTGAAAGTGCAATCTCCCTTCTCTCTGAGGACAAAGATGGCAGCTTCGTGCATCTATCCCAAACACCTGAAAGATTATTAACAATTCTGTGAGGGGGGGATGTGGGGCCCAGAGAGCATAACAGCAGTCAAGGAGACAAAAAAAGAAAGAAAGAAGAAAGCTGAAAGCTATTACAAATTAAAATGTTCTGGAAAATAAACAGGCCAATATCCTGAACAGCTCTGCACTGTGTGGAGGCTTGCCAGAGGGGTGGATGTTAGGGTGAGGCTAGGGGTGCAATCCTGCTCCTCTTCTCAGGTGAAAGCTTGTTATATGTGAAGTATGCATTGTGTGGCAAAGTCCCGACCCCCCCCCCCCCACGAGATTGAATAAAGACACTTGACAATAGTATTTTAGGTTAATGGGCTAAAAAAGGCCACAACTTTATTGGTTACAGATTGTGAGTGGTATTGGCTTAGGCATTGGACCTAACCGACTATATCTGACTCCCGCCTGTCTGCGTGGAGTCCGGGAAGGGTTAACCACCAGTAGGGGGAGTACTGCTGAGGCACATCAACTAGGAGCTCCCCCAGGGCCACCAATAGGGGTCGTGTCTTAGGCCCTAGCCTCCCCAGGCTTCGGACAGGTCCACACCCCCAGAGTCCTCTAACGGAATACCCTTCAATGTGCGGGGGGAGGTGATGGCGCTACCTCCCCTCCTCTCTTCTCCAGCAATACTCCAATGCCTAACCACCAAACTTGTAGGGTAGGGTCAGGGATGTAATCCTGTTCCTCTTCTTACGTGTTAAGTAACATATGAAGGGAGGTTGCATGTAAAGCCCCAATGAGTTTGCAGCTAAGGATTTCCAGGCTCACAGCTCATCTTCTCATCTGCTCTGGATTTCACTTAATTCTCACATTTCATTTCTGGCACAGGCTCATGAAGTGGCATGCACAATAATTTGTGAAGAGAAGCTTCTAGAAATTGCATCTGTGCTGCACTGCCTCTGTAATAATTAGGGTCTCGCCTGCAGGTTTCCCCACCCACTTTCTCCCACATACAGGAAGGGATACTAATTTTTAAGATGCCATCTGCTTGTAATAAGTCATCATCATCATCATCATCATCATCATCATCATAATAATAATAATAATAATAATAATAATAATAATAATAAGTTTTTCAAAAATTAAAAACCAGATACGCAATGAATAATGAATCAGGGGCACCTCTTAGTCAACCACATTGTTTGCAATTAATTGATCCAACCAATATACAGTGGTACCTCGGGTTACAGATGCTTCGGGTTACAGACTCCGCTAACCCAGAAATATTACCTCGGGTTAAGAACTTTGCTTCAGGATGAGAACAGAAATCGTGCTCCAGCGGCGCAGCAGCCGCAGCGGGAGGCCCCATTAGCCAAAGTGGAACCTCAGGTTAAGAACAGTTTCAGGTTAACAATGGACCTCCAGAACAAATTAAGTACTTAACCCGAGGTACCACTGTATTGATTAAATGTTGCAGCCTTAGGAACAATCAACACATTCAGGGAAACGGGCAAAATATAAGCAGGTTTGGGGAATCTTCCTGTGGGGCTTACCAGGAACAAGTACTTATAGATGGACTCTATTTTTTATCAAATGAATGACAGTAAGAGTATTTACACGGTGGGGCCAATGACCTATAGGGAGGGAAGGCTCTTCTACACTGGAGGCCTTCAGACAAGAGTTGCACAGCCACCTTTGGGAATACTCTGGCGGCAGATACCTTACACCAGGCAGGACTAGATGCTTCAGGTAGGTCTACATGGTCCAAATCTGCTACCTCCTTGGCAGCCCCCCAATGCCACCTCTACAGTGGCCTCTTGGTGAATAGGAGGTTCTGGTGGTCTCCTCCCACCCTTGTACATCTTTAGTCCCTCATTGTTCCTGATGTACCGGTAGATTTTTACTCACTCCTTCTTTGCTGGTGTGTGTGGGGGGGGGGGGCATAACATTTTGAGATTCACCTCAGGTGCCAAAATGTCTTGTGCCACTTAAAAGGTTTGTAGAAAATGGAAGGTCTTCAACAGTGCCATCAGGAGAGATGGTGCCTGTCTGATGTGTAATGGGAGGGCGTTTCAAAGTGAAGATGTCCCCATACTAAAGGCCTGAATCCTATGTCATATGGAACAGACCTCCTGATAAGATGGTATCTGTATAAGACCCTCTCGTGCAGTTCTCGATCTGGAATATAAAGGGGTGAAACAATCTATTCTGGGATAAATCAGCCCCATATAACCTACATGCTGATTTATCCCAGAATAGATTGTCTCATCCCTTTATATTCCAAATTGAGAATTCTATAGTTAAGACCATAGAGTAAGCTGTCCTGCCAGGCTTTCCTCACTTTGGAAGGAAGGATTGCCAAACTCTCACTTCCACCATGGAATCCTACCTCTCAAAGGAGCTGGTTCAAAGGAACCAGAATGTTAAAAGAGTTCAATTGAACCAAATAAAAATATATTTTTTAAAAAAGCAAAAGCAATAAAATGCAAATGCACATAGAACATCTAAAAACATTTTTTTAAAAAAACAATCACATACCCTCGCAGTTCTTAATTTTACAGTTGCCATGGTCAGTTTATTTCAGTCATCGAATGGCTGGGTAAACAGGAATGTCAGCACCAGAAGCTAGTTGTGCAGAGGGGTGATTGGCTAGCACTTGTGTCATCACAAGTCGACCTCTAGTCCCTCATCACCCCCTGCAACGTTTGAAAATTCATGCCTTAAAATATATGTGCAACAACATGTGAATGTTTAATTCAATATATGTACACTGGGTGCCTTATAATTTAAAAAATAATAATAAACAGGCCACTTAGCACAAGAGGGGTGGGAGTGGTGTAAGACTGAGAACTGAGTCACAATTTGAATTACTGGCATATGTCCCCGTCAATTACACTGCAAATATCTTAATAAATTATGAAGGAGGGAGGGTGCTGACTCACCCAATGGGAGAAAAGTTCATTGCTACTCCTAAAACCAGCTGACGCTTCTGTTGAGTAAGATGTCTGTTAATATTAGGCCTTTGCTTCCACCAGTGTTTAACCTTGTAAATGCTACCCATGAGCTTGATTTCCCTCAAGGCAGCTGAGTCAGCTCCTTCTCTCTGAGGATCAAGCAGTGTGCATGCCTTTCCCATTCCTGTTAAATAGGAAGCGGTCTGCTGAAGTGTGCCAGAAAATACCACAGAGGTTGCACCTCACAGGCGAATCACTTCACTGACGTTGCTACTAGGCCTGGGGAGAAATCCAGCTTAAAATGCAGACCTGCCTAAGTCATGGTCCCTGAAACAATATTCAAACTGAAACACAGCTCTTTGAAATTGGCACTTCTCCAAATTTTGCAATGCACCTCTCCAAAGGAAAAATGTGTACACAAAATGCATGCATTAGGGGAAAGTGTGCATAGAAGTTCATGTGTACGTGAAAAGAACATACAAAAATGCATATTGGGAAAGAAGTGTATATGCTGCCAAGTTGTGGAATTTCCTCCCCAACAGAGGTGCTTCTGAATTCTTCGCTATTATGCAGCTTTTGATGAATGCTGAAGACACTTCTTTTCCCTGACCTTTGACATCTGAGATGTGTGTTTTCAGGGCACACCCTCTTCCTGTGATTGCAATCTGTTGTAACTGTTTTTTTAAATGCTGAATGGCTGTGACCTGCCATGGGACTTGTTGGTGAATGGCGGATAATAAATTTAATAATGATGGTGATGATGATATATTAGGCAAAATTGCCACCTTCTGCTCCTTGGGGAGAAAGGACAGGATATAATTTTTCATCATCGATATCAGAAGTGCACACAAAAATGCCAATGATTTTTTGTGATGGCTTTCTTGTTCTCTTTCTCTTTAAAAAGTAAACGGATACAGAAATGTAGAGAACTGAAATAAAGACCCAAAAGTAGAACTACTGTGAGAAACCAGAACAGACAGATTTGCTCGTCCTTCGTTGCTACCTGGAATATGCGTGTGTTCACTTTTGCCTCAAGAAATTTAACTGCTGGAGTCATCTTTGCTCTTATCCGAAAGCTCTTCCAACTATGCATCACCAAAGAAGATAACAAAAGAGGAACAATAGAATCACACAATCGTAGAATTGGAAGGGATTCTGAGGAACATCTAGTCTGGGGTGGTCCAACCCAAGGTGGGGTTTGCTGAAGGAGGTGCAAGTCTCTGACAGGGTCCTAGAGTCCTCACACCTCCTTTCCAAATCCTAGTTGGTGCTTTCCCAACTTTGAGATAGATTTACTCCCTTCTCTTGGAGCATTTCTGACCATGGGAGTATTTCTGACCCAGCAGTTCCTTAAGCTTTTTGAAATCAGCCATCTTGGATTGAGTCTCCTCTGTGGAACAGAATTATGAGAAATTGCAGTCCCGTTATGTAAAGTTATACGGGAGGACTACATGCTGCTTGGTGCATTACTCAAGAGGAATTTGTCACAAACACGGGGACGTTAAATATAGACCAGGGCCTCACGTCTGAATATGTAAGGGATGAAGAAGGAACTTGGGACGGGCATTTTTTTTTAAAAGCTTAAAGGATTTGGATTTGTTTAGAAATGGGAAGCAAAGATCCACAAAGGGTAGAATAATGTAGAATCATACCAAAGACCCCTCTAGTCCAGTATCTAGTTCTCACAGTGGCCAATCAGACGCCCGGGAAAATCTACAGGCAGGACATGAGTACAACAGCCTTCTCCTGTTTGTGCTTCCCAGCACCTAATACTAAGAGATGTACCGCCTCTGACACTGGGGGTAGTAGTATCTAGCCATCATGGCTAGGAGCCACTGAAATCCTTATCTGAGAGAAGTATGTAAGGTGGAATCAAAGAAAGCAGATGCAGGCACCAGTGATGGGCTGTTGCACCTGCCCAACACGAAGGCTGCCATTTTATGTTGGAGACTCGGCAAAACTCACTTCTATGCAGACATGCATGGGGTTATGTTGGAGGAATCTGAACATGGTCATTGCATTTCAAATGGACTGAGATCAAAGCCTACTTTGTTGACTTCCTCAATCACCTTCTTGTTTAATCGACTTTCCTCCTCTCTCCATAGCATGCCTGCACCCTCTGCTACTTCAACTCCCCTCAGCTCCCTCCCATGGCTCCCAACCCCTTCCCTGAACATGGTTCTTCCTCTCCCAGGCTGAGAAAGCCTCTCGAGCTGTGTGTACACATGACCATTTAATCCAGCTCTAGCACTCTCCCACCACTGGTGTTTGAAGCCAAGTACACAAGACGCCAGGCACAATCCATCAGTATCCTGCAGCTGCTTGAGAAATACACCTGATGATGCACTTTCTCTCGAACCAGCTTCCGTCTGATTTGAAAACAAAAAGCTGCACTTAAGCTGAGGTGTGCTCATTTCAGACAACCGTTGCCCTCTCTCCAGTCTGTACAGCAGTGTGACTCGAAACGCTGCGCAGGGGAGATGTGGGAAACAAACACACCGTGTTTCAAGTTGAAGATGTGTGTGTATGTGCATAGCCTTGGGTCCCATCCCCCTGACAGATGAAGGCAAAGGGAGGAAGAATTCAATTTTCCTTTGACACAATGTGGGGCTTTCAGTTTAAGATTAGAAACCTGAATGTGCTGCCTTTTAGGATCTCCTTGCTGCCTTTTTGTTGCATGACGACTCCTCAGCTACATCAGGCTGACATGCTAGGAGACCATCCATAGGGCAGGTCATACTGTCTAAGGATTTTTCTATTGCCCTATCTCGGTCACGCTTTGGCCCATTTAACCAATGCATGACATGCTTTACGGATAGCTCAGATGGTTTGAGTGTGGTGCTGGTAACGCCAAGGTTGCAGGTTCTATCCCTGTATGAGACAGCTGCATATTCCTGCATTGCCGGGGGTTGGACGAAATGATCGTCGGAGTCCCTTCCAATTATAAAATTCTATGATTCTATGACCTGGCATTTATGTACATGTTGGTGTCCTAACTGGTCCTGTGCTAGGCGTTCTTCTCTATGCTTCAAGGTGAAGTTAAGTATGGAAGCACCTTCCGTTTTAAAAAGTGAAAAAACATTTCCCACATTTAATGCAAACAGGGTTTTCTCCCTGAAACAAAATAAAATGGGCTAACATAAGCTCCAGGCATTTCACCCCGGTATGGCTCCCCTTTATCACATACACAGCCCAACAAGACAATGACTAAAATCCACCAACAGCATACAAATCAATATGGCTAACCTGACCCAAAACACCCACCCACCCCACTCACACACACATGAAAACAAAGACCACCACAGCCATCCACAAATGAACAACCACACCCTAGGCCAACCCCAACCTCTCTCACCACCAAAGGAACACAAGTGAACAGCAGAAAACCTGCACAAGCAACGCTGACACCAAACCCTACATATATTAAGTAAAATAGAAACATCACCACCCGACCCCATCCCCACCCATCTTTTCCCCCCTCCACCCCTTTCTCCCCTTTATTCCTAACATCTCAACAAATGAAACTAATTTGTAAAAATGTTACATGGAAAAAATACAAGAGAAAGACATTGCACATACTTTTGTAAATCAAGAAAATCTTTAATAAAAATACATATATATTTTTTTTAAAAAGCTCCAGGCATTAGAGACCAGTCCTCTTGGTCTCTTCAAAACATTAGGCACCAACAACACTATAAAAACATATAAAGAAATAAACTAGCTAGCTAGCTAGCAAGCAAGCATGCGGTCAGGGGGAGAGCATCAAAACACTATTAACTAATACACTAAATAATACACATAGCAATCAAGGCACACATGTTCAGAATACTTTAAATCTGAACCCCTATCTCTGCATTTGACATCAGTACTTTGTTACTTAAGACTTGGCACACAAGAGCTATTTTGCTCCCACTGTTCTATCTTTGGTTAAACATATAGGAACACGATAAGTCAAAAGAGGCTGCTATAATCAGGATTTAAGACAGCAACAGGTGGAAATCTGGAATCCACTCAAAAGGCTGAGTAAAGTCTTGCCTTGATCAAGAAGAACACAGAACATTCCTGGCAATTGTGGTCCCCTTTCTCTTTGTGGATGATCCTTTGGCTTTGAAGCAGAATTGCCTTCAAAAAAATCTAGAAGCTCCCTCCTCTGTTAAGTATTCCTGGGCATTCTTACAATCAACCGCAGGAAAGAATCCAAAGGTAATATGTAAATCAATACATACCCCTCCTCTCTGGCTCCATGCATAAATAGCCTGAGCAAAATTCCGCTCATCAGCCCAACCTCTCTTAAATATGCAGCTGGCGACGTCATTGTTTTTGTTGCCAATTCCCTTGCTGGTCTCCTTCCTCTGGCTACTTTAGTCCCAACTGAGGAACTGGGAATCCAGACTGCACTGGGAGATGAAGAGAAGCTGAGGAAGCCCTGGGTACCACAGGCTGAAGCTCTGTGCTCCATCAATCCCCTTCAGGTAGACCAAGAGATGTTCTGTATTATATGCATAGATCTTCCTTCTATCTTCAAAGATGATAGAAAACTTAAACACCCAAAGTTTGAGAACAGTCTGACATTTAAAGCATCTTGTGTTTATGCAGAAAATGTCTCATTAGTCCTTCCTGGTCTAACATTGAAGTTTCCCTAGTTTTTATTTATTTATATATAAAAATATGATATTATATAATGCTTGCTGGCTGCAGTCATTAGAATTTATTTTATCAGGGTACACCTGTTCTTTTTCTATGGGCGGGACTACAATTTTACGGCACCAAGAGCTTTATATTATTTGTCTCATTTATTCTCTTTCTACACTTGTGAGACAAATTGCTATTATCCCCAGGAACTGAGACCAATGAGAAATGAATTGATCAGAGCTGCTTATTAGGACTGAACCCAATAGTCATGGCAGATTTTACCTAAGGGCTGATAGAACTGAAGGCAATATAGCATTTGCAATATCATTTATGAAGATAGGCAAGGTCAAGTATGGTTTCAAATTGGACAGGGTGGCACATGCTGAGATTCTTGCATTCCTCAGGTTCCTTCCAACTCTACAATTCTACAGTTCTTTGATTTGATGATTCTATGCTGATCTGATTTGACAACCATCAAAATGGTTGAGAAATAAGCTGTGGGCTGCAAGTCTGAACTACCGGTAAATCTCAGCTCAGCGGTGAACCACAGCTTTAAGCCACTATTTCTCAGCCTGAGCTTTTCATCTGCAAAACAGAAGAAACAGCATGGTGACATACCTTACAGTGGTGTTTGTAAGAATTACTGAGAAAATCTACATGAAGCACTCTTAAAAATGCACTATTTAAATGTTTATTATTGTTAATGTCTTTTAAAAATAATATTATGAGGTTTTATGAAACTCAGCCAGTTGGGCAGGGTATAAATTATTAATATGAGTTTATAATACCAACACTACCAAAGTAATATTTGATGGTATTATTGCTTTCAATTTTCAATTCTATACACACACGGTTGGTATTAAGTCCGCTTTTACTCAGTGGAATTAAGGATGTGATCAGCGAGACTTACTTTTGAATAAAAAAAAATAGGTTTGCACCATTACTTTCACTAAAAAGGCACAGGATTGATGGTAAATTTATTTATCCATGACTTACCTAGAGAACTTGAAAAATTAAATAAAAGACATGAAGACCCAGACTGGCTGCAGTTAACTAAATGGAAATCTTTGCTGCTTATAATTTTTTTTTGGAAACTGGTTGTGCAGCCTCTTAAGCAAAATTCAGCATTTTGTAACTACGTACAGAAGATGTACGGACCAAAGCATTGCCAAAGATGTAGAAAAGCTAATGGGAACTGTGGTTTGTACCAATCATTGTGAAGACTTATGGTCTTAGAAGACAACTAAACTCCATGCGGGTTAGTCGCTTTGCTAAGAAAAATGACAAGAGAGATGAAAAACAATGGGCAACCAGATGTTCCCATCACCCCTAACCATTGGCCATGCTAGCTGGAGAGGATGAGAACTGGAGCCTAGTAAAATCTGACCGTCCCCAGCTATCCCATTGCCTCAAGGGAATGAAATCATGTTTTTTCTTTTTAAAATAATACATATTAGGATTTTAATCATTACATTCCCGTCCAAGTGTGGTTGCCAATGTCATTCCCTTTACAAAACCATAAATAAAGGTATTGTTATCTATCATTATTAAGAAAAAGGATCGCAAATCCAAATGAGATCCTCAGGATTCCAGTGTGTGTGTGTGCACACGCGCTTGTGTATATATATATTTGGCGACATGGAGAATAGAGCCTGTTTCACAGCAGAAATTGAAGAAGGCGATAAGCTGTTAGAGATACCTTCTGCTTTTTTTTTTTTAATCTCTTACTCGCTCTAAAGGTTAGCAGTTGAAATAACATTTACTTACAGCGGTATAAATAGTGTTGGAGCAGCTTTCCGATTTCCACACGTCTTGTTTTGTTGGGCTTTTCTCCTTGTTCTTTAGGAGAGGGCAAGGTTGATCTCAAGGACAACGCGAAACGAAAGGTGGCTCTTGGCGTTCACCCCCACGGCCTCAGATCTCCACTCGTCTCTTCATAGCCATGGAACGGTCCACACAAGAGCTCTTCCTCAACTTCATGATTGTACTGATCACGGTTCTCCTCATGTGGCTTCTGGTGAAGTCATACCAAGACTGAAAGACTCCCTCCTACCCCTTGGGAGTGAGTGAGGGATCTACCTTCGGAAAAAGAATGCAAATTCTACTATACAGGAGCAGTCCTATGCTTGCTCTTTGTCTGTGTGTCAATTTTTTTTTAAAGAAAACAATACTCTAAAATACCTCTTGCCTATATCTGCCCAAAATTTCAAATTGACCTAGGATGATGCAAATATGTAAGCTAGCTACAAAGCAATGAAAGCATCGACGTATTCTTGTCCTTCACAATCAACACATGGAGCCATTATGGTGACTACGAGCACCTTTCAAGTCTGTGTCTGTCTGTTTCCTGACTCCCTCTTGTTTGTATGGTCAGATTTACGTAGCTGAAATGTGATCACGTAGCTTCATTCATCCTCTGTTGCTGTCATTTGAATAAAGAACTAAGTAGGATGCATTTTTTCCCTTCTCATTAATTTTCTTCAAAAGATAAATATGTTGGCTCATAAGGGTGGTGGTGGATTCAAAGCCACATTAGGGCAATACCTTTATTAGGTCCACCAAATTGTCACAAAATAGCATGCAAGGTGCCACTCCAAATAAGACCCTGCTCCTACGCTTTGTAGATGCTCTGTGGAATTTGGGAAATGGAAGCTAGAGAAGGGAACTTCTTGAAGACACCAGAAGTACACTAGGAGAGAGAACTTTTATTGAGATACACCAGTCCCAGGTCACGTCAGTCTAAATATATATATTTAATTAAACAATAACAGCGCAATTCTATAGCTGTCTACGATGTGGGCCCCATTAAGTTCAATGGTAGATGAGTGGGTATATAATTATGGGGGGAAACTGTAGCTTAGTGATTGAGCATCTGTCTTGTACACAAAAGGTCATAGTTTCAATCTCTGGTTTCTCCAGGTAAAGCTGGGGAAAACTTCTGCCTGAAACTCTGAAGAGTCACTGCAAGTTGGTGTAGACATTACAATGATCCACAGATGGACCAATGGTCTGACTCAGCATAAGGCAGCTTATTATGTTCCTCCTAAGCTCTCCTATGTTCTTATGATTGCAACCTGAGCTAGCCAACGATAGCCCTCTCTGCAATGCCATCCTGTAATTAGAATGGCACTTGGTTTATAACAACGCTTCTCTTGTTCCATACTGAATACCTTTTCAGATAGCTATTTGGAAAGGGCTTTAAGGTCAAGGGTCATGGCTGAGTGATTGAGCCCATGCTTTACATGGAAAAGCTGCTCCTAGGGTCAATCACCAGCATCTCCTAGTAGGGTTGGGAGAGACACCCACTGCAACCCTGGAAAGCCACTGCCTATCATAGAATCGTAGAGTTCGAAAAGATCCTAAGGGTCATCTACTGGTCCAACCTCTTGCAATGCAGGAATTTTGGCTAGAGTATACATAACATTTGCTTAAACCCCCCCCCCCATGAAGGAGAACCCACCACCTCTCATGGGAGTCTGTTCCACTGTCAAACAGTTCTGTCAGAAAGTTCTTCCTGGTGTTTGGTCGGGATCTCATTTCTTGTAGTTTGAATGGCCAATGGTAGAAGGCAGCTTCTTATGCAAGCCTCATCCGTAATGTCTTCTCATCTGAAGCATTAAGATTAAAGACAGGCTTCCTCAATCTTACAACCTCCAGAAGTTGTTTAGCGACAGCTCTCATCAGCCCCAGTCAACATGGCAAAAGGTCAGGATTGATGAAAAGGGCAGCCCGGCAGCAAATGGAGGCACCTTGTTGGATACCCTCACCTTATTGGCCCTGCATCTTTCTTGGATTACTGTGGAAATGCAAGGCCACAGTTTGGAACCACCTCTGCAGCTCTTCCACATACTACCCCTTCTCTTCAGTAGAGAAGGCACAGTGTTAGTCTTTACTTCACTTGCATGCTCCTAAGCGTCTCATGTTGCCCTACCAGTGTTGGAAGGAGCAGAGTTGTGAGGTAACCTAAGAACCCTGTCCCAGAAGAGAACTTGGCCTGTGCTAAGTGAGAGGTCATAACCTTGGCACTGGACTCGCCTATCAGGAGAAGCTGCCCACACTTTCACTAATTCTCACAATTCGTTTGCGTGCCATCAGTGGCCTCTGAATCATGCAGCCGCCTCCCAAGAATGGCTAACCATCTGTTTCCATAGGCCGTGAATCCCCTGCAGTTTAATTTGGAAAAGTCTTGTAGTTCACATGCCGTGCCTCTGTCTCACATAAGTGTGCGTGTGTGTCTTCATCTGATATTATGAAGCCTTCCCCTGGCATTAAAATGTTTCCAAGGAACTGCTTGGGAGCCTCCACAGCTATTCCCTTTACAGAGTGACAGTTTCCAGAGGGGTTTAGAAATCAATCCCTCCTCCCAGAGAAATCTGGGAGTTGTTGCTCTGTGAGGGGAATAAGGGTCTCCTAACAACTCTCAGAACCCTTCACAAATTACAGCTCCCAGAATGCTTTGTGGGAAGCCATGGCTGTTAATAGTGCTTTAAATATATGATGCAGATGTGGCCTTAATTGACTGACATTCCCTCAGGCCTTATCTATATCACACACCTCCATCATGACGGGCCTTTTAGCAACCAAGTTAGATTTCTTTTCAAGACCAAGCACAAAATAACATTTACAAAGGGCATGTCATCAACAACAGCATGCCAATCTACATTCCTTAGGATAACAAAAGCACCATTAAAAGAAACATGGAGATCAAGGGGAAATATGTCCGTATAGCTTTGTTTGATAATGCCCCAAAGGCCACAGAATTTTTCTAAAATGCTAAATAAGGAAAAGGTCAGAAGGACCTTTATAAAGCCTTAGTTCTCGCCCAGATGTAGCACAGAACAGGAGTTGAAGTCTGATAAATGTTGACACTTTCAGAATGTCGCCCTCAAAGGCTCACTAAATCATTCCTCACTTCTACAGCTGAGTTGGGTCGTCTTCTTTGCCCAGGGCTTATTTTCAGTTTAGCTTGTAGGAATGGGGGTAGAGGGCAGGGGTGGAATTGTATGCTTTCCAAAGTCATTTAGCACAGTTGTACTAGCTAGTCAGCTCTTATCCTGAAGCTTAAATATTCATGCTTTTTTTTTTAATCTTTAGAACTTCCAAGCTACAAATATTTTGCACGGCGGGGGTGTGCTTATTCAAAAGGCATTCATTTTCACTGGGCTGACAAAGCCCTGCTTAATGACGTAGAAGAGCAGGAATCTGCCTATGCTAAGATGAACCACTAGTCCATTTACCTCAGTACTCTAAATGGCAGTGGCTCTCCGACAAGAGTCTCTCCTAGTTCTTCAGAGATTGAACCCGAGACCCACATGCAAAGCAGATGCTGTAGTACTGAGCTGCATGTTCGCTGTGGCAGTTGCAAAGACATGTACTTCTTGTATGGGAAGAAAAGGAACAGGTCACACATGAATACACATTTCAAAGTTTGTGCTTCAGTTCTCACAGTTTCAAAAAGTGTAGATTTGATAGATTCACCTTTAAATGTGAACCAAATGAAACTTCTCCCTCATCCCTAGAGGTCACATTTACCGTATTTTTTGCTCTATAAGACTCACTTTTTCTCTCCTAAAAAGTAAGGGGAAATGTGTGTGCATCTTATGGAGCGAATGCAGCTATCCCAGAAGCCAGAACAGCAAGAGGGATTGCTGCTTTCACTGCGCAGCGATCCCTCTTGCTGTTCTGGCTTCTGAGATTCAGATTTTTTTTCTTCTTGTTTTCCTCCTGCAAAAACTAGGTGCGTCTTGTGGTCTGGTGCGCCTTACAAAGCGAAAAATACGGTATATGCTTCTCTAAGAAGCTCAGGGCAGCATACATGTTTTTTCTCTTTGACTTTTTCCTCACAAGCCTGTGAGGAAATAAGGACTGTGGTCCATAGTTATCCAGTGCTGCTCACAAGGCATTGAATGGTAAAACAATACTTTTGTCTACATCTACACTGACTTTGAGTATTAATATCCATCATCCCACTTCAGCCAAAGTCTCTTTCATGCCCTCTTTTGGGGGAAAAACCCACAGCTTTTCGGAGTGGAACATAATCGCTACACCCATCGGTTGAAAAGTTGTATATAATATTCATTCCCTGGGATCAAATTCACAGAGCATGCCATTTTCCATTCTCTCATGCCTGTTGGTCCTACCTATTTTAAAAGAACTTGAAACGGGGAGCTCAAAAACAGCCTGAAAGTTGAGGCATGTCAAGAGGACTCATGATTGACCCAGTTAGCCAGGATCTTTCACACTTCCTTAAAAGGACTTTTACTCAAGTCTACCAAGCTATTGCCTCAGGCTACATACTCCTCAAGTGTTTTCCCACAGCGGATCCATTGGGGCCTGTGCATTCTGCCTCTTGTCAGCCTTACTAAAGGGGCATTCTTTTAGTTGTTGTTTTTTTTTCTTGCAAAGAGCTGTCAAACACATTAGCATCCTTGGCTGACAATGGCCTGCTTTAACACCAATTCAAATATTACAGAATCTCAGAGCAAGTGGCACCTTGATTACGGTTCAAGCTGAATTATGGAAACAGCCAGCATTTTCAAGATTGGACAAAGCTGCAGAAAGATTGAGTGGGGAAAGTGTAAGAGAATAAGATTATATTCACTAGGTTGGTGCACAGGTCCCCTGATTTGCCCCACCTGCATGAGGATTAGGGTTAAGGATTTTTGAAACCTTATTTTCAACATAAGGTTGAGAGCAGAGGAGGGGAAGAAGGCACTGCACATCCTTTTACCAACCCCCAAAACCAAAGAGGCAGGCTGATCCTTCGTATCTTCCCTGCACATAAGGAAGCAATTTGTGAAGCACAAAGCACACAGCTTTGAAACTTCTGCTTACCAGTTGGTAAGCAGCAGGATTTGATCCTGTGCGGTGCTGGGAAAGGGAAAGGCCTGGCAGGAAGGGTAGGTTAGGCAGTAAAAGCTTCTACCCACATCCTGTTTTCTCTCGCAGCAATGCACTTGTTGAGCACATCCTCCCTCTTTCTCCTTCTTCCCCCCCCCCCCTTTTCTCCTTCCTAAAGATTTTTGCCTAGCATCAGAGAGACATGTATAGCTATATAGAACTTCCCTGGGGAGCACACTCCACGGGCAGGAAGCCAGAAAAAAAATGGCCTCTCTCTCGTCATCACTTGCCTCACAGCAGAATGTGCGGACAGGCAAGCCCGATCCTAGCTTTAGCCAAAGTGGGTTGTCTGCCACAGATTGTGGATGCTAAGGGATAGGGCGTGGAAGGCAGAGTGGTGGGCCCTCTTCACAGTCTGCTCCCACCCCTTAAACTAGGACACTGCCTTCAAGCATGGTGGATGCTGTCTCATCACTGACATTGTGGTAAGACTCAAAATGGCAGCCCGGGTCAGCTTGTATACATGGAATGTATACCATCCTTTACCTCAGGTAGCAAAATGCCTTAAGCCAGCCCTGAGGGCATGCACAGATGGGGCTTTGATGAGGATGATGAGCGTATGTGTTTGGTTCCTCAAACCACATTTAGGTAACTAAAGGCTGCATTCAGCCCATGAACAGATGGAAATTCCCAGTCCTAAATGATAGTGATACAGCATGTCAGCTGGGATAGCCATTGGGGCATGAGACTCAGTCTCATGGCTGTGGGTTTGAGCCCCATATTGCACAAACGTTTCCTGCATTGCAGGAGGTGGTGCCTTCCAACCAGTGTGGTATAGTGGTTAAGAGTGATAGACTCGTAATCTGGTGAACCGCGTTCGCTTCTCTGCTCCTCCACATGCAGCTGCTGGGTGACCTTGGGCTAGTCACACTTCTTTGAAATCTCTCAGCCCCACTCACCTCACAGAGTGTTTGTTGTGGGGGAGGAGGGGAAAGGAGAATGTTAGCCGCTTTGAGACTCCTTAGGGTAGTGATAAAGCGGGATATCAAATCCAAACTCCTCCAAACTCCTCCTTACAATTCTATGCTGCAGCAAAGTCTACAATTCTACGTTGCAGCATGACAACGTAGAATTATTGTAACAGTGGAATACAACAGTATTCTATTGTTGGAATAACACTGCATTTTGCAGACCTTGTGTGAAATCTAAGCTGTCACATACCTGTTGGGAGAAGGGTGAAAGGAAAATGAATAATTCATTGACGTCGGGACTGTTTCCAACAAAACAGCATGTTTTTAAATAATTCATGCTATTTTATTAGGCACAAGTGGCAAAGAGATAGTCAAAAGCCTCAGCAAGCATTACGAATAATAGCCCCTGGGCCTCATTAGTACAAATTCCCACTGAACATTCTGACCCGAATCTAGTTCCAAATTACATTTTGGGATGATTAGTCAGAAGGCAGCTTGTTAAAAAAAAGTGGGAGGGGGAACTGGGGCAGTTTACACAGTAAGCCGTAAATGTATCTGCATTTGATGTTGCAGCTGCAATGCTTCTGCTAGTGAACAGAAAAAGCCAAACAGCTATGTGAGGCACTGACGTCCCTTCTCCCTGAAAAACTTAAACCAAGCATTGTCAGCACATTTTCGAGCTTGGCATTTTACACGATTCTGTGGTAAATAGTGTTTATTGCAATAGGGAGCGTCAGTCGCTCCAGACACTCAGATGTGCACCTTTATAATCACAGGTGCTTTCAACCTCACCATTTGTCACGTTCCCACCCTACTTTTAGGTGGACAGCTAAAACCTGGAATGAGTGAGAATCCAGAGACTTCACAAAAGCTCTTCAGCAAAGCCAATTAAAGTAGTCACCCAAGATGTGATGGGTGGTGCAAGCTGAGATGCTACCTCACTATTAGGGGGAAATATACCTATTGCTGGACGCAGGTGGCACTGTGGGTTAAACCACAGGGCCTAGGACTTGCTGATCAGGTCGGTGGTTCGAATCCCCGCGACGGGGTGAGCTCCTGTTGCTCAGTCCCTGCTCCTGCCAACCTATCAGTTTGAAAGCATGTCAAAGTGCAAGTAGATAAATAGGTACCGCTCCGGCGGGAAGGTAAACGGCGTTTCCGTGTGCTGCTCTGGTTTGCCAGAAGCGGCTCAGTCATGCTGGCCACATGACCCGGAAGCTGTACGCCGGCTCCCTTGGCCAATAAAGCGAGATGAGCGCCGCAACCCCAGAGTCGGTCACGACTGGACCTAATGGTCAGGGGGTCCCTTTACCTTTATATCTATTGCTTCTTCAGAGAAAGCATAGCTGAATTACTGTGCTTCATCCTGCCCCCCACCCAACACCTTTCATGAATGCACCTGGGCAATAAAAACGTATCACTGAAGTACTTGAGGAATAAACCACATACACAAGAGAGCTTCCTGTTTGGAGTGACGTAATTTATTCATATAATCCACAAATAATTAGGCAATACCTCAAATTTAATCTTGCTAGGCAAGCAACTTCACATACTACCCGGAATACTAAACTTCAGAAGGTAAAAAGCTACCATGGGTATGAAGTGCCATGGTAAATAAGATTTGATACAGGCTACACATGGTGTCAGAGGTGCTGGTCACAATCCGACAGGGAATGCTCCTCTGCAGGCCCCACTCCCCACCCAAACCAAATGTGCGCATGAGCACTGTTGTATACATATGTACATTAGCTAACCGTTCCAACAGGGGTGACATGAGAATGTTCCGTACAGAAAGTGCATGTTTGCTTTTTTTTAAAAAAGTCGCTTTATCCAATGCTTAACCGCCAGTTACTTTGTTTTCTTCGATGCCTCTTTGTTAATTTATTCCTCTCGGCCTAAAATTCAATACTTCAAAAATGAAGAAAATATAGATTTGTGTGTGTGTGTGTGTGTTTTGGTCCCCCCTAAAGCAATCAAGCACACACACGATCAATTTGTGTCACGTTCTGTCACCTAGAAATGCATGTTATTAGCTCTGCGTTTTCAAAGCAGTGCTATTTCAATTTGGCCATGATAACAGGAGTAGGCTGAACTGCAGGCTAATGCAAACTTGTGAGAAAACAAACCCTCCTTGGATACTCATGTAATAATTGGTGTATTTATTTATTTTTTGGTCTTTGCTATCACAATGTGGTCAGTGTTCTCAAACTTGCTCAACACACAGGTTCCCAGAATTCATCCCATGTCCTGCATATGCCAACTGCATTTCCACATTTTAATCATAAACTTTATTTTTTAAAAACTGCATGAAACATGCATGGTTGCTTGGAGAGAGAGAGAGAAAAAGTCTTCGCCTTCAATGTACTATGTTGGCATGAGGTGCAAGTCACATACACTGCCTTCTAAATATTGTACAAAAACAGGAACAGAATTCAGCTGAAGTTAAGTGCTTTTCAGCCTCACTGATTTCACTGGGAATGGGACCTTTAAAAGTACTCCCCTTTAGCTGCATCATAATGTGTGTGTTTTAATTAAAAAAACAACGTTCTTAGCTATCATAGAACAAAAGCAGTCCACAAATACAAATTTTCAACTCAAATATTCCACATATACAAAACACCCCAAACAGCTAGAGAAATGCCGTTCTTTAATTAAATGCTGAATTATGGGGTGGCACAAGGAGAGTGGTGGGGAAAGTCTAAAAAAACCAGGGAAAAAACCAAACTTCTTCATACAGGACATCAATTCATAATGTCTTAACACTGCAAAATGCCGCAATATGAGCTCTCCCAACTTTATTACAAAACCACCCCCCTCAGAAGAAGCAGTATGAAGAGTTGGCTGGAAAAAGAGCGCGCGAGAGAGAGAGATGAATACTGCACCAAGAAGCATGCATACCATCGCTATGGTCATTCAATACATTAGCGATTTATCTCTAGGATGGTGGCATAACACAAGAATGAGGCAGTGTTTTCAAAAAAACCAAACCAAGTTTCACGGCTACAGGTTGATCAGGCTTTCTGAGGCAGCGAAGTGAGGGCAGAGGGCCATATTCGGATTCTGGAGCTGTTTGAGAATGCGCTTGTGGAACTTCTCTCGCACGCGGTTGAACTCCATGATGTCCAGGGGGTCCTCCTCAATCCAGAATTTATGGAATTCGTGCATCAGATAGCCTGAGAGAGCAAAGGATACCCGGGTCAAATGGTTAGAAAGCAGAGCAAACCCAGCCTCCCTTTTCCTAGCTTCTCCTACCACAGTCCTCACTCCTCTCCTCTTGGTTTCACAGCCCCATTCATCTCACAGGGTCCCCATTCATTTTCTGCCCACTGCATCATTTGATACTATCTGCCTTTGAAGCCTTCTTCAGTCCCAATTTCTAGGCCAGCCTATGGCTGGTCCTCTCCTGCCTTCCTTAACTTTTGGCACCTGCTTCCTTATTTATTTCATAAAAATTTATAAGCCGCTCGAGCGCAGTTTACAAAGCGCGAGCGGTTTACAAAAAAGCTGAAAACTATAAAAATTATCGCTAATAAAAAATAACAATAACTTAAGACATTTAGAAACTTCAATAACGTTGCTCAGAGAGGGGCACGCAAAGCACAATGCAGCTCCAACATCCCTTACAGCTTGGCTAAAATTTGTTGTTGTTGTTGTTTAGTCGTTTAGTCGTGTCCGACTCTTCGTGACCCCATGGACCAGAGCACGCCAGGCACTCCTGTCTTCCACTGCCTCCTGCAGTTTGGTCAAACTTGGCTAAAATACCTCCAGCGAAAGAAGAGCACATCTCCTCTCAAGGCTGGTCTCTTCTACCTTCCACCAGATCCCAATGTTTGGTCAAAATATGCTTCCTTGCAATTTTCAAAATAAATTCCCAAGTATAGAGCTTGCAATCAAAAGCTGTCCCCGAACAGTGCCCTCTCCAATAGCACAAGAGAAGCTTAAAAGAAAACCCAATTGGCAAAATCCACAGCAGTATCCTAAACTGCTTTTCTTGCAAAATCCCCACTGTGCTTTTTGAACTTGTGGGGTTTAAAATACAGGGTGGAAGAGCATCTTTTCAAAAAGTGGGACAAAACCTGGGGGTGCAGCCTTGCAGTCTCCTATTTCACTTCTACGTCAGCTAAAGGTAAAGGTAAAGGTACCCCTGCCCGTACGGGCCAGTCTTGCCAGACTCTGGGGTTGTGCGCCCATCTCACTCAAGAGGCCAGGGGCCAGCGCTGTCCGGAGACACTTCCGGGTCACGTGGCCAGCGTGACATCGCTGCTCTGGCGAGCCAGAGCCGCACACGGAAACGCCGTTTACCTTCCCGCTGGTAAGCGGTCCCTATTTATCTACTTGCACCCGGAGGTGCTTTCGAACTGCTAGGTTGGCAGGCGCTGGGACTGAGCAGCGGGAGCGCACCCCGCCGCAGGGATTCGAACCGCCGACCTTTCGATCGGCAAGTCCTAGGCGCTGAGGCTTTAACCCACAGCGCCACCTGCGTCCCTCTACGTCAGCTACCATTCCCCATATAACTAAAATGTCCAAAGGATGAAGTGGGGGGGGGGAAGGAAATACAATTAACCTGCCAATACATTTTCCAGTGGCTCCGGAACATGATTTCCCAAACTGCAAACAAATATCCAGGTATAGGAAAGAAGGAAACTGATGTTTCCGAAAATTGGTGAATTGTTATGTATTTCTTACTCTCGTAAAGCTTGTGCGTATTCCATTTTGGAGTTGGTGCACCAGCCTTGCATATCAATTAGTTTCAGATAAATAGGGAAGAGCAGTCCAACTGACTACATTGCCTGGAGTGTCAGAAATGCTGCTTCTGTACAGAGGAGGGTGGCTGAGTTCCACACGATCAGGCACAATAAAAGCCAAGGGGAAACGGGCAAGTGCAAAGACAGCCTGAATTTGACCTAATAATTGCAAGGCCAAATGAGTCCAGCTATCATTGCCACACAAACAAGAGCTTGCTGCAATTCTGACACGTTGCCTGGGGAAGTCTTTTTTTTTAAAAAAATGTAAAATCTGTGGCTTATCTCCTCAATTGAACCCAGTGAGTGGAAACCGAGGAACAAGTACACAGCAGTGTTTAAGTAATGTAGGAACACTGTGAATAAATTAATGGATTTGCTTTGTTTGCCTTTAAATGTAACCTGAACAGAATTCCACCCCCCCCCCCCGGCATCCCAAGCCATGCATGATCCATTCCTGCTTTAAATTAGTGACATACCAAGGTAAAAAAAAGGTAAAGGGCCCCTGGATGGTTAAGTCTAGTCAAAGGTGACTAAGGGGTTGTGGCACTCATCTTGCTTTCAGGCTGAGGCAGCCAGCGTTTGTCCACAGACAGTTTTCCAGGTCATGTGGCCAGCATGACTAAACCACTACTGGTGCAACAGAACACTGTGACGGAAGCCAGAGCGCATGGAAATGCTGTTTACCTTCCTGCCACAGGGATACCTATTTATCTACTTGAACTGGTGTGCTTCCGAACTGCTAGGCTGGCAGGAGCTGGGACAGAGCAACAGGAGCTCAACCTGTCGCAGGAATTCAAACCTCCGACCTTCTGATCAGCAAGCCCAAGAGGCTCAGTATAGACCACAGCGCCACCTGTGTTTGGTTGGCAAAGTGGGTATTTTATTGCTTGTTTTTTAAAAAGCATTCCCCACTTTCCCCCTTGACTAAGAAGTTGCGGAAAGCAGCTTACAAATATAAAACAAAAAATAAGCACAAAAATCCAACTGTTGCAAAACAAATTATGCAATTGGAAACAGCAGCATATCACACAACGGGCAGCACTAATAATCAGTATACATTAAGCAGCCACAGAATTGCTGCATTGAGTAATGGCCTCAATAAGACTATTTCTTGGGTTCAAGTTCCTGCTCATTCACAACCTCAAAAGATTGCCTGGGGTAGCTTTTAACCCTAACAATGAACTTGCCTTCTGAAGAATTTGGAGAATGGCTGGGAAGATATATTACACACATGGCCATGAAGTGCTTTGTAGTGCTAGGATATAATTTTTGAGAACACCCTAGAAAATAATGTTGGATCCGTCTATACAGCTTGCCCCTTCTGAGCCCAGGTGCTCTGCAACTAATCAGGGTCATGTCACTGCAAGAAGGAGCAGGGAACGGAATAGGGGGACATACAGTGTACGAAGACTCAAATCAAACAGCGTTTATTGCCTGTGCAAATAGAGCAGCACCACCTCGTGGGTGAGATGTGTCACTGGCCAGTCAAAACTCAAGTGTTCCAATGCCACAAACGAGTTCTGAATTCTCTAAGGTTCAGAAAAGATTCGTTCTGATAAGAAACAAACAGAAAACCTGTCCGTAGGTGTGCATACATGCCATTTCTTCACTATTAGTGCTGATCTCCTTGTTAGAGGAAGCTGTGATGAACTGAAATTGCTGCATCGCCCCAGCTGAAATGGCGCTCAGCAATCTGGGAGGGGAGAATTGGGGGAGAGGGGGCTTCCAAGGTTCAATAGTGCCGAAAGAGCTCCTCTCTCTACTTCTGGTGGGACATCTAGGGTTCGGGGAAAAGTCTGGTGCTCCTTTCACCACTGCTGTTGCCAAAACACAAGCTGCAAGTTCTCACTTGGCTCAACATGAGAATCACAGTGAAGGAAGGGTGTATGGGATGGAGTAGATGTGATGGCTGTAGCAGGCAGTGCTTTTTTCTATTAAAAATGTTTAGGGGTACTCTCATTTTCCTACTCATATTGAGTAGGAATACTAAGATTCACAAAATGTTTAGGGGTATTGCATACCCCTGCGTACCCCCAGAAAAAAAGCACTGGCTGCAGGGTGCCACTTTTTTAAAAAATGCAGCATCATTTATTTATGTATTTGCTTTTATACACATACTGTAGCACCTGGGAAATTTAGGTCTGCTGTAATTAAAGTGGATTAAAGCACTCCGCTGCCCCAACACAACAAATCCGCTTTAATAAAGAAGTAACATTTCTGCAATTGGGAGAGTCAGAGGAAAATGTATTGCAAAGTAGGGAATGGACAGGAAGATGTATAAACACAGGACAGGCAAAACAGAATGAATGCTCGTTTTCATATAACCACCCCACAAATAAATCAGAGCAAATGCTCAATGAAGACTGGATATAATCTAACCTCCATATAAGCTATGTGCAAGCAAATCAAGACGAATGCTCAATAAATGGGTCATCTGAAGGATATTACATTTTATAAACTTTAATTAGACAATGAAGCCATTATTTTGGATTCATTAAATTTCCCCCTCCATCTTAAATATGCCTTCATGCCTTTATATTGTAGCATTATTGAAAAATAACAAATGTGTTCATTAAACTTTGAAAAAAATAATATGAGTTTTCTAAGGCGCCTTTGGATGTTTCCGTCCTGCTTCTTTAATAAATAATTTTTAATCTGGGGCTGCATTTTAAGTTGAACACAGGCTCTTTTAATCTCTACCAGGGAGGGTTCTGCAAAACCCATGTTGCTCTTCAGGGACTGGGGCCCCCAGACAGTTCTCTTTCTGTCTCAAAGTGAAATAGAGATTCATAGTGGAAGAGAGTCCTTGGGAATGGGGATTATGCCGGCATTCAAGTAGGGAAAATATACTGTAATTGTTAAAGGTGAATTTCTGTTTACTTATTATTTGCTGATATTTTGAGAGCTACCGTATTTTTCGCCCTATAGGACGCACCGTCCCATAAGACGCACCTAGTTTTTAGGGGGGGAAATGAAGGGGGGGAATTATTTCCCCCCCCAGGAGCGGGGCGGGGGCAGCTCGAGCTTCCCCCGACCCCAGCCCCCAAACAGGCAGCTCTCTGCAAGCCGTGGGAGCCCATCGCTCAGCGTGGGTAGGCTTCAGCATGCAGGCAACTCTCTGCAAGCAGCGGGAGCCCAGTGACGGGCTCCCGCTGCTTGCGGAGAGGTCCGCGAAGCCTGGACGCACTGAGCTCAGCGCACGCAGGCTTCAGCATGTAGGCAACTCTCCACAAGCAGCGGGAACCCAGCGACGGGCTCCCGCTGCTTGCGGAGAGGTCCGCGAAGCCTGGAGAGCGAGAGGGGTCGGTGCGCACCGACCCCTCGCTCTCCAGGCTTCAGCGAAAACCTGCATTCGCCCCATAGGACGCACACACATTTCCCCTTCATTTTTGGAGGGGGAAAAGTGCGTCCTATAGGGCAAAAAATACAGTAGTTTTATTGTCCATTATATTCTGATGGATTACTGAATATTACTTAATTTGATATAAGCCATTTATTTTAATGTTATGTTTTTATTATGACTTTTTGTATCGGACCAGATTGTTATAATAATAGGAAGAAGAAGAAGTTGTTAAATTTGTATACCACCCTTTATTCACAGATCTCAAGCATGGTAATATAGAAAGGCGGTATACAAATGAGAAAAATGAAATGAAATAACTTCAAAAGGAAAACAAATCAGTAAGACAAGATAAATGACAGTATCAGGAAAGAAGAGAAACAGATTATGACACGGTACAGTAATTTTGTTGACAGGAATTTTGTTGTTAGAACACAGTCAAAGCTTGCAACGGAAACATGGAAAAAGTTTCTTTGGTTTGAGATTACCAGTTGTCCCACAAAATGGATCATTCCCCAGACAAATGTCAAACTCATTGTAAGGACATAATCTAACCAAAGGAATGCCAGCGATGCTTTGTATAATTGATCACATGAAGTAATTAAGGAAGGACACTATCAACACAACAAACACAATTATTCATTCTCTCTCTCTCTCTCTCTCTCTCTCTCTCTCTCTCTCACACACACACACACACACACACACACACACACACTTACAGAATGTCTGTTGGAAATGGGATAACGTTGGAGCCTCTGGAGCAACATTGTAGAAGTGTGTTTTCAGAGCACCGCTCACAAGCAGGTTGTACGCAAGGTCTGTGATATTAATGCCAACAATAGCAAAAGAGTAGCTGCAAGAAACAGAGGGCGGAGATTAAAAGATGTGGGAGGTAACCAAACAGTCAAATGCAGAAAATGGCGACATGGAAATACCAGCTACAGGCAGTCCTGACTGACAGTCCCCAACACACGAAGTTGCCTTACACAGAGTCACCTAGTTCAGTAATATCTACACTAGTGGTGAGGAATCTCTGGCCAGAAGGCTGATGGATTGATTGATGGATTGATGTACCACCCTTTGGGGGGAGGGTCACAGGTGGTTTACAGCATAAACACACAAAAATACGCAACATAATAACAGAACAAAACAAAACAAAACAAAACAAAACAACCCCTCCCCAATGATCCCAACTTGGACTGTGAGGCTGCTCCTCACAACCCACACCCACCTGCCCTATGCCTGATGCTATAGGCTGATCAGCAGTTACAGTCACCTGACGCTGTTCTGGATGGCCCTGCTCACCTATCAGACATGACCTGTGGAGGGTGGTGGACTGAGGAATCTGGCCTGCCAGCCAGATCTAGTTCCCCCACCCCTAGAGCCTGCAGTGGTTTCAGAAATAGGTTCTTCTCAGCCCTGAGGATGTTGGGGGTTTGACCAGGGACCTTCTGCCCACAAAGCTCTACGGCCCTTTGAACTTTCCAGATGTTTGGGCTCAATAAAGTCTTCTTGAGGAGAGATGGAGCAAAGTGATTCACCACCAGTGCTGCTGCTGCTGCTGTTTTTGGGATTCTCCTAACGCCCTCTCCCAAACCAATTTTTTTTTGGGGGGGGCATGAAGGAGGAGGGGGAAAGCCCTGCTGCACAAGCTTCTGCAGAGCTTCCCTTGGCAGGGTTTGTTAGGTGAATCCCACCCATTAAGCTCAACCAAGAGTTGCTTGACTGTAATGCCCCCAATCCCTTATTCCGCCACTTCAATGATAAGCATGGGGTGAGGAACGCGTGGCCCTCTAGATGTTGCTCATCGTCAGGGACGACGGGAGATGCTTTACAGCGACATCTGGAGGGCCACAGGTTGTCCATCCCCATAGTTAAGAATAACTGATGCCAGTGAGCATGAAGGTTGACTGTGCCTCAGAGCAGTGGAGGGTATGGGCATATGGAAAGTGAGGGGGAGGGGGGGAGAGATCTTTCGACCTTGGAATTACATACTTACCCAATGGCCTTATCAAACTTTTTCTTCTCCCATTCCACCTTGCTGAATTTGCTGAAAAATAAAAAGCGGAAGTTGCTGTTCAAATCGGAAACGGGTTTCTCTCTCTGCATGGTAATCATGAAAAGGTCTATCGACTTGGTATCATTTTATTCTTGGTGTTGTGGATTTTTGTATTCTTTTAATCTCTGGAAGATGTAAACATCTGTAGCCAACCTAACCTGCTTGCCTCGTGCCCCAATCACATGCTCATCAGTGCAGTCTAAAAAGAGGTCTATGCCTTGGATATTACCTGTCAAAGACACCTTACATATACTCTGTGAAGCCTTTAGAAGGATAAAATAGAAGGATGGGCCAATTCTAAGATACTGAAGGATGGGGAAGAATCAGGGGGAAACTCTGTATTCCTTTCAGCCCTGAGCAAGGCGGACTGCAGTCTTTGAAATTCAGTAAACCAGATGTGACCCAAGTCATTTGAAACTAGCCCAGGTAATCAGCCAACACTGCTACTTTAGTGAAAAGTGATTGGGTTGGTGGTGGACACAAATCAAGAGGCCACCTACTATGCTTCACTGCTAAGGTGTTTCTAATGTTAGGGATGTATGTGAGCTGGCCCTCAGTAGGCTCAGTTTAAATCATTCAACACATCTGTGATATGCAGAGGCATTCCTGCATTCCTGAAAGATCCATTCCTCTTCCGAGAGGGCAGTCAAGTGATCAAAGGAGGTGGGCATAATACCTTTCAGGTTACATAACAAAGTTTTCTCTCACGTTCTTAAGTTACCTTATTACACTATTGCACATTTCAACTCTCATAATGTTTTCAGTGATATTTAAAGCTGCTATATAAAAAATATGTAACTGTGCAGTATAAGGTAATGGATAGATAAAGTACAGTGAGATTAAATGGAAGTCATTTTTAATTTTCTTCTCTCTAAGTTCTGTAATTTCTTTCAGTACCAGGAGTATAAATGATGATAGTTATATTAATCTTATAGGGTGGTTGTTTGTTTGATTCTTCTATTATTTGTGTTTGATTATATGTTTATTTGTTTGTTCGTCTGTTTTTTCATAAATGTATATTTTAAATTAATAAAGATATATAAAAAAATAAAAATAAAGCCGCTATTATTATTATATTTAAATAGCTGATGAAGGTTTTGAAAATCCACATGACAAGACTCAGGATGTATAAGACCTAGGATGATGGTTGCACATCGAACCCAAGTGCGTTGTCTGAATGTTACCCAATGCCTTTCTGCACAATGAGAAAGTCTGTGTCTAGCTGGCTTTTTATTCTGCTGTAGTAGTTTATTTTTTAAGGTGGTGCTGGTGTGGAAGGAAAAACTTGATAAGTTATAAAGCGAGGTGACCTGATGTATTTCAGATGCTTCTAGTTGATCCAAGACATGTTGGAAATTTCGGCCTCTCAGACTTACAAATTCAGGGTGGTACATTAAGCTAGTTTCCCCACTCCAACGTTTGGAAAAATGATCAAAATTTGTTATATTTATGTGTTTGGGGAGATCAATGACCTACAGGGGCTTCTCCTAAATTTTGCTGCCGGCTTTAACAGAGATTTTGTTAGCCTCATTCCCCCCCCCCCTTAACTTAAAACCAGGATAAAAACAAACACACATTTTTAAACATACATGTTGGCTTCCACAAACTTGAGTACATCAGACAAAGAGATACCATACAGGAAAAGTCAATAGGGTTCAGCACACCACACGGTTGCAAAAGCGTGTATTTAATATCCAAAATGATGGTTGAAATAACACACATTGTGTAAATATAAAATGTATTTGTATTCGGTATTTCCCACAAGATCTTCAGGGTGGCTTAAGACGGGGCTAACCCATTTCATCCTCACAATTTTGTGGGGGTGGGGAGAATTTCCACACTCCCTCTCAGTTTGTGTCTGACTGGGGCAGAAACATGGCTGCCCCTGCCACATCTATCTGGGTACCTGTTGGTTTCTGCTTAGTGGTTTTTCAAATTGTTTATATTATTTTCATTGTATTTCAACTGTATTCTAAGCAGGGATTTGCCACTGAATCTAGTGGGCCCTCTGCATGCTCAGACCTTATCAAGCTATTTCTGGAAGGTTTGTTTTAATCCCTTCTTCTACATTTCTGCATCCCTGGGGAGTCTGCTCATTAACCAGAAACTAATACAGTGGTACCTTGGGTTACTAACACCTCGGGTTACAGACTCCGCTAACCCAAAGTAGTACCTCGGGGTAAGAACTTTACCTCAAGATGAGAACAGAAATCGCACGCTGGCGGCGTAGCGGCAGCAAGAGGCCCCATTAGCTAAAGTGGTACCTCAGATCAAGAACAGTTTCAGGTTAAGAACGGACCTCCGGAACAAATTAAGTTCATAACCAGAGGTACCACTGTACCTGTTTCACTTGCCCACCCAGTGAGCTTTATGGCAGAGCAGGATTTGAACCCAAGCCCAATACTCTATGAGCAACAACAGACTGATTCCATCTCCTGTTCTTCATCAAGAGTGTGATCAGTTCCTCAAAAGGCACTACACATGCTACTTCTTAATACAGGTCTTCACCTAGAAAGCCTAAGGTCAGGCATAATATTTTAATTAAATACCTATGTAGATATGGTTTATGAGTGTATTATTTACCTAGCACACTTGCAAAGCATAGAAATGGCATTACCATCATTTTGGCTAATACACGGCCTTGGAGTTTTCCTCTTTCTTTGATGCTTTTGCTATTACAGCTGCCACAGCAGGGGCTGTGTATATTTTTTTCAGACACACTAGAAAGCACCAAACAGTACAAAACACACCTGACAGCAATAATTAAAGCCCCACCCCACCCCAAAGCACGAATCCCACTTCACAGATTAATCAAATATCAACACATTATATTTTTCATTACCACCAACAACATCTCAACAGCAACAAAAAGGCACTCTAGAAGATACGTGTCTCTAAAATTATTTCTGGGTCTGGTAGATGCTTTTTATTGGAAAACTGCATGCACAGACATGCACACAAAGAATGACAGGGGGATTTGCCGCACCACAACTTTGCCACACAGAAAATGGAATATGGTTTTATGTAACAGTGCAGAAACGCAGTAATACACACAGTCCTGAATTCTAAATCTATTTTGTCATCAAAGCCTACGCCTTTAGCAACCATTTTCTTTCCCCTCTGTGCTGAATTTATTTATTTTCTTTAGTCCAGGTTTGGACTTCTGTGTGATTTTTGAGGCTTGCCTTTCTACTTTGGCCTATTTAAAGAACTAAGAAGTGAAAAAGAGGATTGCATTCTTCAAGGGAAAACATATACAACCCTCACTTCTCTCTCTCCTTCTCCTCCCCCAGATTATATAAAACTAATGAATCTTCAAGGAAACGGTGTTTAAACTAGACTGGAAGAAATGGCACTTAAAAAGGAAAGAAAAAAAGAGCACATTGAAAACACCAATAGCTTGTGGTGTATTTGTTGTTGCTTGGCATTGCTAGGTGAATATTCTAAAAATAAAGATGCTTCTGTACTGACTCAGCTTCATGGAGTGCAGTGTTGTCTTAAGCATCTGTTAATAGAGGTAATCTATTAATCTTCCACACAGCGACAGACAGTATGGCATAATGGTCAGAGCGCTGCACTTTGGGCACCTGGATCAGTGTCATTCATCTTACCGAATAACCCCTTTGGGGGGGGAATACCCTAAGTGTCATAAATTCTCCTGCTGCTATCAAACATGTCTAGAAGCTGCGGTGTAGAAATTATCACTGCACTGAAAAATATCACATCTGGAACTGCCCTCAGCCACTGTCTGTTTGAAGGCATAAGCCCTTCAGGAGGCATAAGCGCTTCTTCTGGCTGGCTGGGTGTGTGGCTGATGAAATTGCATGTGAGGGATTCACGTATAATTACTGTGCCCTTGGACTCCCTATTCCACAGGAAATAACAGAGGTGATATCTGGCATTAGATAATGTAACGCTTTTCTGTGCTTTCCCCTGGTGCTTGCTGTTGGTTTTTAAGCAACTTTTTTTTCCTTTCAAATTTAAGATAGCAACATTTGGTTTTGTTGCTTTAAGACAAGACTACTCAATTACATTGAAAACAGTAACATAAAAAGAGCCTTGCAGGATCAGGCCAGACTGATCTAGTTCAGTTCTGTATTTCCAAAAGCGACTAACTAGATGCTTTTGGGAAGCTCAGAAGCAAGGCATAATAGTGATATATACAGAGAGACCCTACATAAATCATAGAATCATAAAAATCCTTTTTACTGTGTATTCTTGATTATTTATGCTCATGCTAGCTATGTGCAACTCCACTTTCAATATTGTTTGACCTGCAAAGATTACAGGGTGGGCATCCTGCTCTGTTTCCAATCAGTGCATAAAACCTTTTATGTCATAGTATTTCCAGGGTTGTTGTTGCTTTGTCCTGCTTCTGTTGTGCTATAGTGCACAGGACAGCAATAATGCTGTGACATTTGGAAAGCACTGCAGAACAACTGATAAAGCAGAACTGTGTGTGGATGACTCAGTATAAATACACCACTAATGTGTTATTATTGCATCAGTGACATGCTACAGAATGCACACATCTCAGCCTGCTGCATGGCCCTTATAGTCCTTTCTCGCTATTGTTGACCAGCAACTGAAAAAGAAAGGCCAACCTGAAGGTTCTATTGGGCCACTGTGACTACTAGTAGCTATTGCTAGCTTATCCTCCATAATGTTACCTTACCCTATTTTGAAATCATCTAAGCATGTGGCCATTGAAGCACTTTGCAACAGTGACATCCAGAGATTCAATTATGCTTTGATCATGTGTTCTCCCTTTTTCATAGTAAGGTCAGCCAGTCAGAAAGGTACTTTGAAGTGTCCCATGCGTGAAAAATATACCACGGTCCTATAAGAAGGACAACCTATTTGTTGCTGGTAGAGCTGGTCCAGGAGGTCAACTTGTTCAACCCTCTGCCTAATGGAGGAATTCCACAGATACATTCTTAAGAGGTGGCTGTCCTTGCCTCTACTTGAAGACCCCCAAGGAAGGAAAAGCCCACCACCCTTCTGCCTCATTGGTCCAGTTGTCATATTGCTCTTAATGTCCAAAGGTTTCACCCAGTGCTCAGACGAGATCTACCCTCCTGTAACTTAATCCTGATACATCTAGTCCAGGCATAGGCAAACTCTGGCCCTCCAGATGTTTGGGACTACAATTCCCATCACCCCCAGCTAACAGAACCAGTGGTCAGGGATGATGGGAATTGTAGTCCCAAACATCTGGAGGGCCAGAGTTTGCCTATGCCTGATCTAGTCTTCGGGTGGAAAGCAGAGAGAAAGTCTTTGCCCTTTGCCTTGTCTCCCCGCTAAGGCTCTGCATAGACATTATTATATTCTGGAATCAATGGGGCCTTTTTTCTACATAGCCCACACATCAGCATGCTCTGGCTAGGGCTGATGGAAGTCTGAAACATCTGGAGGGCACCAGGTTGGCGAAGGCTGTCCTAGAATATATATTTTTCTGCTTCAAAACTTAATTTGAAAGGATTATAAAAGGCAAAAGGAAAAAAAAATACCTGAGCTCCTCTTTAGTGACTTCCCTTCATTGTGAAAGATGGGGGCGAAAGGGAAAGGAAAAATAAATAGCTTAAAAATCAATATAAACTTGGATTAAATTTTATGTATTTAACAGTAAAATCAGACTGTAGAACACATGGAAATGAGGCATTTTATATCTCTAATCTTAAGTAACAGTTCGAGAAACACAGACAATCTTTTATGTTAACAGTAAAAGAGATGCTGAATTATTACAAATAGGATTTATTTATTCGAGGTGGCTGCTATTTCCAGCTTCAAAATGTTACCTGTATTTTGGTTGAAGGGAGTCAGAGAGGATTTGCTGAGCTGCAGCAGCATCACATTCAGCAAAATATCTGGAGGAGAAAAACACATTTCCGAGTTTTACAACATCGCTCCAAACATCTGTAGGTACATTTCCTCAAACTATACGCAGATACCTGGTTTGTACATTTAAAATGTACAATATGAACCAGGTTTGGCAAACATGTTTTTTGGGGGGTGGGAGCTTTTCAACTGACTCTTAACATCTATACTTTAAGTCATCATATCATGCACCTTACTTTAAACATGTTTCAGATAGTCCTGATATTTTATGTCATTTACGTTTTACAACCCACTTTCAGGTATTTTGTATGCTATGATATTCTACCTGTACAGATGTTGGTTTTGTTTTGTTCTGTTTGGGTCCATGACCAATAATAAAGAATATGTAATCTGTACGCTTAAGCAAGACAGTCGGTCTTCTTTCTGTGGCTGTGAAGCTGCCATGTGCTGCTACACTCTTTATCTTACATATTGCAATGTGTGCAATAGACTCCTATTAAAAATGATCTAAATGAATGCATTCACGCATGCTAGGGACTAAGAAAAGCTCCATCAGTGAGCGCATTTTCTGAGAAATTATGGGGGGGGGGGGTCCACAGATCAATGGCAAAATTAACCAGCTATGTGAGAGAGAAAAAAAGAGTGATGAGAGACAGAAATTGAACTGCTTTCTTAAAAACTGGATGCCTCAATGAATATTGTTTTTAAATATACAGGATCAGGGCAACCTCTGGAACAGATTTTGGGATGGGTGAGGAGAAAGGTAAAGGGACCCCTGACTGTTAGATCCAGCGGACGATTCTGGGGTTGTGGTGCTCATCTCGCTTTATTGGCCGAGGGAGCCGGCGTACAGCTTCTGGGTCATGTGGCCAGCATGACTAAGCCGCTTCTGGCGAACCAGAGCAGCGCACGGAAATGTTGTTTACCTTCCCGCCGGAGCGGTATCTATTTATCTACTTGCACTTTTGGGCATGCTTTCAATCTGCTAGGTTGGCAGGAGCAGGGACCAAGCAACGGGAGCTCACCCCGCCGACCTTCTGATCGGCAAGCCCTATGTTCTGTGATTTAGAACACAGAGCCACCCATGAGGAGAAGGAAAGCCCAATTGCTGGGCATGCAGAATGTCTGCTCATGAAGCACTGGATATAACTGGGTTGTGGAGAATGTGAAACAAATTGTTCCTAGAAAAGAAAAAGAAATTACTTCTCATCAAGAGGGATGAAAAATTGCAGCAACTGTGGTAGGAACCTACAAGCTATCTAGAATGACAATTGCCTTAACAAAGCCTGAAACATATAAGCAGGAGGATAATTTATACCTTTAGGTTCAACCTTTAAGAGAAACAGAAATATACTTACAATAAGTTATACAGCCCCAGGAGGCCCATTCCTCTGAAATCTGTTTTAGGATCATCGCCTTGGAAACCAATTTCACACCACTGCTTGGAAATCCTGGCTTCCAATGGGAAATCAGGTTTCAAGCATTTCCATAGCTACAGGAGGGGGAGGGGGAGGGGGAAAATCACAGGTATGTTACAACTCAGACCTTCAATGGATTGACATTTCTGAAACTAGTAGTTCTCTATGGGATTTTGCCTTCATTGTTATGCACAGCATTCGGAGGAGCCTGGAGCAAATACAGATTGGGGAAGAAGTATTCCTTAGACATAGCAGACATTTGAAATACTGCCTGCTGGAAAAAACCACCCCCACCACCATCTTTTGGCCTAATGTAGAAATGGTGTAAAAACATTGACAAGGGCTCACTGGGCATATTCACTGCCTCTGCATAAGTGTGGGGGGGGGGGAAAGGAACCCTCAAGTTTATTTGGTTGCAAATCTCAGTGCAGTTTCAAAGCACTGAGGCGATTAGCCTTCTTGATTCTCCAAGGCTTGAGAGATTCCCCCCCCCCCTTAAGCCAATTTCACAAGGGCACAAACAAAAGGTAAAGGTAAAGGCACCCCTGCCCGTATGGGCCAGTCTTGACAGACTCTGGGGTTGTGCGCCCATCTCACTTAAGAGGCCAGGGGCCAGCGCTGTCCGGAGACACTTCCGGGTCACGTGGCCAGCGTGACATCGCTGCTCTGGCAAGCCAGAGCCGCACACGGAAACGCCATTTACCTTCCCGCTAGTAAGCGGTCCCTATTTATCTACTTGCACCTTGACGTGCTTTCGAACGTCAGGCGCTGGGACCAAGCAACGGGAGCGCACCCCGCCGCGGGGATTCGAACTGCCGACCTTTCGATCAGCAAGCCCTAGGTGCTGAGGCTTTTACCCACAGCGCCACCCGCGTCCCATGTAGGACACAAACAAACAAGGAAATAAAAGCGACATATACAAGTGCTTTCAGGAAGAAGAGCAGATTCAGGACCCCTCCGCTTCACAGCCCTACCCCCAAGTAAAAATTCATGCTGCCCTAAGAGATGCGCAGCAAGAAATGAAGCGGTGACTTTAGTAATATTTAGTATTAGTAATATTAGTAATATTAAAACCTTATTCTTTACTATTATCCTTTACTATGGACTGTGCCCCTGCTTGTGTTGCTTGTCACCTCCGTCTAGCTACTACTGTCCCCCACTAACTGCCTCCCTTACCACCTCTGGCCAAATAGTCTCTGCTGACAGGACACCCAAACCCCAATACTTTCCCCTCTCCTTTGGCCCATCACAGATTTCGTTCCTGTCATTCCCTCATTCTGAGGAAAAGAAAGATTTAACACCTTCATCCTCCAACACTCCTCTTCCCTATGGCTGTTTTAAAAGTAAACAGTACAGTGGTACCTCAGGTTACATACGCTTCAGGTTACAGACTCCGCTAACCCAGAAATAGTACCTTGGGTTAAGAACTTTGCTTCAGGATAAGAACAGAAATTGTGCTCCGGCGGCGCAGCAGCAGCAGCAGGAAGCCCCATTGGCTTCAGGTTAGTACAGTTTCAGGTTAAGAACGGACCTCTGGAACGAATTAAGTACTTAACCCGAGGTACCACTGTATCAGAAAACCTGATAGCAGGTCTCAGACAGCCTGCATCACTTTACCCGCACATCCCCTACAGGAGATGTAGGAAACCTGGGACAAGGGGAACCAAATCCGGCCCACCGAAGTCTGTCTCCGGGCCACATCCTCATTGGCCCTGCTTCACACCAATTATGTTTTTGCAAGGGTGGAAAGTGTCCTTGATAAGGCCTTTGCTTGTCTGGATGGAGCATAGAGAGGGGTGTGAGAGTGTGCGCAGAAACTAGCCAAATGTGTCAAGGTAACAAATTATATTTGTTGCTCTGCCCTGTTTTGCCTTCCCAACAATGGCATGTGGGCTCATCAGGAGAAGCCTTGTTGGTGATGCCACCCCTGGAGGCTGCACAGCTGGCCCTGACCTGTGGCAGGACCATCTCGGTGGTAGCTCCCCATTTATGAAACACCTGCCTTGGGTGAGGTGCATCTGTGTCATGGACTGGTTGGATGCAGAGGAGGGGGGAGGAGGAGGAAACAACTGGGGAGCCCCCAAGGGAAGAAGGCTCAGGGCCAGGGGATTGGTGGTGGTGTGATGGTAAGTGGTCAGAGGGAGGAGACCAGGAGGAGATATCGGAAGCTGAAGAGGTAAAAGGGCTTAGTGAGTGGGGGGAGTCTGTGGCAGAGAGAAGTGCAGAATCAGAAGCAGGAGAGGAGAGAAGTAAACACAGAAATGAGCCTATATTCTGAACAGGAGAGTCTTTATTCTGAGTTAGCTTCTCCAGAACATTTTTGTCTCAAAATCTACCCAAGGGCATGTGTCCCCTGGCAGATTAATTCAGCGGGAATGTGGTCCTCGACAAAAGAAAAGGTTACCCATGCTTAGCCTAAAAGGTAAAGGGACCCCTGACCATTAGGTCCAGTCATGACTGACTCTGGGGTTGCGGCGCTCATCTCGCTTTATTGGCCGAGGGAGCCGGCGTACAGCTTCCGGGTCATGTGGCCAGCATGACTAAGCCGCTTCTGGCAAACCAGAGCAGTGCACGGAAACGCCAGTTACGTTCCCGCTGGAGCAGTACCTATTTATCTACTTGCACTTGATGTGCTTTCGAACCGCTAGGTTGGCAGGAGCTGGGACTGAGAAACGGGAGTTCACCCCATCGCGGGGATTCGAACCGCCGACCTTCTGATTGGCAAGTCCTAGGCTCTGTGGTTTAACCCACAGCGCCATCCGTGTCCCTCTATGCTTAGCCTAGATCATGCTAATAAATAAATTGGAGGTAACAAGCTGTTCTCAGTACAGACAATTGTGCGGTCAAGCCTTTTGCAGAGACTGGTTTCAGTTAACAGTCTCTCGGAATGTAAACAGCTCTTTGGAAGTGCGCCTCCACGGCTTACCTTCAGAAGCATTTCTTCATGCTGGGGATCCTCAGAATCATAGGGCTCTCTACGCAGTTTTTCAACCTCTGCAATCAAATTCCTGTACCCTACAATCTGTAGGAGGCAGGCCTGCAGAGAGACACCTAGCCTAGAGTGAAAAGATGACAAACGGTAAGAACACTACGCTCAGTAATTTAGCTTTGCATGATTGACAGTACCTCAGCGTGCAGCTACACTTTTATTCTTTCCACCATTCATGAATGTGAAAAGGTATGCTCATTGAGGCAATGGAACAGCAATTCTGAACCTATGTTGCGATGCCTGCACTGATAGCCGAGAAGCTTTGCCACAGGTGATGCCCACCGCAGGGAGAAAAGCGAAAGAGACTAATGACATCGCTTCCCCCAAGGTCACATCATTTTCAAAGCTCCCTTTGACAACTATGCTCTTTGCTCCTCTCCCATAAGCCTTCACTTCCAACAGACCTGATTTGCTCTCTGCCAAGTGGCAATGGAAAACCTGGTGTGGATTCTTGTGTGTAGAAGGGGGACAAATGCTGCCCCACAGTTGTGGCTCAGGTCTACATGGGGGAAAAACCCACACCATATGCTCTAGAAACCTGGATCCTTAATTCTAGGGAAGGTAAACAGTAATAGTTTAATGATGAGGAAAATGCTTCTGAGCATGTGCAGAGCGCACTTTTCTTCACATAATCTAGGAGTCGGGCCTGGTATTGGAAACAGATACCAATCATCTTTATAATAAGTGAAGCCCTGAGTAGGGCACTATTTTGGGTGGTGGTAGTCTGGGCTGAGATTGTAAATACAAAAAATGTGCATGTTCACCATCCCTGTGAACATGAAGAAATGACACAGGCAACATAAAGATGGCCGGTGAGAACGTAGGCTGAAGGAGAACTTCACACACAACCTAGGAACAGGAGTAGTTTTGTAGCAAGGTAAAAAGGTAAAGGACCCCTGGACGGTTAAGCAACTATGGGGTTGCGGTGCTCATCTTGCTTTCAGGCCGAGGGAGTCGGTGTTTGTCCACAGACAGTTTTCCAGGTCATGTGTCCAGCATGACTAAACCGCTACTGGTGCACGGAGGACCATGACGAGTGCCAGAGTGCACGGAAACACAATTTACCTTCCTGCCACAGCGGTACCTATTTATCTACTTGCACTGGCATGCTTTTGAGCTGCTAGGTTGGCAGGAGCTGGGACAGAGCAATGGGAGCTCACCCCGTCATGGGGATTCGAACTGCTGACCTTCCGATCAGCATGCCCAAGAAGCTCAGTGGTTTAGACCACAGCCTCACATCATGGATATATGCTGGAAATTTGGGATGATGTGGCTCAGGTGACTAAAGCATGGTCAGAAATCTGGGTGTCAGTGTCTGTGTCTGGCCTGTGTGTATATACGTTTACATACTGGCTCATTTCCACCTTTTACAAGCCATGGTTCAAGAAGCTGCAACGTCGTGTTTAATAATGTGGTTGTTACAGGTGGTGCTTTGCCTCCAGATCTAGTTGTACCGTAGACATGAAAGGGCTGAACAGACAGAAAATGAAACCAGACCAAAAGTCACCAGTGATCATCAGCGGGCACAACTAAAGTATCAAATCACACAATACTGTGAACTTATGTGGGAAGACAGACCCCCCCCCCAAAGAGATGAAGAACACAATCATTTAAGCATATAACTTTTGCCATCCCACTCCATTCACACGAACTTACTGCGGGTTTACATCTGGATTAATCCTCTTCAGTTCCATGATGGCATCTATAGTTTTTTCAATAGCATCTGGATGAACACTGACTGAATTCTGGAGCAACTGGGGAAAAAAAAATTAACGCACATTGGTCACTACCACAGGAAGTGAAGCACTACAGAAACAACAGAATGCAACTTTGTGAGAAGTATCACAGCCAATGTGGTGCCCTCCAGCAGTGGTGGCGCCACAGATCTAGGCTTCTTTGTATGCATGCGTCATACTGAACATGGTCAACTGTATCAATATGTACACCTCATCCCTCCCCCACCAAGTCTACTTTTCCGCAAACTGCACTGAGGTTTGTTTGTTTGTTTTTGCAATTGAGGGATGTATAAATCTCATGAAATAAACCAAATTAGTAAGTAAATTGGCACCGGGTCAATAAGTGCCTTGGACAAGTCACGGTTCCTCAGTCTCTCCTTCCATCTGCTAAATGAGGTAAGTAGAGAGTTGTAGAGGAAAGTCAATCTTTCCATTTCCGTTTCCTTCCAATTCTCATTTCTGCAGTCTTAAAGTAGGTTTACTCATGTTTGTAATTTTTTTACAAAATAAAAGTCTGCTTGGAAATTGGCATGCATTACTGCACACATCTCTCTCCCAATACAAGCACCATTGCATTCCCACAATTTTCCCATGAAAGAATGCATTTTTGTACATTGCTTTAACTACTCAAAGCATTTTTGGGCCTGCATTGCAAATTTGGAGAAGTATGAGTTTTGAAGGAGAGTTGTGTTTGGTTCAAATATTGGTTCGGGAAACGCAAATTTTATATGTCTGCATTAAAATATGAAAGATACAAAATTATCTCCCGACCTGAGCAGTGTCCTAACTCAAAAGGGTGTTGGGAGGAAAAATGTGGAAAGTTGCAAAATGCCTGGCATTTTAGAAACTGAGGTACAAAGCTTAGCAATATTCTTTGATGGTCTTAGAATCTGAGTAGATTATTCTGTATGATATCTCGCTAACATATGCTTGAATAAAGACTGACTAATGTTCTCCTGAATTTTATACCACTTTTCAGCGTACAAAACATTCTGCCAATTAGTCTCTCAATGATGCTCACAGACAGTGCTTTGAACAGGGCTTAGCAAGACCCAACAATCAGTTGGTGGTTGAGTGTTGCTTAGTCGCTTTCAGAGTGCTGTGCCTGATAAGAGTTTTGAAAGGGGCTTCTCAAGACCTGACAACCAGCTGACTTTGGGTCTTGTTGAGCACTCTGCAGCCCGCATGGAAGCCAAGCAGGTTGGTAGAGGAGGGAACAATACAAATATTAGCTCCTCCTCCCCCAGCCTGCTCACTTGCCTAGATGGAATTCAATGCACTCGCCTGCAAGGTACTCCTAGTTGCCTCCGGCAACCAGGCAAGTTGTTAAATGCAAGGCTGCATGAATGGCCTAATGTGGCTTCGTATGTTGGCAAGCAGGTTTTCTTGCTTGTAAGCCTGTGTAAGCTGCTAATACAATCGGCCAAACATGGAGACAAAAATACAAACATTTACTTACCTTGTTTTTTGAACTTCTCAATGATGATTCTGTCAAGAAAACATTTTTAAAACTTTAACTTCTATTAGACTTTTTGCATTTTCAACAACACAGCCAACAATGAAAATACTATCACAAACCTTTGTTATTCTCTCCTTCCCAACTTTCCTCTTTTCTTATGCAGTTATAATAATGTGTAGCCAAATCCCCACAAATAGTGAAGAAGGTTCTCATACTGATACAAACGAAAATGCAAGCTATATTGGTTCAGTAACATAAAATGTGTTAGCAATTGACTGGGTATGTTGACATTCTGCTCGAGGCTACAGTTTAAAATGCAAGTTGAAACCTAAGCTAATTTTAAAGCTATACTTCAGTGTAATCTCTCTCTCTCATACACACAGCAATTACGACACAGAACAACATTCAATACCAGAGCAATGGTTTCAAAACCACTTACCGATTTTCATAGTTCTGCCAGCGCCAGGCTTTGTGCTGTAGCAGATCCTTTGCAACTCGCAGCGTCCCGTCAGTTTCCTCGCCACGAATTTCAGGCAGCGCCATAAGCATTTGCAATAGAAGTACAGGCAAACCTGGACAAGCATTCTGTCAAAAGAATCCTTAGAGTGAGAACTCAAGGAAAGGTCCTGAGGTGAAGCAAAGTCCCCCTGAAAGAGTTCCATTATTCAAAGTTATCTTTAAGAAGATGTCTAACACACACCATACTACTGGGGCCTACTGTCAGGAGTAAGGATGTTCAAAAACAAAAGAATTAAGGTTCCTCTTAGTAAACGAGAGCCTGCCAGCCATTCTCAGACAAAAGGCATGCTGCTGCAGTTGTACAACTAGGGTGATTCACACCCCACTGCTATAAGAAATTGGGGTGGGGGGCAGGAGGAGGTTGTTGTTGTTGTTTAGTCGTTTAGTTGTGTCCTACTCTTCATGACCCCATGGACCAGAACATGCCAGGCACTTCTGTCTTCCACTGCCTCCCGCAGTTTGGTCAAACTCATGTTTGTAGCTTCGAGAACACTATCCAACCATCTGTATTACAGGAGTACTACTCCTGTAGCACAGGAGGAGGTACTACAGTTTATAGTTAGAAAATGGTTCAATGGGCCGATTTGAAATTTGGCACCGCATGAGAGGTAAGTTTGAGGGTGATCAATCCTGAACTTAGGGTAGAAAGGTTAAGAAAATACTTATTCTAAACAACCGTTTGGTGAGAGACTTCTGCAGATTGACAGGAAGTGTGTGTTTGAGGTGGCTTTTCCCGGAAACATTTCTCCATTTGTACGGTGTGTTTGCAGAAATGGGTTGTTGTGACATGTCAACAGGAACACCTGGAACGTGCTTTCCTCTAACAAAGCGTAAACATTTTGTAGCTTTTATTAAAAAGCCGTTGCTGATGCTAATGATACTCAGCGGGATTTCATAAGAGCGTGGCCCGCACATGCTCAGTATAAACCTGTTCTGAGAGAAGGTGAAGTGGAGGGAGTGGAATGTTGAGAAATGAGAATGGATGATGAGAGCAGAGTGCACTGGAAAACGGCAAGAACGTGTGAGCTTCAGAAAAGGACTAGTCTATGTGAAAAGGGCTGAAGGGCCTGAATGCTAAGTCGGTTTGGATGCAGTTCATTAGAGCTTCTAATCAAGAGCTTCAGTCCGTAGGGTCTGGAATGAATTTTAGCCTCTTAGGTTGGCAGAAGAAAATGGTGCCCCTCAGGAAATGTCAAGGACCTTGTACAAAGTGCACACTTGATGTAGTTTCAGCTGAAGCCAAGAGAGCCACCAAACAGGAACTGTTCTTAAACCAACAAGTAACAGCATAGTACACAATACACACAACCACCCTATGTCAATTCTACTCCTGATGGCCTACAACTTGGCTGACACAGCACCCAGTCCTGCCTGCAGATGGTGGTGTGTCATAGATACCAGCACAATGAAGATTGCACTGATCAGAGGTACACTGGACACCTGGTCCAGGGCTGGGTAACCTGTGGCGTGCAGTCCATATTTGGCCCGTCAGGACTTCCCATGTGGCACCAGGCATGGGGCAGGTAGAGATGTGGCTGCTTCTCCTATAGATAGCAGGACTGAACCCCCGTCACATGAGCTGATGTGTGAGTTCAATCCTGCTTGGTTCAGTTGCCTGACAGAGTTCATCTTATGCACCCAAACCCTGAAAAGAACAGGTCTGAACCCCTGCTTTGTTGCTTTGAACTGAGCCATGGGTTTGGTGTAGCAAATTCAAACTCAGGTTCATGGTCTGTCTTGCTTTACACAAACCACGAGCTGTAGCCAAAGTCTGTAGGCTCATAGTTTGTCAAGAAGAGATAAACCAGGTACAGATAATATGCTAAGCCAAACCATGGCAGAGCAGAAGTGGAGAAGAAGAACAGCGGCCCAGATGCCATATCTGGGAGCCTGCATTGTCCGATCAGCTTATCTTAAGTACCAACATCAGTCAAAGTGGAGCCAGTAAGATATATCACATTGTTTCTGCAGGACAAAAAAAGCTATTACAGAACACAGCTCACAGTGGATACTACTTAGAAAGCACTATATTATAGCCAGATATCTAAAGTAAGATAATATTCATTTGGTGGGTACCTTTAAATGACACACTACTCGTCCATCTTAAACTTATGACATTGGAGATCTTCTTTAGGAACAAGAATGGAGAGTTAAAAGTATGGAATCTTTTTTGTTTTATAAAAAATAATTCTTGCTTGTAGAAATCCTGCAATGAAAGCACACTATTCATGAAATGGATTACACTTTAAGATGAGCTGACTTTCCTAATTCCACTAAGATCATAAATTAATGCCTTTTTTAAAAGAAAAGAAAAGAAGAAGCGTTTTAACATGGCATGGCGTTTTCGGAAAGAGGACTTAATATTTTTAAGAAATTAGAAAGTGGGTCAGCCCTTGACCCAGCACTTTCCCTCTCCAGCACAAACTCAGCTTGGCTGCAGGAGTTGCTGGAAGGAGGTGTACAAGACGCCATCCAACCATCTTAGGGACTCCACTTAGCGACCACATCTGTAGGGTTTCATCGTTAGCCTTTTCTTCTCCCTAAGATAGCCCACAAGGCAGAAGAGGTTTAGGACCAGAGTTTTCCTTCTCCTAGATGAGCTACTTTCCCAGGCTGATGAGCCCCATCTGCCACTCAATTCCCTCTACAGCATGTGCACAAACCACCTTTAGACCATTGGACCCATTATTGATCTTAATCTGCCAGAGCCTGTCTTTGCATGCAGGGAAAGTCCTTAACTCACATTTGAGACCCATTGGCTACCCTTACCAAGTTTGGCCAGCCAGTTGAAGCCGTTCCCGGGGTGTGGTTGCTGTCACATGCTGACAGCTTCTAGAACAGGCATAGGCAAACTCCGCCCCCCCGATGTTTGGGACTACAATTCCCATCATCCCTGACTACTGGTCCTGTTAGCTAGGGATGATGGGAATTGTAGTCCCAAACATCTGGAGGCCCGGAGTTTGCCTATGCCTGTTCTAGGAGCCACAGGTGAGAGCTGAGTGCAGGGTGGGGACCAAAAGTGGACAAACAACCCCGGAAGTATGTGTCTCCCTACCAGAGGTACTACCCCTCCGCTAACACTCCCGTACACCCCTTTCACACAAATCAGTAGTATAGCTTCTTCTTGCCCCAAGAGAGTGAGCCACTACTCCTCCAAGCGATGGCAGCTGTGTGAGCAAAGTCCACAGTTAGTTGGGTCCCTTGCTGCAGATTGGGGCTGTCAAAATATAAAGGTGAAGGAATGGCTCACAACATATAATGTGCCTTGACACAACTCTTTCATCCACCCACAGACATTATGAACACAGCTCTAGGAAAGCCAAGCTTTAGGCTTAAACAGGAAGCGACAGAGAAGGCAATCATTTTCGCTGCTAAGGACTGGTGTAATAAAGTTTGCTGAACCGCACACATTCATTATGACACTCCGATTAGCTTCACTTATGCTTCAGATAGAAAGCAGGAGCTTCCCTGCTTTCAGAAACCTCTTATAAATTTCAGAGTAAATGAATATGCAGATATGACCAGATCCAATGGCTTTTACAAGCTTTATATAAGATTGTCAGTGAAGGAGTCTGCTAAAAACCTGCCCTGGGTATTATGAAGAACGGGCTACCTTTCTCAGATGACCTTCTTCTGCATGTTTCTTTGTTTCCCTCAATATTGTACTAAGTAGTAGCCAGATTCTCAGATACAGAGATGAGTGATTTGTCTGTTTATCCATCTGTTTAGATATGGAAAGGCACTATGGCAACTGGAGTTCATAGCAGAGCAAAGTCGTTCAAAAACATTACATACTCTGCGGATTGTCCTCATGATGCAGCTGCCTCAATGATTTATTTCTCTAGATGTGAGCAGACTACATATGAGAGCTGCTACATACATCGAGAGATCAGCAGGCACCAAAAAAACTGCTTGGCAACGTGCAATGCAGGTTTTCAGAAATGCCACAACCAACATTCACAGCAGATTCTAAGAGAAGAAACCTGTTTTGGGCACTCTGAAATCAGGTATGTTAACAAAAGCCACAGGATGACTAACAGTACAACCTGCACGCCAAGTCCATTCCCACAATCCTTCCATCTAAGTAAAAAAACACTCAAATGAGCATATCTGAGTATGCCAGATTCATGTGTGAGGCTGAATATGTGGGTAGAGTGCAGGAATGCAAACCCACCCACCTGCGGACATACCTTTGTGAAAGGAAAGGCCCCATCAGCTGAGGTAAACATGACTAGAAAAAGAGGCTTACTTGACTTTTCTCTTTATAGAGCAGAGGTGAGGAACTTCTGTCCCTCCAAATGTTGCTGAACTACAACTACCATCATCCATGCCCATTGGCAATACTTGCTGGGGTTGGTGAGAGTTGTAGTTCAGTGACATCTGGAGGCTCAAAGACTTCCTTCCCATACCTGCTTTACCTGAACATCACTGGCTTGCCTCTCAGCCTCTCTCACTTTCCTACTTTATTGGCCTTGGCCCAGTATACCTGAAGCAGCATCTCCACCCCTATCATTCTGCCCAGACACTGAGGTCCAGCTCCAAGGGCCTTCTGGCGGTTCCCTCACTGCAAGAAGTGAGATTACAGGGAACCAGGAAGAGGGTCTTTTCGGTAGTGGCACCCGCCCTGTGGAATGCCCTCCCATCAGATATCAAGGAAGTAAACAACTATCTGACTTTTAGAAGACATCTGAAGGCAGCCCTGTTTAGGGAAGTTTTTAATGTTTCATCTTTCATTATGTTTTTAGTATCCTGTTGGAAGCCGCTCAGAGTGGCTGGGGAGGCCCGGCCAGATGGGCGAGGTATAAGTAAACCACCACCATCATCATCATCATCATCATCATCATCATCATCATCATCATCATCATCATCGTCATCATCATCTCTACCTCTTTATCTGTATTTCCTTACCTCATGTTTTCTCATCCTAGTGTCCTGAGACAAGGAGGAGGATAAAAATGTGTTTGGCAAACAAAATTGAAGGTGGCTGCCTTATTTCCACCACAGAGCAAGACTCCATGATGCTATAGCAGAGGAGGGAAGAGAAGGGATGCTGAAGCTTCTCGCTCTGCTGAGAAGCCAGAGTCCTCCTTCCATCAACTGGCCACAGCCATTCCACCAGATTGGAAGAAGAGATCCATACCACCAAGAGACCAGCAATTTTTGGCATCCCCTCTCCTCAAATTGCTTCCACATCAAGCTGGACATTGGAAGAACTTGTAACTAAGGGCTGCTTCACAGTTCCACTTGTCCCAGGCGCTCTAGTTTTCCTCTGCTCCTTTCCCATGGAAAATCCGTTCTTTAGTTCTAAACCAGAGCAAATGTCAATCTGGGGAAAACCCGAATGGCTGTTTGCTCCGACTCAGCTCTGAAGAGTGGAGACAAAGTGTGGAAAAGCCATAAGACTTGGCTTATTCTCATCTTTCCTCCCAATCCATTTTACTTTTGTGTGGTGTCTTTTTAAGCTGGTAAGCCTATGGGCACAGACTGCCTTAAAAAAAAGTGATCTGTAAGTTACTCTGGGAGCCTTTTTTTAGCTGAAGAGCAAAAAAGGAAATGTTGAAATGAATAATGAATAGAAGAAGCCTCCAGAGTCCTACTTGCAGGCTGTAGTAAAATGCAACAGAGGGAGGGGAATGGAGATAGTAGGAACTAGTCAAGCCTAGATCTGGGGCAGAGTCCTAACTAGGCCTCTGCAGGACCAGGAAGGCCAGTGAAAGCTCTGTTGCCAGGACAACAACCAAGGCCAGTCGGAGTAGCAGCCAGGAACTCCAGCTCCAAGATGGCTTTATCCCATGGCTTTGTCTATCATGCAGAGATGGAGACTATCCTCATCCTCTTTCCAAGAGCAAGGAAGATAAAGTTTAAAAACAGCAGCAAAACACACACCAAATAGTGGTTGTGTAACTAGTACTGCATGATCAGCCATATGGAGTTCTGGGTCATCACTTGTTCAGAACAGATTCATTGGAAGGAAGCTCTACCTGAATATACTGTGGTACCACGGAAGTCAATTGGAATCCATTTCAGAAGTCTGCTCGACTTCCACAACATTCGGAAACCAAGGCACCACTTTTGATTGGCTGCAGGAGCTTTCTGCAGCCAATCGGAAGCCGCAGAAGCCCCGTTGGACGTTTGGGTTCCAAGGAACGTTCGCAAACCAGAACACTCACTTCTGGGTTTGTGGTGTTTGGGAGCCAAAACGTTCAACTCACAAGGTTTTCAGGATCCAAGGTATGACTGTAGTCATAGTAAGTTCTTCTCTCTCTCTTTCTCTCTCTCACACACAGTTGGTGAGGATGGAGTAGAGCCAGCACATAACTTTTTTTTTTCCAATGCATAATTTTTATTAGTTTACATAATTCAAAATACAAAATTAAAATATACAGATTCAATTATTACTTTCACAGATTTTTAAATGTGACTTCCTTCAACCTTTCCACAAATCATCCATACTAATCTTTTTTGTAATTTCGCAGTTCTTAGTTTGTAATGCCATTATTCATCCTAGTTCTCCCGTTTCTCTTTAGACAGTACCCTTTACTTTTTACAGAGCTCCTTTAAAACCCACTAGAGTTATCTGTCCATCGCTTAGATCTTCCAGATAGTTCGTGAAATTTTCCCAATCTTTAGTAAACCTCTGATCCTTTAAATATCTGATTTTCCCTGTCATCCTATCCATCTCCGCATATTCTAATAGTTTTGATCTCCAATCCTCGATTGTCGGTAGACCCTCTGATTTCCAGTTTTTAGCCAATAAGACTCTTGCTGCCGTTGTTGCGTACTGGAACAGCTTGTGATCTTCCCTCTTTATCTCCCTTCCTACCAATCCCAACAGAAAGGCCTCTGGTTTTTTAACAAAGGTATATCTCAAAATTTTCTTCATTTCGTTATATATACTCTCCCAGAACCCTTTAACCTTCTGGCACTCCCACCACATATGGTAGAAGGTCCCCTCCCTTTTCTTGCACTTCCAGCACTTATTACAGGATCCATACATCCTAGCTAGTTTTACAGGGGTCATATACCAACGGTAGAACATTTTCATTAAGTTTTCCTTCAATGTCACACAGGCAGTGAACTTAAGATGGTGTTTCCAGAGTTTTTCCCATTCTTCAAAGTAGATGTTACGGCCTAAATCTCTTGCCCAGTATGTCATTACTGACTTAACTTCCTCGTCAATTAAATTCCAATCCAGTAACTGATTGTACATTTTAGACAAGGTTTTTATATTATTGTTCAATATCTCATTTTGGAATCTGGAATTTTTATCGGCATATCCTTTATCTTTAGTATCTTTCCTAAACATGTCATTGATCTGGAAATAATGCAGCCAGTCATGGACTTGGTCCTTAACCATTTCGTACGGCTTCATTTTCCACTTTCCTTCTTCTTTAATTAACAGTTGTTCGTAAGTAGCCCAGTTAGTCCTCATATTGATCTTTTTGGCACTCATGACTTCTAGTGGAGACAGCCAGTGGGGAGTTTTGGGTTCTAGCATGTCTTTATACCTCTCCCATACCTCAATCAGTGGACCCCTAAATATATGATTTCCAAAGTCTTTATGCACTTTCCTCCGCCCGTGCCATAAATAGGCATGCCACCCAAATCGGTTGTTGTGTCCCTCTAAGTCTAGCACTTCCTTGTCTTGCAGTTTTATCCAAGTTTTTACCCAGCATAGGCATGACGCCTCGTAATATAGCTTCAAATCTGGCAGGGCAAAACCTCCCCTTTCCTTCACATCAGTCAGCAATTTAAATTTTATTCTTGGTTTCTTGCCCTGCCAGATAAATTCAGAAATCTTCCTATGCCAGTCTTTAAATATCTTTGTACCTTTTGGATACCTTTGGGATATTTTGGAACAAAAACAATAATCTAGGAAGTACAGACATTTTGATTGTAGCTATTCTGCCCCAAAATGACAGTTTTAGTCTGCCCCATGTTTCAATATCTTTGTTGACTCCTTTCCATACTGTTTCATAGTTATTTTTAAATAGATCTATGTTTTTTGACGTTACCCATACTCCTAGATATTTTGCCTTCCTGGTCACCTCTATTTCGGTTTCTCTTTGTACTTCTTCAACTGTATCGCTTTGCATATTCTTAACTAATATTTTGGTTTTCCTTTTATTTAATTTGAAGCCAGCCACTTTTCCAAATTGGTCAAATTCTTCAAGTGCCTCTTTTATTGAGTCTATTGGGTCTTCCATTGTTACGACCAAGTCATCCGCAAATGCCCTGATTTTATATTCGTTCTGCCCAACCATTACTCCTTTTATACCTTTGTTTTTTCTTATTGAATTTAGGAGGACTTCTAGCACCATTATAAACAACAGTGGGGACAACGGGCATCCCTGTCTTGTTCCCTTTGTTATTATCATTTCTGCAGCCTCCACATTGTTTATTATCAACCTTGCCCTCTGTTCGGTGTAAATTGCCTTTATCCCATTATAGAATTCAGTGCCCACTTCCATATATTCCAGTTGTTTCAACAGAAAATCCCAAATCACGTTATCAAACGCTTTCTCAGCGTCCACAAACAGCAGCAGACCTTGCTTGTCACACCTGTCTGTTAAGTATTCTATGATGTTAACTATATTCCTTATGTTATCTTTCATGTGCCTACCCGGCAGGAAGCCCGCTTGGTCTTTATGAATACTTTCTACCAAAATATCCTTTAGTCTTCTTGCCAGGATTCCCGCAAAGATCTTATAATCTATGTTTAATAAGGAAATCGGTCTGAAATTTTTAATCTGTTGTAGATCTGCATCTTGTTTGGGAATTAATGTAATTAATGCCTCCTTCCATGTCTCAGGTATTTCTCTTTCTTTGAGGATATTGTTCATTACTTCTTGCAATGGGGTCAGCAGAACTAATTCCATCTCTTTATAGTATCTGCCGGTAAACCCGTCTGGGCCAGGGGCTTTCCCTTTTTTTAAATCTTTTATAATTGCTCTAATTTCTTCTACCTCAATTAGGGCACTCAGTTTCTCTTTCTCCACTGTAGAGATCTTATTTATATTCTTATATTTTAGGTATCTTTCTATTTTTCTCAGGTTATTCTTTTCAGTATTTCTAAAAAGTCCTCTATAGAAATCCAAAAAGGCTTTCCTTATTTCTTTAGGTTTGTTTATCTCTTCTCCCTCCACCACAATTTTATTTATTGTATTTTGTTCCTTCCTCTTTTTGAGTTGCCAAGCTAATAGCTTCCCTGATTTATTAGCATATTCGAAACTCCTCTGTCTTAGTTTTTTAACTTTCCATTCTATCTCCCTATTTATCAGCATTGCATATTGAGATTGTAGAACTTTAATGTTCTCTTTTATTCTCTTATTTTTGGGGTTTTTAATTAATTTTTGTTCATTATCCCATATTTGTTGTAGAATCTCTTTTCTCCCTTTTTCTCTTTTTCTGTTCTTAATTACACTCTGTTGGATGAAAAAGCCCCGCATCACCGCCTTGCCTGCATCCCACACTACCTTTGGTTTTGTATCTTTGCCTAAATTGTCCTCAAAGTATTCCTTTAACCTTTTTTGGGCTTTCTCTACTATCTCTTGATCGTCTAACAGATAATCTTTCATTTTCCATCTGTATGATCTTCCTTCCAGCCCTTTCAGTTCCATTTTTATTGGGTTATGGTCCGAAATAGTTTTGGCTTGGATCCCCACCCGTACAGATCTTGGGACTAATTGGAAGGAAGCTCTACCTGAATATACTGTGGTACCACGGAAGTCAATTGGAATCCATTTCAGAAGTCTGCTCGACTTCCACAACATTCGGAAACCAAGGCACCACTTTTGATTGGCTGCAGGAGCTTTCTGCAGCCAATCGGAAGCCGCAGAAGCCCCGTTGGACGTTTGGGTTCCAAGGAACGTTCGCAAACCAGAACACTCACTTCTGGGTTTGTGGTGTTTGGGAGCCAAAACGTTCAACTCACAAGGTTTTCAGGATCCAAGGTATGACTGTAGTCATAGTAAGTTCTTCTCTCTCTCTTTCTCTCTCACACACACAGTTGGTGAGGATGGAGTAGAGCCAGCACATAACTCAGTTGGCCAAAAAGCTTGTACTAATTTCCCATAGGCTACTTGGCCAGGTTCACAGTTCTTGGATTAATTTGCAAGGCCATCAACAACTTGGTTCAGGATATCTTAATCCGCATATCCTCACATAATCATGGAGGTCTTCAGGGGAGTCAGAGGTCCTCTGTGGCTTACTACCTGGTTCATATCCACCAGGAGCAGAGTGTTCAGTATTGTGGGCCCAATTCTGTGGAACTCCCTCCGGGCTGAAATCAGAATAGCTCCCTCCCTGCTGAACTTCCAGTGCCTGGTGAAGTCATTAAAAATAAATAAATCAGCAGCCCTTTTAATTAAGTTTTCTGATCTCACAGTTATTTTTAACTGTTTTCACTTTCCACTGTTTTTATCTTTATTGCATCTTCTTAACCTCACTCTGCACTGTTTGGAGACTTGAGATGCTAAACAGTATATAAACTGTTTAACTAAACAAATAAGCCAGATACATACACAGAGCTAGAACTACAAATTACCTCAGTCTGTTCTCTTTTAGAAAACGTTGCTGATAAAATCCTGTTCTGCCATACTTGCGGGCTCCAAACATCCCACTGCAGCACACAATGTTTCCAAGAGTTGCCCCCATAGCACGAATGTTGTTACACACAATATTTTATGTTCCTTTTTTAAAAAGTTACCAATTATGGGTTTTATTTATGGCTTTTAGTTGTAATCCTCTCTAAATGTCTCTGGACCAAAAAGTAGGGCAAATATACTTTTTGCATACACACAAACAGTCAGGCAACAACCACAAACAATTTTGACTGAAGTCAGTGCAACTCACTTTTTCCATTACCTGTGTGAAGGATTTAACCCCATTTAAATGCAATCTGCTTGTTTATGTATTATCACTCGTTAACCACACAACATGTGCTAATTGGTTTACCAATTACCGGGATGTCTGTGTTATCAACATTTTATCAACCACTTTTAATGTCATAACCATCACTACCTTTGCTTTTCTGCATCCCTTTTCCTACTAACCTCACAGTTTACAATGTCATCTCCCTGCCTCTCAAACCAAGAAACTGCAACTCAGGATAACATCTCATGCATCTGCTGAAGTGGTCTGTAATCCATGGAAGCTTGTGCCAAAATCAATTTGTGTGTCTTTAAAATGCCAAAGGACCCTTTGATGTTTTTATACTCTGTTGCCACCCCCAAATTTTCTTTGCTTTGGTCTACCCAAGTTAAGAGGTCACATCCACACTTGGAAACTGTAGTTTATTCCTCACAGAGCTACAACCCCCAGCATCCTTAACAAACTACGGTTCCTAGGATTCTTTGGGGGAAACGATGTACTTTAAATATATGGTGTGGATGAGACCGTAATCAAGAACATGTGCAGTCATACCCTCTTCTCATCATGCAAGTGGAGCTGGCTAGGCCTGGAGCCGGGTTTCTCCCCTCCAGTTCCTGCAGCCAGCGAGGCCTGGCATAATAATAATAATAGTAATAATAGTAATAATAATAATTTATTACTTATACCCCACCCATCTGGCCAGGCCTCCCCAGCCACTCTGGGTGGCTCCCAACAGAATATTAAAGGCTGGTTAAAACATCAAACATTAAAAACTTTCCTAAAAAGGGCTGCCTTCAGATATCTTCTGAAAGTCAGATAGTTGTTTATTTCCTTGACATCTGATGGGAGGGCGTTCCACAGGGCGGGCACCACTACCGAGAAGGCCCTCAGCCTGATTCCCTGTAACCTCACTTCTCGCAGTGAGGGAACCGCCAGAAGGCCCTTGGACCTGGACTTCAGCGTCTGGGTTGAACGATGGGGTGGAAACGCTCCTTTAGGTAATAAGATTTCGGTATAGTGTAAGCAAAACTTTTATATGCACTGGGAAACAAACAAACAAACAAACAAACAAACAAGAAGTGGGACTTCCTGTATTTTGATATTCATTTGATTGAGATGGTCTGGTGCCAAACCAGCAATATCTCCTATGTGTATGCCTGCATTAACAGTTTATAACTCAGGCAGAGGAATAGCGAAGCAGCACCATGGAGAGCGCCTGGGAGACTGGTCCATAGAGACCTACAAGCTGCTACATGCCTTACTGAGATTTAGCTTAGGAATTCCTCAGATCTTTCTATATGGCTCGAAATCAACTGCTTACTGTTTCAAATTACCGTATTTTTCGCCCCATAGGACGCACTTCCCCCCTCCAAAAATGAAGGGGAAATGTGTGTGCGTCCTATGGGGCGAATGCAAGCATTCGCTGAAGCCTGGAGAGCGAGAGGGGTCGGTGCGCACCGACCCCTCTCCTCTCCAGGCTTTGCGCAGATCTCCGCAAGCCGTGGGAGCCTGCGCCGGGCTCCCGCACCTTGCAGAGAGTTGCCTGCATGCCGAAGGCTGGGCGCGCTGCGCAAGGCGCGGGAGCCCAGCATTGGGCTCCCATGGCTTGCGGAGAGTTGCCTGTTCTGGGGGGTGGGGTTGGGGGCTTCCCACGCCCCAGCCCCACGCCTGGGGGGAAAATAAATCCCCCCCTTTATTTCCCCCCCAAAAAACTAGGTGCGCCTTATGGGACGGTGTGTCCCTATAGGGCGAAAAATACGGTAGCTCCTAAAAATACTGATAACAAAACAGCTATAAAAAACCCAGCCATAACCCTAGTCAAAGGCAAAGACTGTGCACAAGGTGTTATCAAACATACATTCAAAAATTATATTAAAACTGCTAGAGTGTGATCCCATGCCTGCTTAGGAAGAACAAAGGAAGCTGTCTCACGCAGAATCAGACCACTGATCCATGTACATCAGGATTATTTACACTAGCAAAGTGGGCAACTCTCTCTGTCTGCTATTAACGTAGGCGCTTAATTCTTGCAGAACAAAGCTTATGAAGGGTACCATCTGGAGGAGGTCCACAAATGATGACTTGGCTTCCCCCGCCAGCCATTATCTGTGGTTGCCACCGCCAACTACAAGTGCCAAGAGACTTGGGACTGGGAGAGAGGAAGATCTGCTCTCATCCCTATTGCAGCTTGGAGACGATAAGCAATGACTAGCGTCTCCTGCTATTTCTTTTCTTCCAGGAGTGTTGCAAAATAGACCTTAGCCTGTGTACTTCTCGGTGCCTTGCTTGCAAGGCGGCCAGGGAGACCTGCTTCTGGACAGCTGGGTGAATGGACACCTGTCAACATGTTTCCATCAAACATCCAGAGAAACCTTCCTTTCGGGGGTTTTCTGTGGTGCTTTTAAAGGAATGGGCAGAAATATGTCCCCATATTTAAATGTGTGAAAGTTCAGTGCCGTTATTTTCCCAGCTGCTGCATCAACACCATTTTCAAAACCTGCTTGGGGCTTCCTTCTAGAGCTAGGCAATCAGTGATAATCTAATTTATTAATTTATAAAATGGTTCACACATCTTTTTATGTTTTTATTTAAAGATTTCTCATGAGCAACAGAAGTACTTTCAGCATGTTTGTTTTCAAATCGTAGAGTCCTTCATACCGTTCAGGTTCATACATCTTAATTTTTCTTAAAAAAAATCTCTAAGAGGTTTATACGAAAACAACAATGCAACAGCATTCAAGAAAGTTTCCTAAAAATAGATAAAAACAAAACACAAGTGCAAAAAGCCCACCTCAAAGAGGTATGAAACAAAACAAAAATTAAAAATTAAGAGTCAAGAGAAGCTTGGATAAGCACATAAATTTTTAAGAGGCATACAGAGATCATTATTCTCTTCAACTGACAAATTACCCAAGGGAAGCCATTTCAGATGGTGGGTGCTATCACCAAGAAGGCCTGTTTTTGCATTGTCAGCAAGTGACAATCTGCTGGCCATGGAATAACGAGTAGATACCCATCCCTCAGAAGCTCTTAAAGACCATCTTGCCCTGAACCCGGGGAGGTGGTCATTATGATGTCATAATGCTGCATAGCCAATTGAATTTGGCTACCGTATTTTTCGCCCTATAGGACGCACCGGCTCATAGGACGCACCTAGTTTTTTGGGGGGGAAATCAAGGGAAATTTTTTTTTTCCCGCCCAGGTTTGCGCAGCCATCCCCAAGCTAGAAGAGGGAGACGGAGCGCTCCGTCTCCCTTTTCTGCCTTCAGGGACAGCTTCTCTAGCCTCCGTGGGGCAGCGGCTGGCCCTGCTGTACCCCGAGCTGGTGGGGCTGGTGATGGGGAGAAGCTTGCTTCTCCCCCCCCGCCCGCCAGCCTCCAGACCAGGTCCGGGAATAGCGGGGTGGCAGCGCTCTGCCTCCCCGCTACCCCCCAAGCTTGTGGGGCTGGTGGGGGGGAGAAGCAAGCTTGCTTCTCCCCCCCCCGCCAGCCTCCAGATCAGGTTGGGGAATAGCGGGGTGGTGGCGCTCCGCCTCCCCGCTGTCCCCCGAGCTTGTGGGGCTGATGGGGGGGAGAAGCAAGCTTGCTTCTCCCCCCCCCGCCAGCCTCCAGATGAGGTCGGGGAATAGCGGGGTGGCGGCGCTCCGCCTCCCTGCTATCCCCCGAGCTTGTGGGGCTGGTGGGGGGGAGAAGCAAGCTTCCTTCTCCCCCCAGCCAGCCTCCAGATGAGGTCGGGGAATAGCGGGGTGGCGGCGCTCCGCCTCCCTGCTATCCCCCGAGCTTGTGGGGCTGGTGGGGGGGAGAAGCAAGCTTCCTTCTCCCCCCCCCGCCAGCCCCCAGATCAGGTCGGGGAATAGCGGGGTGGCGGCGCTCCGCCTCCCCGCTATCCCCCGAGCTTGTGGGGCTGGCGGGGGGGGAGAAGCAAGCTTGCTTCTCCCCCCCGCCAGCCCCCAGATCAGGTCGGGGAATAGCGGGGTGGCAGCGCTCCGCCTCCCCGCTATCCCCCGAGCTTGTGGGGCTGGTGGGGGGGAGAAGCAAGCTTCCTTCTCCCCCCAGCCAGCCTCCAGATCAGGTCGGGGAATAGCGGGGTGGCGGCGCTCCGCCTCCCTGCTATCCCCCGAGCTTGTGGGGCTGGTGGGGGGGAGAAGCAAGCTTGCTTCTCCCCCCCCCAGCCCCCAGATCAGGTCGGGGAATAGCGGGGTGGTGGCGCTCCGCCTCCCCGCTATCCCCCGAGCTTGTGGGGCTGGCGATGGGGAGAAGTAAGCTTGCTTCTCCCCCCCCCCGCCAGCCTCCAGATGAGGTCGGGGAATAGCGGGGTGGCGGCGCTCCGCCTCCCCGCTATCCCCCGAGCTTGTGGGGCTGGCGGGGGGGAGAAGCAAGCTTGCTTCTCCCCCCAGCCAGCCCCCAGATCACGTCGGGGAATAGCGGGGTGGCGGCGCTCTGCCTCCCCGCTATCCCCCAAGCTTGTGGGGCTGGTGGGGGGGAGAAGCAAGCTTGCTTCTCCCCCCCCGCCAGCCTCCAGACCAGGTCGGGGAATAGCGGGGTGGCGGCGCTGCGCCTCCCCGCTGTCCCCCGAGCTTGTGGGCTGCAGGCTGCTGCCCGCCAGGCTTGCAAGGCTTGCGGATAGCTTTCTGAAGCCTGGAGAGCGAGAGGGGTCGGTGTGCACCGACCCCTCTCGCTCTCCAGGCTTCAGCGAAAGCCTGCATTCGCCCCATAGGACGCACACGCATTTCCCCTTCATTTTTGGAGGGGAAAAAGTGCGTCCTATAGGGCGAAAAATACGGTGTATGATGGTATCACCAATGGTACAAACAAAGCCAGTTTAGAATGAGAGCAATTTTTCCCGGGCTGTTCACATCCATCCTGTCTATCATGAATCACAAAGTGCATGAGATGATGTCTCCAAGGTCAAGCAAAAAACTATCCAGGGCAATGTTTTTTCAATGGCTGCACATTTTCATCCTAATTAGCAACAGTCCCTAAAACACACACAAAATGGCACCCTTTCCATTTGACACTTAATTTAGCACTTCAGAGACTCGTGGCTTCTGTTCTGAGTTGTCATGCTCCCAGTCCTTAAGGCTGCCAATCAGGTTTGAAAGGCTGAACAACCAATGCCTACTGAGGGCAGTTAAGGAAGGTGCTAGGCAGGACATCCGGTGAAACTGATGTGTCAGTACCCTGCACAGACAATGAGACCATTTATGCTTTCAACTGATCACAAGATGGAAGCTATTCTCAATGCAGAAGTATTACCTTGGCTCTATAATAGACAGAGTAAGATAATTACTATGCAAGCAAAAATATAGGAGTGTTACCTCAGGAAGTGCTTCATTTTGGTGTTTTTGTTCTTCAGTTCTTTCACTTTCGGGAACTATCCTCAGCTGATCACAAGCAATGTTTTCTCCAGAAGTTAAATATGCTGTGAAAGCAAGTTGAACACATTTGGTGAAACAGAAGTAAACAAGGCCCAAGTCTAGTTGGGTGGTCTTTTCAAATGTCTTTAACGTGTGTGTGTGTGTGTGTGTCTGTGTGTGGTGAGATATAATCAAAGCCAAAAGATGCATCTAAGCACTCGAGGTCAGATCCAGTATTTGCATAGTAGAATGGGTGACCCTCAACACATTCATGTTAAATGAATCCCTTTATTGTTCATGAGGGGGTAAAAACAAATTGTAAAATGGCTTTGTTTTCCTGAGTGTTACAGTTTAAATGTGAAAAAGTTGGCTAGTTCTTGTGACACTGCTACACAGATCCGATCTAAGCAAGCAAATATACACCTTTTAAAAAGTTTTTTTTAATGACAGTGGGTCAACCAAGCATTGAATTACATATTGCTTCAAATAAAATAAATAAAGTAAGTAGGCAGCCAGGTGAAAGGTGACAAAATGTTTGCTTGCTGCCGCCACTGAATTAACCTGTTGTTCGTTTTATCTATTTAAAGTTTATTGCGGGTGCTTCAGACAAACTCGTTTATTGGGCATTCATCCTGATCTGTTTGTAAGGAGGTTAGACAATGGCCCCACCCGTACCCTACATTTAAAGCAGTATTTTACTAAACCGTCATGTCTTCCCTCAAAGAATCCTGGGAATTATACGGTGGTACCTCGGGTTAAGTACTTAATTCGTTCCGGAGGTCCGTACTTAACCTGAAACTGTTCTTAACCTGAAGCACCACTTTAGCTAATGAGGCCTCCTGCTGCTGTCGTGCTGCCGGAGCACGATTTCTGTTCTCATCCTGAAGCAAAGTTCTTAACCTGAAGCACTATTTCTGGGTTAGTAGAGTCTGTAACCTGAAGCGTACGTAACCCGAGGTACCACTGTAGTTTGTTAAGGGCGCTAATATTAGGAGATGCCTAGTCCCCTCACAGAGTTAAAATTCCCAGAGTTCTCAAGGAAGCGGGCTGACTGCTAAACCAGCCTGGGAATTGTAGTTTTGTGAGGGGACTATCTTTGATAGTGTGCCTGTAACTAATGTCTGTAAAGAATTCAGAGATACTTGGAAAAAAGGTACAACGTTTATCCAAAACTGTATCATCATTATGAGGTACTGATTTGAGATTATCTGGGTCCCTACTATGGAGTTCCTGAGGGCAGGACTTGTAGTGCACATCTTGTAAGTCAGAGAACTTCTGTTATAAGGAAGCCTGCTAATTAGGAAAAGGTGAATCTGTTTGTGTCGTGAAATAAATGACACTGAACAGCTTCACCATTTCCTCTCCGTAATGGAGCAAGAGTCTCCTTCAGGCTTTCTTGATGTTATAATTTTTGCTGCTATGCATTCCTTTTTGTAAGTCTCATTCTAACTGAATGTCAAAGTAGCAAATACAGTGGTGCCCCGCAAGACGAACGCCTCGCAAGACGAAAAACCCGCTAGACGAAAGGGTTTTCCGTTTTGGAGGCGCTTCGCAAAATGAATTTCCCTATGGGCTTGCTTCGCAAGAAGAAAGCCCATAGGGAAATCTCCGGGGACCTCTTTTAAATGCTAGCGGTGGGGAGCAAAGCCTTTCCCCCCCCCCTCCGGCCTTCAGAAGAGGTCCAGGAAGGCGGCGGGGGCCGAAAGGCTTTGCTCCCCACCGCCAGCATTTTAAAAGCAGTCCGGGATAGCAGGGAAGCGCTTCCCGCTATCCCGGACGGCTTTTGAAGGCAGCCGGGGGGAGCAAAGACTTTTGCCCCCCGCCTGCCTTCAAAAGCCGTCCGGGAGCATTTTAAAATTGCCCTGGGACAGCGGAGGAATTCTGCGTTTCTCCGCTCTCCCGGGAAGGCAGGCAGGGGGGACAAAGACTTTTGCCCCCCGCCGGCCTTCAGAAGAGGTCCAGGACCTCTTCTGAAGGCGGGCGGGGGGCAAAAGTCTTTGTCCCCCTGCCTGCCTTCCCGGGGGCTTTAAAATCGCCCCGGGAAAGCGGAGAATTCCTCCGCTGTCCCGGGGCGATTTTAAAATGCTGGCGGGCGGCAGCGAAGGTTTCGCTGCCACCTGCCAGCATTTTAAGATCGCCCCGGGACAGTGGAGAAGTCTCCGCTGTCCCGGGAAGGCAGGCGGGGGGGGGGGGAGCAAAGACTTTCGCCCCCCGCCGGCCTTCAGAAGAGGTCAGGGGACAGACTGTCCCCGGACCTGGTCTGAAGGCGGTTTCCATAGGAACGCATTACCGTATTTTTCCTTCTATAACATGCAGATTTTTTCTTCTAAAAAGGAAGGGGAAATGTCTGTGCGTGTTATAGAGCGAATGTGTGGTCCCTGGAGCCGAAAAATCATGCAAAAATCAAATCGCGGCGCTGCACGCTGCACTGAGAAGCGAAACCTGAAAAGAGGAAGCGGCTGCTTTCCTGCATTCTGCCTCAGGGTCTTACTGCCCACCCTCCTCTGTTTCGTTGCTGTGTTTGCTGAAACGGAACAAAGAGCAGGGAAAGCCCCTCCCCTCCAGGCAAGCTCCGGTGCTGCTGGGGGAGAGGGAGAGAGAGGGGGGAAGGGAGAGAGAGAGGGGGGAGGGGGAGGGAGAGAGAGAGGGGGGAGGGAGAGAGAGGGGGAGGGAGGGAGAGAGAGAGAGAGAGAGAGAGAGAGATATGGCTGGCTTGGGTGGGGGGAAACCTTTGCCTTTCTTTCCTCCCTCCCGTTAAATCCCTCTCCTGCATTCTTAGCCAGCTGCTTCTCTGCACACCCCTCTAATGTCCCTTCTTTGTTTTTCCTTCGCTCCCCACTTAAAATGTGGTTACAAAGCATGGATCCTCAGGATCTTTGCATTGGGTCACCCCAAATTCACCATCAGATCACATAGCATGTCCATGGCTACAGCCTGCACCAAAAAAATCACGCACCCACTGTTGCCTGGGGCTGCAATGGTGCAAAAATGTGGTTAAAAAGCATGGATCCACAGGGATTCTCAGGATCCTTGCATTGGGTCACCCCAAATTCACCATCAGATCACATAGCATGTCCATGGCTACAGCCTGCCCCCCCAAAAATCACGCACCCACTGTTGCCTGGGGCTGCAATGGTGCAAAAATGTGGTTACAAAGCATGGATCCACAGGGATTCTCAGGATCTTTGCATTGGGTCACCCCAAATTCACCATCAGATCACATAGCATGTCCATGGCTACAGCCTGCCCCCCCAAAATCACGCACCCACTGTTGCCTGGGGCTGCAATGGTGCAAAAATGTGGTTAAAAAGCATGGATCCACAGGGATTCTCAGGATTTTGGCATTGGGTCACCCCAAATTCACCATCAGATCACATAGCATGTCCATGGCTACAGCCTGCCCCCCCAAAAATCACGCACCCACTGTTGCCTGGGGCTGCAATGGTGCAAAAACGTGGTTACAAACCATGGATGCACAGGGATTCTCAGGATTTTTGCATTGGGTCAGCCCAAATTCACCATCAGATCACATGTCTGTGGCCACAGCATGAAGCACAAAAATGATACATCCACTGTTTCATTCAGAATGTTTTTTCCCTTGTTTTCCTCCTCTAAAAACGATGTGCGTGTTATAGAGCGAAAAATACGGTAATTGATTTTTAATGCATTCCTATGGGAAACCGTGCTTCGCAAGACGAAAAGACTTGCGGAACGAATTAATTTCGTCTTGCGAGGCACCACTGTATTAAAAGGGCTATCTGTGAGCTGCATCCTATGCTCTCTGTACACTGGCACAAGGACTTCTATGCTAGCGGGAGGACAGGTGAATTTTAACGATGTGCAACACAGGGATCCGAGGCAACGGCTGTGCTAGCAGAAAACCGTTGCACAAGAGATTGTCCAATCTGTGGTGCAACAGAATAGCACCAGTTTATCCATTCTGCCACACGATGTGCTGCTGGTGCAAAACATTTCATCACTACAGAACAAAGTATACCGTTAAATGACTTGCAACTTAGCACTTCTTTGGATACACCCCAAAGTGTGTGACTTACATGCAAAGACTATCCGAATAACATCCAGGTGAACATTGTCAGTGATTTAAGAGCAACAGGGGTTTTGCCTTCTTTGTTGCACCCCAAAGTTGTGGACCTCCCTGCCCCTTCCTTGCTGCTATTTGGAAGATGCTAGTAAAAGTTTTTATTCACGACTGCTTTCAGAGAGGGCGTGTACATATGTTACAGTGGCGTAGGCACAAGACCAAGTAACTGGAAATCCAAACAGAACTTCAAATCGATGCACTGCAAATCTTTGTTAGAAAAAAGAAGCAGGTAGACTTTCCTCCCAGACACAGTTTTCATTTAGGGGAACAGAAAGTTTTTGTGCTGGGCTAAACCCCCAGATCCAATGGGGCTCCATTTCCTGGCCTAACTCCAAAAGTACTTGTGATGGATTGATCTGGGGCTCTTCCAAAACTTTATGCAGCACAAACAAGAAGTTCTGCCTCTCCCTAACTGTGAAGCAGCTGGGAATAGCATGAATGTGGTTCCAACCAAATCCAGTACAGTGGTACCTCGAGTTAAGTACTTAATTCGTTCCGGAGGTCTGTTCTTAACCTGAAACTGTTCTTAACCTGAAGCACCACTTTAGCTAATGGGGCCTCCTACTGATGCCGCACCTCTGGAGCACGATTTCTGTTCTCATCCTGAAGCAAAGTTCTTAACCCGAGGTACTATTTCTGGGTTAGTGGAGTCTGTAACCTGAAGCGTATGTAACCTGAAGCGTATATACAGGTACCACTGTATTTTTAGCACAGGTGGACATTTCATCATGCTACTGCAAAGGCGTTTTGGAGCCATCAGGAAAGTATTAAAATTTCAGTTCACCTGTTGGGGAGGGATGCTTGGGTCCACTGTTATGTGACCACATCATGGTATGACACTCAATCACTAAGGATTCTGCACATGAAAAGGCTGTAAAAGGGCAGACATGCACCCATGTCTACTGACCCTCCTTCCCAACATTTAGAGCACGCTTGGGCTAAAAACATGGCCAATTGTACCATACAACCCAGAGAGGCAGTGAGGTTTTTGTTTTCGTTTGAATGCAATCCTTTTATCCTGCCTACTGATCTCTCTCCTTTCTTCTTCTTTCAGAAAGATCTGTGAATAAATTATAATGTCACCTGCTAAAAGGGAAAGCACTCAAAAGCAACTTTCCTGTTGGCTATCATGTGAGTGCTCGCTGCAAAACTACGTGAGCCCCAGCCGGCGAAAGCCTCTTTCATCAAGATTGCTTTTGACTGCCTGGTTCCTGCTGCTGTCCCTGAATTTAGCTGCAATTACTACTGACAGCAGTGGCACCTGCTTGAGGACAACGAGGAGGAGAAGAAGAGAAAGAATGGCTAACAGCAAACTGATTTCATTAATGCCTTGGCAGGCAAGCTTGGCTTCTAACACTCCCTGAAGATGCCTTTGATGTTCCTTATGTTGTACCAAGACGGGAGATGGGGGAGAGGGGTAGAAAAGCAAAAAAGCAAAGGGAAAAACAAGAGGGAAAGCTGCCCACCCCTCTTCCCTAATTTGACAGCGACCTTAAGTTGAGAACAACCATGTACATCAGTGCTCACTTTTGCTCTCTTGGGACATGCAGTCTAATTAGCAGCTGGTTCCACAGATTTACTCAGCATCTGCAGACATCCCTGATTGAGCCAGCCATCCAATTCTTTAAGTGCCTGGAATGTGATTTGCAATTACTTGGCAGGGTGAAAGGTTAAATAGGTTTGGCCTTTGGTCTGAAGCAGCCTTCCCCAACCTGATGCCCTCCAGAGGCTGCTGTGTTTACCTCACCCTGCATGGCCAATTGTCAGAGTCAGGGGTGAGATTCAATTTAGTTTGCCAAATGGATCCAATTCGCAGTTTCTGGAACGGTACGTGAACCGAAACAAGGCAATCCTCTGAAATTCACAGCCGTTCGAAACTTGCTGTGCGTTTCTCCAACCAAAGAACCGAAAAGTCAACAGGTGCAAAATGCCATCACCTTGACGCTTGTAGGGGTGAGGCAGTAGGAACAGCCTACCCTAATATCAAACCAGTTGCCCTGGTTGCTGGTGCATTTTCAGGGGCTGCCTGGCCCGAATTTGGTCCACCAGCCTCCCCATTTGGCCTGCAAGACTGTTCCAGTCCAGCCACGCCCACCTGCCCCAGATCCCAGCATCATATATGACATCAGGTGAGGGGCAGGTAAAGCTGGGGGTGTGGATGAAAGGGGCTTTGCAGGCACCACCAGCAAAGGCACATTCCTCAGGACCAACTCTTAGGATGAACACACATGACCAGGAGCCACACAGAAGCTGTTTCAAAAGCTTGTTATGCTGCATGGACTGGTGGTTTCACCTGTGGCCTAGTCTAACATTACCATCCTGACCATGGGTAGGCAAACGAAGGCCCGGGGGCCGGATCCACCCCAATCGCCTTCTAAATCCAGCCCGCGGACGGTCTGGGAATCAGCGTGTTTTTACATGAGTAGAATGTGTCCTTTTATTTAAAATGCATCTCTGGTTTTATTTGTGGTGTCTGCCTTGTGTTTGTGCATGAGTAGAATGTGTCCTTTTATTTAAAATACATCTCTGGGTTATTTGTGGGGCATAGGAATTTGTTCATTATTATTTTTTTACAACATATAGTCCAGCCCCCCAGAAGGTCTGAGGGACAGTGGACCGGCCCCCTGCTGAAAAAGTTTATTGACCCCTGATTGTGACACTTCTAGGTTATGTTTAACACAAGGAAAAGTAGCTCTGGGAGGTGAGAATTCAAAGTGGCAATGGAAGCTATGTTTAAACATTTTACCTCATGTGTTCATGTGTTGGAAGCCTCCAGGTGCTGCTAACCTAAAACTCCCATCATCCTGATCATCAGCCATGTTTGTTAAGGCTGATGGAAGTTGCAGTTCAGAAGCACCTGGGGGACCAAAGGTCTCCTGACTCTTTATTTTACCTCAGCATAAGAGCGTAAGAAGAGCCTGCTGGATCAAACCAATGACCCATCTAGTCCGGCATTCTGTTCTCACAGTGGCTGACCAGTTGTCTGTAGGAAACCAGCAAGCAGGATTCGAACGCAAGAGCACTCTCTCCCTCCTGTGGTTTCCAGCAACTTAGGATTCGAAACATCACTTTTCCAGTAATGCCCCTCGAAGCTGCTTAACTGCCTCCCCCCACCCAAAATAGTTTCAAAATGGCACCTGATGTCAGAGAAGGAGAGATGAAAGCATTGGGTTTATTGTGTGGCTGGAAGCCGAGGAGCTGACTCTGGCAGAAATCAGGATGAAGATGGATGTGGCAGGCAGTGGGTTAAGGCACCATTCACTGGCAGCACACCGTAGGTCCAGATGTATTTTTAAAACACAAAATGTGCCTCCAACGTACACTCACACAACCGCCTCAGAGACAAATCCTGCCTCTGTTGCATCATGGTAGGACAATTCAACCTCTGCCAAAGCACAAGGAGGAAGCTAAAGAGGTCCTTTTGGTGCAATCAAGAAAAGAGAGATCCTTCATCCTGGCAAGATGCTTAACTAGGAGGGGGCGTGTTTTTTAAAAAATTCAAGGTTGAAAAATATGCTAAAGAGGGGGAGATCTAGAGGAAGATAAAAGATGAAAACAGAAAAAAAACAGCAAGGAAAGGTAAGGTGTAAATTGAATCATTCTGCTTTCTGATGTGCATTTTCAAGAGTGTTTGTCAACAGTAGTAATGTGGGATTTTATTTTATTGCTGCTTATTTAAAAAAAAAAATTGCAGCTGAATTCCTTGGCTTTGTTTGCAATTAAATCAACAGAATCCAGAGCCAATAAACAGAGACATCTGTCTTCCTGTTTTCTGATCAAAGAGATGTCAGAAGAAAAATTAATAGCAGCTCCTGGAATGAGCTGTAGGCATTATTGACCTGATCACATTTTATTCTGCCCGTTCCTAAGAGACAAGAAAAGCCCTGCTTGGGCCTTCTACACTCCTGGGTTGGACAAAACAGGACCAAGGGGTGAGCTGTGGCAAGGAGTCACCAACCCTCTTCCTCCTAAAGTCCATGTATACAAATGTCTGTACCATGATGCATTTACACATATACAGGTAGATCTCCTCTGACACAGGGGTTGAGTTCCCAGCTATCGCATGTATAAGCAAAATTGCACAAGGCCAGAACGGCCACACACAACCATCTCTACCTGTCTGAAGCTGGTGCAGAGTGGTCCCTGCCCCCACCACACAAGGAGGTGGTTGTTTTAAGCTCCCCACAATGAGGGCTCCTGCGAGATGTCAGATGGCCCTTCCGGGGTTTGCTTTTTCCTGCTCTCCCACCCCTTTTTATTTATTTTCTGAGTTTTCAGACATAATATTTTCCCAGCCCAACTTGGAGCGGCCAGGACTCGAACTCAAGACTTCCAGCTCTATCACTGAGCCACAGTTCTCCCCGACCTCAATATTATTTATTAACCACCTTCCACACTTCTCAAGGTACAAAATCAAGCAAAACAGCTAAAACACGGTTTAAACCAACACAAAAACATGTCAGCTGAATTTAAAAACAATATGAAGTAAACACAGAGACTCCTATTCATCCAATGACAAGTTTGTTGCAGAGCAGAGGGGCATGAAAGATTAAGCTCAAGGGCCTTATCAAACCCTTTCTGAGATTCCAGTGCAGCTCACAGCACTTCTTCCACACGAATGGCTGAACTATCTTCAGGGCTAGCTGTAATTATTTTCTCAGTGTCAATATCCTTCCAATTACCTGATAAACCAGAAACAATACAAAGCAGAATGAATTGCTGTGCAGGTGAAAAAATAGATAAATATGCTCCCCCTCCTTTAAAACTCATGGACAACTTGTGGGCGAGAAATTTGGCCATCCCAGTTGGTTCAAGTTTGGCACCTGTACTACGTATTCCCCTCACAGAGCTGTAATTCCCACAATTTCATGAGAGGGATTGGCTGTTAGCACCCTCTGCAAACCCTAGCTCTCTGATGGGAATAGGAGTCTCCTAACATCTGTCAGCACTCTCAACGAACTGTAGTTCCCAGGACCCTTTCACCATCATTTTTAAAAGTGGCATGATGCTACTTTTAATATAGATCCAGACTTCATAAGATAAAGGTAAAGGGACCCCTGACCATTAGGTCCATTTGTGGACGACTCTGGGTTTGCAGCGCTCGTCTTGCTTTTTTGGCCAAGGGAGCCGGCATACAGCTTCCGGGTGACGTGGCCAGCATGACTAAGCCGCTTCTGGCGAACCAGAGCAACACACGGAAACGCCATTTACCTTCCCGCCAGAGTGGTACCTATTTATCTACTTGCACTTTGACGTGCTTTCATACTGCTAGGTTGGCAGGAGCAGGGACCGAGAAACGAGAGCTCACCCCGTCGCGGGGATTTGAACCGCAGACCTTCTGATCGGCGAGCCCTAGGCGCTGTGGTTTAACACACATTGCCACCTGATGTGTATGTATCATGCTGTGTATTAAAGAGCATTCCAAGGGCCCCCAAAGCACAGCACCAAGCCAGAGATGAGACCCTTCCCCAAGCTCTCTGTCAGCACTCCTGGAAGGAACAAGGCCAACGAGGGAAATTTTTAATGTTTAATAGATTATTGTATTTTAATATTCTGTTGGAAGCCGCCCAGAGTGGCTGGGAAACCTCAGCCAGATAGGTGGGGTATAAATAATAATTTATTATTATTATTATTTTTATTATGATGATGATGACAACAAATAGTGGCTACCCAAAACCTGTGAACTTCTCATGGAAGTTCTTCCTATTCCTAAATGGCAACACTCCTCAACACATACTCCAAAAAGAAGAGTGATGGCAGAAGCAGAAGACCAAGAAAATCCTCCTTCAGTGCTTGTGTTGATGTTCTGCAAAATCTGGCGCACGATGTCCAGGACCGCAAGACAGGCTACAGCAAGTTGGTAAAGTGAGCCACAATGATGGTATCTCAACTCAAGGGGTGACGTCTCTCGTCCGTTGCTGAGCTCCTTCGGCAGAAAGCACTAATTATTTAGCAGCGTCTGTTTCACTACAGACTGCTGGCGTCCGAAAGACAGCCAGTGGAAAACTTGCAAAGCTTTTATTTTGTTGTGGTGTTTATACCCCACCTTTCCTCTAAATTTTGTATCTGGCCAAAATTTGCAACCACCATTAACGCAGCCTCAGGTAAGGCGCTGGGCCTTTGCCTCTGATGTTGTCCTGAATTTCAGAGGCAATCAGAACCAGCCAGCCTACAAAGACTCACACTGCACATGTCTCACTTCAATCTGGGGCAGGTGCGTTCCAGAATGAAATAAATATTACCCTTGACATTTGGGGATTCCTCTAACAAAGACACACAATTTATTTGTATCTATGTTACAAGCCCACCTTTCCCTCCAGGGAATTCTAGACAGTATATACAGAGTGGGCCGCAGGTGGCCCTCTATTTAATTTTGTGAAAGGGGGGTGGGGAGATGCCGGGTGTGTAAAAAAAGAGATGGAGACAGAAAAGGAGGTGGCAACAAGGGGGACAGGCTCCACTCACTCTGGGCTCCATCAGTTATTTGGTCCTGGGCAGATTCTGCCTGATGGAATGGGGGGTTGCGGCGCTCATCTCGCTTTCAGGCCAAGGGAGCCAGCGTTTGTCCACAGACAGCTTTCTGGGTCTTGTGGTCAGCATGACTAACCTGCTTCTGGTGCAACGGAACACCGTGACAGAAACCAGAGCACACGGAAACACTGTTTACCTTCCCACCAAGCAGTACCTATTTATCTACTTGCGCTGGTATGCTTTCGAACTGCTAGGCTGGCAGGAGCTGGGACAGAGCAACGGGAGCTCACCCCGTTGCGGGGATTCAAACTGCCAACCTTTTGATCAGCAAGCCCAAGAGGCTCAATGGTTTAGACCACAGCGCCACCCGCATCCAATCACAGCACAAGGGTGGGAGTAGGCAAACCGCTGTGCCAGCCTGGCACAGTGATAGGGCCCGATGCTGTGACATGATGGCAGCAGGGCCAGCGCCCCCAACTTGACTCAATCCCTCCCAAGAATGCCTTCTCCTCCCAGGCCTTGCTGCAAGCTACTGCTGGCAGGAATGGTGCAAGCAGCAATTGCACTCACCTGCACCTTTGGCAGGTGGAATGACGAGCTCTGCCAGTGGAGGCCCAGCAGGGCTGGGCAGAGGGACACCTCTTTGCCCGATCTAAACCCACCACCAGAGGAACAACCGCAGCTTAATCAAAGGTCAGCTAGTGATCTTGATGGTCGAGTGGGGGTTTGAACCTGGATTTCGCCACTATGCCACACTTGCTCTTAAATCACTTCCGATATCCCCTTTATATCACCTGAGGGAAGTGGACCCTGTTCTGGCAAAACAAATCTCTGGAACAACAGTTCGGTGCTGAGCTTCCCTACGGAAAATCATTCCCCACTGCCAATCCATCACCAACCTTTTGACAAGAGACCCAGATTCCACCACCAAATATGCAGTTCCGGCCTCAAATCTACAGGCTTACTCGAGCACTTGGCAAGCTAAGTGTGCTGCAGGGTCTATATATTATATACACAGCAAGCAAAGCTACTTGCTATGCTCACTAACAACTCATGGCTCTGCAAAAAGCAGGAACAACGCCAAGAAGCAGATTTTAGATTACCTGTTTTAAGACATCAGCTACCATCTGGAGCTATGTGTATATTCACACTCCCACTGCTGGGACTATCACCAGCAATGTGTGTGTGTGTGTGTGTGTGTGTGTGTGTGTGTAAGTGTGTGTGTAAATTAAAAGGAAAGTATAATCAGCCTATGTAGCACCACCTTGGCGTTTTGTAACTGGAATGTGGCTTAGCTGCCTAGTTCTATTAGATCTGCCAGCCCCAATAGGTTAGGATCCCCAGGCAAAGGCAACATAGAAAATATATTTTGTCATTCAACAGACATTACAGCTCAGAGGAATACTTTAGTTGGGTGCATCATTATTTAATGCAGCTTTTATCCTATAGAGCCTGATGACTGCCTAAGCTAAATTAAACACACATTAAAATGTCAAAATCCTTTGATGACATTCTAGGCTGTGTGGCTAGCAATCTAGCCCCCATCCACACAACCCTCACAGCATGCTTCCAGAATATTTTCTGCAAAAGGGTACGTTTGCAGTTATTACCATCAAGTGGGCAACCAAACAAATGCAGGTTTCTGAAATACGATTACAAACAAACACAAAAGGTTTACAACCAGTCTGGATGCAGAGTTTTATAGAAACGAAGTAAAATAGGAAACCACAGGTCAAAGAAGTTGCAGAATGTGTTTCGATTTAAAAACATGCAAAGTTGTATTTTCAGCACCATGTAAGTATACAAAGCTAACACGAGGGGGAAAACACCGTGTAGTTTGGAGATTTAAGCTGATCACAGCTTCAGAAATTTACTCTCGAAATATTAAAAGGTTATCAGGCTGGGAGATTTCATCTTCCTGTAGTGTTGCTTACACGACACAAGTTATTTATCACTGCGTAGTAGAATGAGAAGGAGGCAGGAGACACTGCTCATATATTTATTGCAAGCAGCAGATTTTTGCTTCTGATGGAATCAGGCCATAGCTAAGTGACACTGCAGCCACTCTGAATATATATTCCTTTTAGCTGTATCATAAACTAACAAAAGACAATTGAAATGTCCCATGCATGCAAATCCATTTGGGGGAGGGGAGGAAGGACCTGTGCACGCACACACACACAAAAACAAGCAAAGCAAAGTCTTTGAGGCCATAAACTTATATGAGTCAATAATTTTGCAAATACCAATTACAAAAACAAGCAGCAAACAGGGTTATATTGAAGTGTGCAGGTGAATGCTTTCAACCTCCTTTTATAAAAGAAAGTCTCCCTTTGTTGTGAGAAATGGAGATGGGTGACCTACAATAAAAAAGGATCCCGCAACTATCTTGGTGTCAGTCTTTATAGGTTCCCCCACCTTCACTAACCTATTTTAAAGGGACAATACAGGTTGGCAGGACTGTATAAACTAGAGCTGCAACAAGCTTAGGCACCCTAATGATTCCCCACTGCAAAACCTAATTCCTAACAGGTTGGAGGTGCTGCCTGTGAAAACAGAAATTTCTGTATCCTGCTCATACAGGTCCCCTTCTCCCTCTCAGGACCAAAACCTCTTCCTAGATCACCTCATATCGCATGTTGCTATAATCCAAATGAGAAGCAATCAGGTGTTGCTTCCTCCTTACAGTAGCTTTTGTTACCTGCTTCTCACCATATTGGCTGCTCCACTTGTGCTGAGAGCTTGTCAAGCCATCAGATGCACAACACACAAACACACACTGCAGAGCAAGGCACCTGGGATACCAGCCCAGATCCTGCTTTTTGTTTTTCAACCCTTTGCTGAGCAAATGTGGTGGGCTTTATTTACTTATTGTTCAATTACTGCCTTGGGAGCAAGGATGCTATAGCATCTCTGTGGTCCTGAGTCAAAGATATCCCTCACCATGCAACCAAAGGAATCACTGAGTGATCTACGAACCATTGTAAAACTACAGGTTTCCATACCAACTTAAGCCACATTAACTCCTGGGGTGGAGGGGACTCAGATCCAGGCTGCAAACCTGCGCACCCTTACAGGGAAGTAAGTCACATGAGCAAAGGGGGACTTGCTTCTGAGTAGACATGCACAGGACTGGCCTGCAGTATCAGGCAACCTTACAAAGGAGGAGGCTGCACTGGACATAGTGGGACTTACTTCCGAGAAAGCATGCAGATGGGATTGGGGGCTGCACCACCACTTACTTCCAAGGAGACCTCTCCCGAAGTCACTTTTAAGCTGAGAGCACACACCATTCCCAAATTAGATTTTGCTCCAGAGACTATACCTGTGGGTGGGGGCTGAGCAAGAAAGTGGAGGGGGGGTGGAGGAAGGGAAAAACATAAATCCTCTGGAGCCATGAATTATTGGGGGTCTCCCCTGCTGAAGCTAAAACCAACCACCATTCCTGCACCACTTGAAATTGTCCTCCATTATTGCTTTGCTATTTTGCTGCTCTTTGGTGTTCTGCAGGTTTGTTTTTTTTTTTAAATAGGCAGGTTAAAACTCCTACATTCCCCCCCATTATTTCATTCGGGTTTTAAGGCGATTTTTAAAACCATACTGTTAATTGTTCCGTAAGCCACTTGGAGGCCCATTGGAACCAAGCGGCTAAGGCCCCCAGAGCGATGCTACACAGCCCTACATCCAAGCAAGGCCCATGGATCTCAAGCGGGCTTACTCGCATGTAAGCTTGCATAGGACTGCAGCCTGAGGCCGAATCAATGGGCTGGGGTGAATCTAAGCCACACCAAAGGCACGCTCTTGCACGCGCCAACTCAGAAGGCGAAAAAGGCGTTTTAATTCCACTCCCAGCAAAGAAGGCATTGCACTGCACCTCTTTAATGCCCTGTTAACCGGCCAATGATAAAATAAAAGCATGCAAAGAAAGCAACCCCCCCTCTTCCCCTCCCCACTAAGGCTTACCTTCTTCGCTTGCCCCCCCTCAACTGAAAGGCAACGCCAGGAGTATTTTGCAGCTTGCCAGAAAGTAACACCCAGCGCGCCTCCCCGGCAAATGAACCAGGAACCATCAATGAAAACAGACCCCACCACCAGCAAGGATGCCAGAAGCCACGATCAATAGCCGCGACTCGGCCACGCCAACTGCTCCCTCCTCTCCGCCCATCTGCTGGGCTCGGCTGGTGCAGATGGCGGACCTGGGTGCAGGGCGAGCGCGGCGCCCCGGGAGCTCGCGCCGCTCGCCATGATTAATTGATTGCTGGTCGCTAGGCGACCCCGCGCCGAGCTCGAGGCTTTTGCAAAGAGCAGCACCACCAGCAGCAGCCGCTGCCCCCGCCAACCCCAAAGCAAAGGATGCAGGGGTCAAATCGCGCCGCCCAGGCAACGCATGGATGCATGCAAGGGTATCTATGCAGCACTGGGAGCAATGCAAAAATAATAATAATAATAATAAATAAAAATGCAAGGGGTTGCAGTGGGCGAGGAAGCGGGATGGCGGTGATGCTCTAGATTTTGCAGAGAGTTGCACTGAGGAACGGAGGTGGGGTGCTGTGGTTAGGAAAGCCTGCCCTGCCTTGCCCACCCCTGGCTGGCTGGCTTGCTTACCTCCTCGCCCCGGGCTCTCTCACAGTCCCATCGCGCCGCCAGGCAAGCTGGCGAAGCTTCCCTCCCCGGAGCGAGCTGCGGCGGAGCTCCGGCAATGTGGGTCGCCGGAGGGATCAAAGGAGAAGGGAGCGCGCAAGAGGCAGAGCCGCCGCCGCCGCCGAGCCCCGGGAAGGTGAGGCGCAGCAGCCTCGGCGAGCTTGAATGGAGGGAAAGGGACACTGCGCTCGTGGCGCATCCTACTGGCCAGGACTGCGAAGTGCGAGGCGAGGGGGCCGTGGGGGGAGATGCGCGCTGCCGCCCGTCGTGCCAGGGTCAGGCCCCTTCTATTGAGGCCTATTGCACCTTTGTTATAGGTGACTACAGTACTAAGGCACTTTCAAAGGGGGGGGGGATATACATACCCCCCCAAAGGACGTAAAATATGCATGTGCTGAGTTAAATATGTAGATGTGAAATTAGAAATAATCACTACTTCTTAAAAAATTGCAATGCATCTCACAGATCCTCCCATAGCTGTCAACTTTCAGATTTGAAAATATGGGATCAGCAGCCTCGAAAATAAGGGATCAGCAGCCTCACCTGTCCCGGGGACAGTCTACGGGATATCTAATAATCCGGGACAGCAGCAGGAAACGGCGCTGGAATAAGGGAATTTCCCGCGAAAAAAGGGAAGGTTGACAGCTATGGATCCTCCAAGTGCCCCTATTTTCCAGGGAGGTCCCTGATTTATAGAAGCCATCCCAGTTTCTGATTTGATCCAGGAATGTCCCACTTTTCCTTAGGATGTCCCTATTTTCATCAGTGAAATGTTGGAGGGTATGGAGTTATCCGAGCCGCCTGAAGGCAATCCTGTACAGTGGTACCTTGGTTCTCAAAATTAATCCGTTCCGGAAGTCCGTTCCAAAACCAAAGCGTTCCAAAATCGAGGTGCGCTTTCTCATAGAAAGTAATGCAAAATGGATTAATCCGTTCCAGACTTTTAAGCACAACCCCTAAAACAGCAATTTAACATGAATTTTACTATCTAACGAGACCATTGATCCATATAATGAAAGCATTAAACAATGTACTGCAGTCATGCAATCAATCAGTAGCTGAACTGTTTTCCACACAGTCACACACAAAAAGAAAAAGAGGCACAAAAATGCAAAATAAATAGCAAAAACAGACAGACCTCAGTGTAACACTCAAAACGGAAGTGTGGCACTCAAATCGGAAGCATAACACTCAAAATGGAGCACATTCGGCTTCTGAAAAAGTTTGCAAACCAGAACACTTACTTCCAGGTTTTCAGTGTTTGGGTTCCAAGTTGTTTGAGTGCCAAGGTGTTTGAGAACCAAGGTATCAGTGTATAGGGAAGTTTTAAAAAAATGTTTAGTGTTTTATTATGTTTTTATATATGTTGGAAGCTGCCCAGAGTGGCTGGGACAACCCGGTCAGATGTGTGGCATATAAATAGGAAAATTATAATTATGGAATGAGACATCCCTATTTTCATTGGAGAAATGTTGGAGGGTATGCTCTCACCATATTGGGGGATTTGTGCTGTAGCCTGTATGCCTGCTCATTCAGCTGACTAGGTGTTGATCAGCAACTTCAAAGCTCCTGCCCTTTATTATTTTATGGTCCTTTATCTTTAAACTGGACTTGGACCAGACAGCCACTCAAATAGAGGAGTGCCCTGGGTAAAGTAGGACACACAGACCCCTTGCAATTTGTGCAATGGTTAATTGCTTTTTTTGCTTGGTGTGTAATTCCTGCCTATTTCCTACTGATGTGGTCAACCTGTATTTGAGCTGGCATAGTTGGATGTTCCTCAAACCTCCCCCTCCCAAAAAAATCCCTGCATGTGGACAGGTACTTTGTCAGGGTGCTAGCCTAGCCTTCTTCCTGACTTGCTAGTTTTCTATGCACAGGGAATTTTTACCAAGTTGCTAGTACATAACAGAGGAGCATTGTTTGTTCTCTTCCACACACACAATCCCCCTCATTAGTCTGAAGTAGTACAAGTCCTGGGGAGACCTAGGCCTTGATGATTGGCAGCTGAATGTCAACCCCTGCGCCTAATGAAGTGCCTTTGGGTTTGAAGTGATGTGAGGAGATGCAACAGTTCTCGCTACCATGTGTGTGTCTGTGATAGCCCGTATACAAATCACCACTCAGGGCTGCTGTGAGCCAGACTTCAGATTTCCCCAACAGCAGGGACATTCTCCCAACTCCAACAGCCCTTGTGGCCAAGAAGATAACTAGAGCTTAAGCCTCAAAATTTGTTCTCACTTGTCAGGGAACTGACATCGGAGCCAGAGGTGGAGGCAAGGCTCCCAAGTGATGCCGGAGAAGGGCCCAGCAGGGAGAGAGGGAGCTCATCGGCTGGGGAAGGAAATCAGCGTAACACCAGGGATAAAGGGGGGCCGATGGGGGAATCGGCGAGGGGGCTCCAGGACTCCTCTCCGGAGACCAGCGGGGAGAGCACGGGTCCTCCGCTACCCACACCCACCCTGCGCAGAAGACTTCCGCGCAGGGAAAGTAGGCGTAGACTTGGCGTCAAATAACTTATTTGCTGGAAGAAGTTCAAGAAACGCCCACTGACGGATTCTGCTAGCGACCGAAACAGCCACGAAGTGAAGGGCTGCCCAGCCAGGAAAAGGTTTAACCAGGCAACCTAGCCAGGAGTGGCGGCAACTTATGCACGAGCAACCCCATATAACCATTACATCACTCTTGGGATTGTGGAGGCGATTCATCCAGTTATATGCAGAGTGTTTTTTCCTCATGGTTCACCACAAAGGAAATAAAAACAGAACATTAGGGAATCCTCTGACAGGGGCACTTCTGATGATTCCCCCATGTTTCTGTGGCTCTTTCAGCTTTTGCTAAAGACTGAGCCTTTAAAGCCTGTTGTGGAAGGGGAGATTGTTGGGTTGTCTTTGCTTTTGTTTTTATTATGCATTTTCTGTTTTTTATATTGTGATTTTATGCTGTGAACCACCCTGAGATCTATAGGGCGGAATAATAATGACGATGATGATGTTGTGGACCTAGCCCTGTGGGACTCCCTGCCAGTAGAAAATTGGCAGGAATCATCCCTACTTTCTTTGACACGCATTCTGAAAACTCTGTTATTCAGAAATTCCTTTGCCATGTGAATCTCTTTTTACCAACCAGCATTTACTGGTGCTTTTATTGATGTTGAAATGTTGATTTTTTTATGTTCCACCATTTTATGAAGCTGCGGCCTATACATATTTAAACAAATAAACCATCCTTGGGAAAGAAGATTCACCTCCATGGCGGGGAGAGCAACTTCCAAGCTGCTGCCAACCCTCACTCCATGGCCTCAAGAGGACATCCATGGGACCTGCTCCCTGCCAACTGTCAGAAAGGGAAAACCTATCTCCATCACGGGCTGAGTGAGTTCCGAGATGATGCTCCACACCACTGCTTTATCTCTGAGGACACTGGTGGGAGCTTTTGCTGAGCAGTGGGAGGCTAAAGGGCAACCCTGGGCCTGGGGAATACAGTGTTACCTTGGTTCTCAAACACCTTGGCACTCAAACAACTTGGAACCCAAACACTGAAAACCCGGAAGTAAGTGTTCCGGTTTGCAAACTTTTTTCAGAAGCCAAACGTGCCCCAATTTGAGTGTTATGCTTCCGATTTGAGTGCCACACTTCCGTTTTGAGTGCCACGCTTCCATTTTGAGTGTTACGCTGAGGTCTGTCTGTTTTTGCTATTTATTTTGCATTTCTGTTTTTGTTGCTCTTTTTGTTTTTGTTTTTGCGACTGTGTGGAACCCAGTTCTGGTGAAAGCAGCGCAGTGCACGGAAACACCGTTTAAATTGTTGTTTTAGGGGTTGTTTTTAAACGTCTGGAATGGATTAATCCATTTTGCATTACTTTCTATGGGAAAGCGTGCCTTGGTTTTGGAACGCTTTGGTTTTGGAACGGACCTCTGGAACGGATTAAGGTACCATTGTACCAAGGATTTTGGTAGGAAGTGCCTAGGCAGTGTACGGGCACCAGTGGGCAGAATGAGGCCATTGCCTCACATGGCAGGTGAAGTGGGCTGTGAGGAGCAGTCCCCCGGTCATTCCGCCTGAGCGTTGCAGATGTTTCCTTCTGCCAAAGGACAGAGCTTTGTGTGGCACAGCAGTGTGGGCCCCCTAAACTAGCCTGCTTCCTCAGCAGCGGATGACGCTGGCCTGTCACTGGTGCCAAAGTAATAAAATAATACACAAGTTATAAAAACAAAACCATGAAACAGAAACAGTTCCTTATAGACAACAGTGAAAAACAATCCATATATGAAAACAAGGTGAACATATAAAAACAATGCCATGCATGAAAACGGTTAAAACTAGTTCTGGTACAGCTGCAGACTGGGATAAATATCTCTGCTTAAAAGGCTTGTCAAAAGGGGAAGGTATTTACAAAAGACAACAGAGACAGCACCTGCCTAATAGGAGGAAAAGACAGAGGATAGGTGCCACCTCTCCCAGGTTCCGATTCCTTTGCAAGCTGGCAGCATCATGTGTCCTCACGGCAGGTCAAGGTGCTGTTGCTTGTCCCCTACATTTAAAAACATTTCCAAATCTGAGTAAATAGGAAGGTTTTTTAATTTCTCTTGAAAGTAAGTAATGAGGAAGGCTGACACACCTCACAACGGAGGGCATTCCACAAATTGAAACCACCACCACCGAGAAGGCCCTGTTACAGGTCGATGCAAATGTCCCCAGTTGATCAGGGAGTCTTTCTTAACCAACTGCCTTACTTCACAGAATGTTGTGGCTCCAATTTGCCCAATGCAAGGATTACCCTTTATTCAGTCTGGAAAGTTCCCCACTCGCATTTGCCTTCTGAATCAACAAGGCATGTGGCTTTTTTTCTACAGCGTTGAAGTGGGGGTGTCCTGGTCCTTTTAAGAGCTCCAGGAATGCAAACCTTGCTCAGTTTTGCCAGGCTTGTGCCAACGAAGAATTCGAGGAGGAGGCAACCAGGTTACCACCTTAGTGGAGTGAGTAATCCAGGATTAGTTACATTCTTAAGCTTACAAAGAAGACCTTGAATACTTTACTGGACTGAAGCCAGTAACCCTGTGACCCTGACTTTCCTTAAATCAATGTGAGCTACACCATAGACATAAGCATTAATTAGGATTTTGGCGTGTTCGGTGCATCACAGGACCATTACAAGAGTCATACAACAAGCCAGTATACACAGCAAAATATGCACCTCTCCCCACACCCCCTCCTGCCTTCCTGCTCATTCTGGGCATCTTTCTGAATGTCTGTTCTGATAGAACCGTTGCTTATGTGTAAGCTCCTGCTCACAGCCTCCTTGACAAGGGATGGGATTGTGCCCTAAAGAGAGAGAAAATGCCAAAGAGATGGCTTCTTTAGCACAGCTAGCATGAGAACAACCAGCTAAAGTTGCACAGCCTTCCAGCTGCCCACCGAATCCTAATCGTTTGTGACAGAACTGGGTTTTTTCTCAGGTTAATGTCACAATTTTCCTTAGGGGCGGAAGAGTATTCCGTGATATTAACTTAAACCAGAGAAGTTTTGCAAAACATTGGCCTCGTCTCTCCCCGCTGAAAGGAGAGACTGTTTTCGTAACTGCAAAAAGCTTTTAAGTTATTCTTTTCTTTTAACCTGTAGGATCATTCTCTTTGAAGAACTGGCAACAATTTGCAGACTTTGATGTGCCAGCAAAAAAGGTTTTTGAAAAATAATTTTGACATATAAATGTGGTATGTTTACATCCCAACTCAACGTGAGTAGGACTGAGTGCACATGTACTGATTCTGCCTAAAGATAAAAGCTTATCCAGCCAAAGAGGAATATTGGACTAGGAAACAAAAAGCCACTGAAAATTTCAAAAAGGCATTTCTGTTCTACTATAGCCAGCCTTAGCCTAACAGCCAGATACTTAAAAGGCTGGCCTTTTAACCAGCTTCTTCAATTCTAGCCTGACTATGGCAAAGTCGTACAACGGGTTCTTGGTTATGGGCCCAAACAGCAATTTAGTAAGCCATGCCAAACTGGAATGATGTGTGACAATTGGAAATTGCAGAGTTTGGAGAAAATGGAGGGTAAAGTGCAAGACTGGTTACATTACGCCCAGATTAAAGAAGTTTTTAAAAATGACAAAAAACTAGGGTTCCAGGTGGAGAAATCGAAGTTGGAGACAGAACTGTTAGAACCAAAGACTAAGGTACTATCAAGAATGTATAACCTGCTGCTAAAATGGAATACACAAGACGAACTGGTTAAATCTGCTATGATAAAGTGGGCACAGGATATTGGGCATAACATTATGTTTGAGGACTGGGAAAGGTTGTGGACCACTGGGCTGAACTTCACTGCATGTAATGCTTTGAAGGAAAATGTAATGAAAATGATATATAGATGGTACATGACCCCAGTTAAACTTGCCAAAATATACCATTCGTCTGATAATAAATGTTGGAAATGTAAGGAAAATGAAGGAACATTCTTTCACCTCTGGTGGACCTGCCCTAAAGTGAAGGCCTTCTGGGAAATGATATATAATGAGCTGAAAAAGGTATTTAAGTATACCTTCACCAAGAAACCAGAGGCCTTCCTCTTGGGTATTGTCGGCCAGGGGGTGTTAAAGAAGGACCGAACATTTTTTATGTATGCAACAACAGCAGCAAGGATACTTATTGCCAAGAACTGGAAGACTCAAGATCTACCCACACTGGAAGAATGGCAGATGCAGCTGATAGACTATATGCAACTGGCAGAGATGACCGGCAGAATCCGAGACCTGGGAGAAGAAAGGATGGAAGAAGATTGGAAGAAATTTAAAATTTATTTACAAAAATTTTGTAATTTGATTGAATGTTAAGAAGGATGCTTGATCATAAATAATTGGCCACCACTAAACTAGATTGAAATTAGATGATAAGTGAGATTAAGGAAAAGACAAATCCTTTGGGAGAACTATTTGATCATATTTAAATGAGTGGATATAAGATTGAAAACAAGATGATAATTTGCTTGGAAAAACTTTTTAACAATGTAAGTGGGAGCGGGAGACGTGAGGAAGTCCAAATGAGTTATGGAATTTTGTGTATGACATAAGCATGTTGTTTGTTATTTATGCTTTTTTCTTATAAAAATATTTAATAAATATTTATTAAAAAAAAAACTGGAATGATGTGTGTTCACCGTCTCCACACTATTTATAATTGTATAAATGTCTACCATGTGGGTCATTGGTTGTCTATCCAATACTAAAATGTCCTAATTGCTGGCCCAGCAGGGGTCCTAATTTGGCCCATGAGACTGTTCTATAAGGGAACCTGGCATCTGATTCCATAACTTCTAAGCTTCATTAGGTGAGAGATTTTGGGCTCATCCGTACTGTCATTTAATATACCTCCATTAATTATCCCTTGCTCTATGACAGGGGTCAGCAAACTTTTTCAGCAGGGGGCCGGTCCACTGTCCCTCAGACCTTGTGGGGGGCCCGACTTGTGGACATTATTTTGGAAAAAAAAAAATGAACGAATTCCTAGGCCCCACAAATAATCCAGAGATGCATTTTAAATAAAAGCACACATTCTACTCATGTAAAAACACGCTGATTCCCGGACCGTTCACGGGCTGGATTTAGAAGGCGATTGGGTGAATTTGGCCCCTGGGCCTTAGTTTGCCTACCCATGCTCTATGACATTCTCCTCTAAATCACTGTCTTCCCACACTTTCCCCTCCCTCCATAGGTGCCAACTCCTAGGGGCCCAGGTCCCTTTGCCCCCCATAAAATATCTGAGGAGGCCAGGGCCCCCCAAAGTTGATTGACATTGCTGCTTCCGCCCCTTTTCTCCCACGTTTGGCCTTCATTTCCCAGCAAGTCCTGTAAAAGAACTTGTAAAAGTGTTAAGTTGTGGGTGAACATATCAGACGACACAGAGATTCTTCAAATAGCTCTTGTTTATTCACAGGCCAGAACAGAACTGAAGTGAAGGGTTCAGTCAGCCTGCTTATATAGAGCTCCAGTACAACGTAACTGTAACAATTTTCTAAAACTATCCAATCACTGAACGTCACTTTCGATCCCTTCTTTGCATAACTATCTACAGTATCCCCCTGCTGGCCCAGGGTGAGAACTTCAGTACATAACAAAAAGGGTTGCTGGATGCAAGAGAGCTGGGATCGGGGGGAAACCGCCAACATCATTTCTTACAGCCCTTGCAATTGGAGACAGAGAGGAAGAGAGAATTAAACTGCATGTTCCATGGGGCAGATTCATGGAGCTCTGCTAGGACAAGAGAGGAAGCAGCTCCCTGGTTGCTTGTCATTTTTAAAAATTAAATTCAAGACATGCTGTAAGAGCCAAGGGAGGAGGACATTGTCAAGAGTTTTGCCATTTACTTTCAAACTTCTTTTCTGCCATCCCTCCTATGTCCTCGTCCCCCTACCTCCAACATCACTGTCCTTGTCTGCCCCCGCCCCATATTTTATTCAAGTTGGTATCTATGCTTCCCTCAATTTGGATTTCCACATAGCCTCTCCTTTCTCAGAGTATCCCTGGTATAAGGAAATCTGGATCAAGGGAGGGGAAATTGTGGGAAGGCAGTAATTTGGAGAAGCTTACAATCCACATTAAAAGACATAATGGATGAGCCCTTTGTCAAAATCTTGCACTTGCACCACCTTGAAAGCTGAAATGTAGGAAGAGCAAATATAGATAAGCATGGACTTTCAGAACCAGCAGTTTTATCAGGACTGGAGATAATAGTGATTTAATATTGCTTTTGTCCAGTGAGGTCCAGCATCGAGGGCCTTCTGGTTGTTCCCTCCCTACGAGAAGCCAAGTTACAGGGAACCAGGCAGAGGGCCTTCTCGGTAGTGGCACCTGCCCTGTGGAACGCCCTCCCACCAGATGTCAAAGAGAAAAACAACTACCAAACTTTTAGAAGACATCTGAAGGCATCCCTGTTTAGGGAAGCTTTTAATGTTTAATAGATTATTGTATTTTAATATTCTGTTGGAAGCTGCCCAGAGCGGCTGGGGAAACCCCACCAGATGGGCGGGGAATAAATTATTATTATTATTTGTCATACGTTCTGTCCCATTGACATCTCAAGTCAAAGATGGTTGAAGCAATACTGAAACAAAATGAAGGATCCATTTCAAAATCTAGTTGTGGCATTACACAACCAAATTTCTAGCTCTCATGGCTAGGGACTGAAATCTGAGGAGTTCTGAGAAATCAGAAAGGGCAACAAGCACCTGAACAATTAGTTATTAATATAAGGTAAATGCAATGCCAAATCTTTTTAATACAATTTGGCTTTCTCCTTGCAAAACTGGGGATGTTTTTATATAGAAAATCTAGCCCTCCCTGCAGGCGTTAGATGATACCAATCACAATATGAAAACCTGACTGAACTGCTCAGATGTAAAATCGACCTGACACACAGTGCAAGGCTTCTCTGGGTAACTTTCTAAAGAGGGATATCTCCTGCCTCAGCGGAGTTAGAATAGAGAATTGGTCTTCCCTGCCTGGAAGTGGGACTCTGATTTGAATTTAGGTCAATGTGTATTTTGTCAGATCTCTTTCCTGCCATGCACTTAAATGTGGCTACGGAACATTCTGCTGCCGTCCCATTATTTACATACAATAGCGAACAATCCTGCCCAAGGTAATGGCAGAGTCCCAGTGATTTCAGTAAGGGAGAGCAGAACATATGCCTAACTTAGCTCAGGTGTTGCCAACTTCCCTGCCCCACGGGCCAATTTGCACACTGGAGAAACTGTCATAATTCCTGCTCTCTGATTGCAGTCATGGGATTATTGTCTTTCACACGATGGTGTATGTTTTGACTCCACAGAGTGGGAAGTGACGAAAACAGGATGTTTGTGTTACTGTGTTCCGTGAGTGGGACTATTGTCCTTTGTTTTTCCCCTCTTTCCTATCTGATGCTTGAGAGAGAGGGAGCCATGTTGCAGTGCTCCGTGTGTGTTTATATGTAAATAAAGTAGATTAGCCAAAATGTTGCTGAGTTGCTGAGGTCTGTCATGCAAAGCTGTGAAGACTCTGCGGCTCTCTAAGTGTGCCGGTGTTGGTTGGCATTGGTCGCTGTGATGTTTGGGCAGAAGAAAGCTTTTGAAGCTCCCGAACAATTGACCAGGAGGGAGAGAACATGCCAGTCGGGCATGTGTCTCTGCCAGGGTCCTAATCAAGTCTAGGCTGAACTCCTGACACAACACATGCACATGCACACACACATAGTACACACCACAACCAATCCATTAGCTACAACAGAATGTCTCTTTCAAGCCAAATTTCAGTAGAGGGAGGGGACTCTGTGGGTGCCAGGGAAGGGCCTCTATAGGTACAGATGTGGTCACAGGTGCTGGGCTGGCAACCCCTGGCCTCAGAATTATTTGCGGAACAGCAAGCAGAAAAAAAGATGGAGAGAATCTCCAATAAGGCAGTGGGCAAGCAGATGTGCTCTTGGAGTTGTGTCTTGAATCCACAGGGACTGTTTTGAGATGGGGGAGCAAGAGTGGAGACCAAAAGAGAAATTGAAGGGCTCCACCAAAAGGCAATATATGGTTTGATTCTGAGAGCAGACCGATTAACTTTGACCGAGAACCCGCCTGAAACCCCAGAAAAATGATGGTGATGATAATCAGGGTTTTTCCCCAGCCAGAACTCTGTTCCGGCACATCTTATAATGCCATTGCCATTATAAAAAAACAAGAGAGGCATTCGTGGTGATTTCTGGTACCTCTATTTCTCGAAAAATACCATTGATGATAATACCGGTAAATAAAATGAGAAAATAAATCAATTTTTTTTTGTTGGGGGTGGAGAATTGTATGTTTATTGTATCAGCCCGGATGTGATGTGATCTCGTTTATGTTTTTACTTTTTTCTTATTTTTTTTCCAAAAAAGCATTTAAAAAGAATTACTCGTTAAGGTTTTACTTTAAAGCAGGAATATAGGAAGTTGCCTTATGCCGAGTCAGACCATTGGTTCATCTAGCTCAGGGTTTCCCAAACTTGGGCCTCCACTTCTTTTTGGACTACAACTCCCATCATCCTTAGCTAGCAAGACCAGTGGATGATGGGGATTGCAGTCCAAAAAAAGAAAAGGAAGAAAAGGTGGTATATAAATGTAATAATAAAAAAATGTAGCAAGGCCTCCAATAGTTCACAGACGATGATAGGAACATGCTCGTCACATGGAGGGGAACAAGGAGAGAGGGAAGTACCACTTGCAAACTGCAGAAACAAAGGAGGCAACTCTCAGAAGGTGATAATGACATGCTCTCAAGCAGCCTCCACCCATGACATCACCTAGTCCAGGGGTCTGCAACCCGCGGCTCCAGAGCCGCATGTGGCTCTTTACCGCAGCTCTGGGGCGGATACTAGCAAGGGGAGGAGGCGCATTGTGCGCCCCGACACTCCCCACTGTGACGGGCGCTGTACTGGCTGTGACGTCGCATGGGGGCGGTGCATGCGTTAGTCACGCACCGTCCCGACGTCACCTTCCCGCCCGCTACATTGTAAGGGGCATGTACGCTGGTCACTGTTTTGAAGGGGAGTGAAGAACACACACACACAAAAAGGTAACTTGTTAATTTAACGTTTATTTCTATGAGGAGGAGTAATTCTGAGGGGTCAAACAAAGAAATAATAAAAAAGTGACAAAAAGTTATTTTTATAATAACGAGTTTTGCGGCTCCCAGTTTTTTTTTCCTTTGGAAACGGATCCAGGTGGCTCTTTTTGTCTTAAAGGTTGCAGACCCCTGACCTAGTCTCATGTTTGGGCCCTGAAATCTCAGGGTCTGGGGTACTCCTGGCAACCATAGTTTAGCGTGGCAGCACCTACCCCTTTGGAACTTCCTGCATATTGAGATCAAGCAGGCACATTTACTGTACTCTTTTCGCACCTGCTAAAAGCATTCCTGTTTATAGACAATCCTTTAGCCAGATGCTTAGAAAGTTGAGGTAATTTTAATCTGCTTTAGTATTTTAACTTTTGCATGTTTTAAAGCAGGGCTGTATTTTTTTTTTTAATTTTGTAAACCGCTTTGAGGTTTTTCTTACAATCAAGTGGCCAATACATTTTATGAAATAAGAAAACACTGATGGGGGTTTGTTATTGGTATGAGCTTTTGTGTGCACACAAAAGCTCATACCAATAACAAACTTAGTTGGTCTCTAAGGTGCTACTGGAAGGAATTTTTAAATTTTGTTTTGACTACAGCAGACCAACACGGCTACCTACCTGCAACTATAGACTTATGGGGGTGATCATGAGGAAAGCTTGCACTCCAGAATTCACCACTACAAAACTGCATGTATGCATGTCTGTTTAATTGCTCATCCATTCCCACTACCCTTTTGCTGATTTAAAAATAAAATGCACGAGTTATCTTCTAAGTTTAATGTTGAAGCTAGTTGCACATTTTTGCCTGGAGAAAAGCCTCATTGAACCCAGTGGGACTTATCACACATTAAGCCTACAACGAAATTGCACCCTCCCCCCCATTTTTTTTAAGCCACACATATTGGCTGCAAACACCTAGAAACTTAAAATGCAGAAAAGGGTGCGGAATAATGCTGTACGATTTCCACCAAAACAAAACCTTCCTTCCCCTCCATCACGCTCAGGGCTCTGAAAAACAAAGCCGTGTTAGTTTTAGTTAATCTTTATCCCATCGAGACACAACGTAGTTTGGAGAAATAAAAAAGAACTCTGCAACGTGATACCGCATGCGTGTAACGAAGGGGTTAAAAGAAAGCCGGGAATCTGCAAGGCATGATGGGAGTTGTAGGCGAAGAGCTTCATGGGAATTGTAGTTGGGCTGTTTCCTGCAGCATGGCTGCCCTCCTGTAAGGTAAGCCAGCTTCTTTTCTCTGCTATGTCCTGCTTTGCAAAAAGGCAAATGGCAACATCTTTTAACCAGGCTGCAAATTCGAACCCAAGACAGGACGGTTTCCTCTCCTGATTTCAGACTTGCGTGGCGTCTCTTGCTCCCAAGACACTGAATCAGCACTTTATTAACAGGATGTGGTCATGCTAACTCAGTTTTGGAAAGAGAGTGTTGTAAGGATCGTAGCCTAAAATTCCTGTCCAGACATAACAGCTCCTGTTTTCAGTGCACTCCTTTTTTTGAGGGGTTGGGGGGGGGGTGGAACAAAGGAAGCAAAAAATAGACACCACAGTCCTGGCTTGATCTCGTGTAAAATCTAGTTGAGATTCCTGCATTTCAATGGGGTTGGAGTAGATGACCCTTCTAGCTCTCCAATTCTGTAATTCCATGATTCTATGAAAACAACAGCAACCTTGAGCATGTTTATTTATCCATCAGTACCGCTTTCATGAAGGGATGCGGGTGGCGCTGTGGGTTAAACCACAGAGCCGAGGACTTGACGATCAGAAGGTTGGCGGTTCAAGTCCCTGCTCCTGCCAGCCTAGCAGTTCGAAAGCACGTCAAAGTGCAAGTAGATAAATAGGTACCGCTCCGGTGAGAAGGTAAACAGTGTTTCCGTGCGCTGCTCTGGTTCGCCAGAAGCGGCTTAGTCATGCTGGCCACATGACCCGGAAGCTGTACGCCGGCTCCCTCGGCCAATAAAGCGAGATGAGCGCCGCAACCCCAGAGTCGGCCACGACTGGACCTAATGGTCCACACCACAGTTTGCTGCTAAATGCTCTGCCACTTTACCTCTTTGCTTTGTTTTAATGGCAACTCGAGGGCATTTGCTAGCTAATACCAATCTTTTCAGAAGGCCTCAAGTTTTTCACTTGCATTAAGATTACAGCAAAGTCCATTTTTTACTCCTGTGATTCTGTAAGCTAGGAATGACCAGAAATAAAAGGGGAATAAGGTTCAAGAGCGTGGGGAATTATAAATGGGCAGAGTGCACCATCTACTGGTACAAAGGAGACTCTCTCTTTTGTCAGTACAGTGAGAAATAGCTGCAAAGGAGAAAAGTTGAATCAGCTTGTTCCATCTCTAATTGTCGAGCTCAACCCCAAAAAATTTTGCTCAGGAAAAAAATGGTGTTCACTGGAAATTACTGGTACTTCCCAGTAAGTATTTGCAGGAGGGCAGTCAGTGTTGGACTGTGTTGCAGTTTCAGCAGCCTTATTTGGGTTTTAGGTGCTCCGTTTATATCCTGCTCCCACAACCAGAGGGCTCCTACAGTGGATTGCAAATAAGCTGCAACAATAAAACCGAAAAGCAAACAAACATAAAGGGCTCAGGGGAAATCTCATGTCGCTCATCTCTAACATCATGAGACATTTGAGAATAATATCAGCCAATTTCACAGGGTTGTTATAAGGAATAGGGAGGAGTTCCTATGCACAAGAAGCTGATGTAAAGTTACACCAGATCCAAACCCTGGTCAGCAGTGGGGCTGCTACTCTGCCTAACGCTGGCAGAGGGAAAACAAGCCATTAAAACTGGGTTCTAGGCAGGGTTGCCAGGTCACGTGACTGAACTGAATGCTCCCACCATGCCCCTGGGATGAGCAAGTTACACTGGTTTGTATCTTCAGACTGAGGATTTAATGCCATATTGGGTGTTCTATAAAAAGCTTTATAGGTCAAAACCAGGATTTGTTGCTGATTGTTTTTGTTCCGTTCAAGGGATTTAAAACCTGGTCCTTTCTTTCTCCCAGATGGCATCCTCTTCGTTGACCTTTTCAGCATGGAAACAGACGGCATCGGTCAACAGAGACTCAGTAAAGCAGAGAAGAAGCTGCGGCAAAAACAGATGAAGGCCAGGCATACCCTGCTGAGGCACGAGGGGATTGAGTGTGTGTCGTACCTCACCAAGGTGATTTGGGGGTTGAAGTTGCTCCTAGTTGAATGTGAATGGTGTTTTAAGTAGGTTTACTAAGAGATCGGTCCCACTGATCTTAATGGGGCTCATTGGCCAGGCTAGCTGTGGCTAATGGGATTTGGAGTTCAGCAACCTCTGGAGGGCAACAGGTTGGAGATGGAGAAGGCTGGTGTGGAACAGATCACATGGCAGAAATCCAAGCTGTTGGCGAAATGGACAACTGGGCTTTTCAAGCTACCCATCCTGGATTAATATGTCTTGAGTAGATTTTCCATAAATGAAAGCTGCTGTCAAGAATTGTATATGGTGCAAAATTCAGCGGCCAGGTTGCTCACCAGAACAAGATGGTTTGAGCATATACAGTGGTACTTCGGGTTACATACGCTTCAGGTTACATACGCTTCAGGTTACAGACTCCGCTAACCCAGAAATAGTGCTTCAGGTTAAGAATTTTGCTTCAGGATGAGAACAGAAATCGTGCTCCGGCAGTCCGGCAGCAGCAGGAGGCCCTGTTAGCTAAAGTGGTGCTTCAGGTTAAGAACAGTTTCAGGTTAAGTACGGACCTCCGGAACGAATTAAGTACTTAACCCGAGGTACCACTGTAATGCCAATCCTGACCCAACCCAAGTGCGCTAGCTACTAATTATTTTCTGGGCCCAATTCAAAGTTCTGGTGTTGACCTATAAAGTCTTACACAGCTCAGGATCTCAATACCTTAAGGACTGCCTCTCCCCATACGAACTGACCCAGACCCTGTGCTTGTCATCTGAGGCCCATCTCTATGTCCCCCCACCTTGGGAAAACAAGAGGGGGCCTTTTCTGTGGTGGCTCCCTGTCTGTGGAATGCTCTCTCCAGTGAGGCTCTCCTAGCACTATCATTAAATGTATTTAGGCGCCAGGTGAAAACACTCCTTTTTAGCCAGGTCTTTGATCATTAAATAACCTATGGCCTGTTAAAGGTGTGTGCATGTGTGTGGATGACTGTTATTATGATGGTTTTTATGACTATGCTGTCTATTACCATGCTTTGTTTTATGTTTTTATTATTACGCGCTGTAAAATATGTTTTTAATGTTGTCCACCGCCCTGAGATCTTTTTATAAAGGGCAGTACAGTGGTACCTCAGGTTACATACACTTCAGGTTACAGACTCAGCTAACCCAGAAATAGTGCTTCAGGTTAAGAACTTTGCTTCAGGATGAGAACAGAAATCGTGCTCCGGTGGTGTGGCAGCAGCAGGAGGCCCCATTAGCTAAAGTGCTTCAGGTTAAGAACAGTTTCAGGTTAAGTATGGACCTCTGGAACGAATTAAGTACTTAACCTGAGGAACCACTGTATATGAATCAAAATCATAACAACAACAACTAATTTCTAGCTATTTCAAATCTAAACATTTCATTTTGTTTTTCAAACAGAGCAATTCTGGGATAAGAGCCTAATTTCCTCTTTTATTTCTCCAATGTGTTTATGGAATGTTGCTTTCAGATGAATAAATTAGTGTCGATTACTCATGTCTGTGTCTCACGTGTCCTCCCCCCCCCCCTTCCACTGCCCTCCTCTTTATCTCCTGATAATTAGAGCCTGGTGGTTGCCAACGGAGGTCTGGGCAATGGTGTAAGCAGATGCCAACTGCTCGGCCTGGTGCAGGATTGTGGGCTGGTGAAAGCTCTCTTAATGCCTCCCGGTAAACCGTATTCGTTTGTGAAATACGGAAGGACAGAAGACTCCAAAAAAGCCTATGACTCCCTCAATGGGAAGGAGATAACGGTGGAGGACTCTGGCCAAACTATCGTTCTCTATTTCAACTTTGTGGAAAAAGGTATAGCTGTTAATAATAATAATTTATAATTTATACCCCGCCCATCTGGCTGAGTTTCCCCAGCCACTCTGGACAGCTCCCAATCGAGTGTTAAAAACAATACAGCGTTAAATATTTAAAACTTCCCTAAACATGGCTGCCTTCAGGTGTCTTTTAAAAATAGGATAGCTGCTTATGTCCTTGACATCTGATGGGAGGGTGTTCCACAGGGCAGGTACCACTACCAAGAAGGCCCTCTGCCTGGTTCCCTGTAACCTCACTTCTCTCAGGGAGGGAACCACCAGAAGGCCCTCGGCGCTGGACCTCAGTGTCCGGCCTGAACAAGGGGGTGGAGATGCTCCTTCAGGTATACAGGATGGATGAATGGATGGATAGATAGATAGATAGATAGATACAGCTTTAATAAATAAATAGACCCAGCCCACCCACCTAGGGCTCCCACTCTTAAATGCATCATACTTCCAGTGGAGGCTGGTTCATTAGGGCAAATGGGGCACAGCCCCATCAACCTCAGTCTGCCCTTAGCCAGCTGTCCCGTCCGTCCTTCCCCATCTTTGCCTGCCTTCTTAAGCACAACCACTCTAAGGAGTTGCTCTGCCTGTCTGTTTCCTTCTCTTTGGTCTCAGTGTTGCCCTTGTAGAGAGAGCTCAGGAGGGAGGAGAAAGGCACTGCCTGTCATTTTCTGCTGGTCTTCCCACCTTCTTCCTCACCTGTCATCATTGCATACCTCTGTAAACCCTGGGGTTCATCCACGCTGGCTGATGCCTCCCTCGTGTGCGTGGGTGGTGCCGTTTTGGCTGCATAAGCGATGGTATTGAAAGAAATCGAGGGAATGCTACCTTATTTTAAGATCAGCTTTTAGGAATATAGCAATGCATCAGGTGAAATGTGCGCAGGTACTTATTATTTCTGGATTATTATTTGAATTACTGATCAACATTAAAGGTAAAGATAAAGGGACCCCTGACCATTAGGTCCAGTCGTGGCCGACTCTGGGGTTGCGGCGCTCATCTCGCTTTACTGGCCGAGGGAGCCGGCGTACAGCTTCCGGGTCATGTGGCCAGCATGACTAAGCCGCTTCTGGCAAACCAGAGCAGCGCACAGAAACGCGTTTACCTTCCTGCCGGAGTGGTGCCTATTTATCTACTTGCACTTTGATGTGCTTTTGAACTGCTAGGTTGGCAGGAGCAGGGGCCGAGCTATGGGAGCTCACCCCGTCGCAGGGATTCGAACTACCGACCTTCTGATCGGCAAGTCCTAGGCTCTGTGGTTTAACCCACAGCGCCACCTGCGTCCCACTGATCAACATTAGCTACTTACTAACAGCTGGATATTTACCATTCCTCATTGATATAGCTTTTAATACATACTGAATATTTTCTTTTAATTGTTTCCATAATCCTGTGGGCTAGCATTCTTTTCGGACTTGATTGCACGGCTGACAATCTGTGGCAGGCAGGTAGGGGAAAGGGGGCTTACTGGGAGGGTCAGGTGCACTGCTTACTGGGTTTGGGTTCATAGGCTGCATGCATTTAAAGCACCCCCCAAAGAATATGAGGAACTGTAGTTTGTTAAGGATGCTGGGAGTGGTAAACTACACTTCCCTAGTTTCTATGGGGAGCAAAACATGCTCTAAACGTATCTTCTTCTTCTTTGGCGATCACTCGTAACCGAAAAAGATTGTCTTCCATAAACACGGTTTTAACAGTAAGTCCGTAGGTGACTGCGGAGGCCAATTCTGGACCCACATGTCCTTCCACAGTGGGGACATAGGTTTCCAGACGGGAGTTGATCACGGTGAGGGTTTGCCAAGTGTGCCTTCCTCTTAGCGCATTTCTCCCTTTCGTCTTGAGTTCGAGCGTCTTCAAAACCCATGATACCTTTGGTAAAGGCTGTTCTTCAAATGGAGCACTCGCAGGCCAGTGTTTCCCAGTTGTTGGTGTTTATACTACTTTTTTTTTAAGATTTGCCTTGAGAGAGCCTTTGAACTTCTTTTTTTGTTGACCACCGACATTACGCTTACTATTTTTAAGTTCGGAATAGAGTACAGTGGTACCTCGGAAGTCGAACAGAATCCGTTCCAGAAGTCTGTTCGACTTCCAAAACATTTGGAAACCAAAGTGTGGCTTCTGATTGGCTGCAGAAAGTACCTGCAGCCAATTGGAAGCCCCGTCGGACGTTCGGCTTCCAAAAATAGTTCACAAACTGGAACGCTCACTCTGCAGAGTTCGGGAGCCAAAACGTTCGAGAACTAAGCTGTTCGAAAACCAAGGTATGACTGTAGTTGCTTTGGAAGATGATAATCAGGCATCCATACAACATGACCAGTCCAGCGAAGTTGATTTTGAAGAATCATTGCTTCCACACTGGTGATCTTTGCTTCTTCCAGTACACTGGCATTAGTTCGCCTGTCTTCCCAGGTGATGTTTGAAATTTTTCGGAGACACCGTTGATGGAATTTTTCGAGGAGTTGGAGATGGTGTTTATAAACACATATATGCAGCCCTAGTCCAAGATCCAAAGGAAGTAAATTTTGTGACTGAGCAACTGACCCTGTTCCCGCAGCGTTAAATGGCTTTTGGAACTCCCGTCAGCTGGGGAGGGGGCTGCTAAAAATGTCTAACTCCCTTCCACGCACCTTTGGGCTCAAAGATTTGTTGTTCTTTTGATCCTGGACGTAGCATTTAGACATGTCTTCTTTCCCCACTCTGTATTCATCGCCTGTTGGCCACAAACAAACGCTCAATCCTCGTGAGAAGTCCTGGGAAGAGACAATCGAAGGCAGCTGACATCTCACCTGGAACAGCCGGGGGAAATGGTGACCTTTTCCTTTGACAGAGCAGTCAGGCGTTTGAATCTGAAAAGCAGCCAGGTTCTCTGGTCCTAAACAGAAGGGGGTTTGCATGGCACAGTGTGTGGGGACCAAGCCTGTGGCACATGACTAGAAGGATTACTGTCTACGATTAGGATTGCTTTTGGCTTTATCGCTTAATTCACTAATGCGCTTTCCATAAGAGGTTTTCCAAGATCTTTCTAGTCAGGCAGGGGCTTGAGGTGAGCAGGTTCCCCCCTACATCTACTTCTTACAGCACCTTTCTGTCAATATATTATATGCAATTCTCAACCATGGTTTGTTATTGCAAGAACAAGCCTAGTCTCTCTTCTGGGCTTGTGCAGCTCCTCTCACTGCTCCTCCTGCCTTTTTAGAGGACACACTGGTTAGCATGTTATTCAGACCCTAAACTGTGGTTAATCATAACTGTGCTTGCTGAAACTAAGCCAGCTTTATAAACTGTGGTTTGAAGTTGCCCTGTTTCCACAGTGTGGTGTAGTGGTTAAGAGCGGTAGACTCGTAATCTGGTGAACCGGGTTCAATTCCCCGCTCCTCCACATGCAGCTGCTGAATGACCTTGGGCCAGTCACACTTCTCTGAAGTCTCTCAGCCCCACTCACCTCACAGAGTGTTTGTTGTGGGGGAAGAAGGGAAAGGAGATTGTTAGCCGCTTTGAGACTCCTTAGGGTAGTGATAAAGCGGGATATCAAATCCAAACTCTTCTTCTTCTTCTTCTTCTTCTTCACTTAGCAAAATTAAGATTAACCACAGTTTGTCTGAGTGAGGATAATAAGGCAAGCTTCAGTTAACTCAAAATGGATGTAAAGGCTTATAAACTACACCTACTGGCTGCTTCAGAGGGGAATGAGGCAACTTGTGAATCTGGAGGGGTAGGAGTGGGTAGCTAGGCTCTTTTTGGTAATGTAAACGATGGTTTAGTGTTGCATCCAGCCAAGCCCTATATTTAACTGCTTTGTCAGTTTTGATGTTGCTACCTGCCCAGAGAGCATTTAAAAATTGGCAAATTCGAACATCTAGATAATTACAGAACTTGTTTGTTTGAGAACTGTATGTCTATGCTGCTTGAAAGAACAGCATGGGGAGTTCTTTGATTTTTTTATACTCCTAGTTCCTTGGGAGAACATGACACCTACGGCCTTGCCTCCTGGCCTGAAGATAATTGAGGAGCTGGTTTTGCCTGAGGAAGAAAAGGAACTTTTAGAAAGCATTGATTGGGCAGAGGATGAAGTCACCTCAACTGGTAAGTAATGCTTCCTAAGAATGGCTGTTATTTTGGATGACTCTGCCAAAATAACAGATGACTTTGCTCACTCTTTGAGGGGATTTTTGTTGTTGTTGTTATGGTAAATTGGGTTCACCTCCCCAATTTTGGGAATGAGGCCAGGGATTTGGAGCAAGAGAAATAACTTCCCTCAGAGCTATTCCCAGGTACTCCACTTACGCCAGATACACTGGTGCAAATGGGGCCTGTTGTGGCAGGACTTTCCTGGCCTGAGGAAATGCTGTTTCCCACATGAGATTCAGCCTCGGAAGTCCTAGTGGAGCCACAGGTTCCTCCTGTCCCCATTGGAGCTAAGATCGTGAAAGTAGGCTTGGCCTTTTTAAATGAGGAGGCTCCTCATGCTGAAGGCAGAAGTAGTTACTCAGATAAAGCAGGTCCTCTTTGAGGCTGGCTGGTGATGAGCCAACATTTGAGGTTCTGCTATAATGGCAGTTCCAGCCTGAGTGCTGCATAGAGCTAACTTTCAGCGTTTGGAGTGAAAGCACTCTGCAGAAGTCGAAAATAAGAAAGCTTTATTTTCTTCTGCTGGTTCCCTCACTGTGTGAAGCAAAGTTACAGGGAACTAGGCAGAGGGCCTTCTTGGTAGTGGCACCCTCCATGTGGAACGCCCTCCCTTCAGATGTCAAGGAGATAAAGAACTACACAACTTTTGGAAGACATCTGAAAGCAGCCCTGTATCAGGAAGTTTTTAATGTTTGATGTTTATTATGTTTTTATATATGCTGTAAGCTGCCCAGGTGGGTGGGGTATAAATAAAATAATAATAATCAATTGATGGAAATACTGATAGGAAAGATTCTAATTCTATCCAACCAAGGTAAAGGTGTTTTGAGCCATGCTTGTTCTTAATCCATGCAATTTTGATAGTTGTAGGTTTCCATCTTGCTAACTTTTTAGTCGACCGGTTGGGAATCCTCATCATTCCTAGCCAGGATGGCCAGTTATCAGATATAATGGGGATATAGTCGAACAGCATCAGAGTGTCAAATGCTTCCTTTTCCTGCTGTCAGTGTTTTGGACTGAACACTGCTGAAATTTGGGCTGGACAATGCCTAAATACTTGCAAGTGCTGTGAGACAGGAACTGTGAAAATAAAGATGATTAATTGTTTTAAGGATTTGCATCATTCCATTCCAAGAAAATTCTGCTTGAGGTGTTTTACAGCAAAAGATAAACGTGCATATTAATCTTATCTGCGTAAGATTCTTAGTTATGGGTGGGGAACTTGAGTTTCCGTGGTGCAAAATCTGGAATCGTTTTGGCAAAGCATTTCAACCTCTGTGGTTTTGATCAGTTTAGTTGCTTGCTCATGGTACTGGTTTATAACAGGCACCCTTGCCATCATCTACATAGACAACAGTGACTTAAGAGCTGGTTTGGAGGTTTAACTGCACTACAGTAGACAGTAGATGTGAAGTTCACTGGTGCCACCTGCAACCTTTTTGATAAAGCAATGTGCAGATCCCTGGCACACACCTGAGACCGGACACACAGGCGTGAGGATTCATGAATTTGACCAAGTGACTCACTCTGTGCAGTGGAAGCGAATCTTTCATCTGTTGTTTGTGTATTCATTGCAGCAATTGCAGCATCCAAGTTGTCTCGAAGGCTGCTATTTATTTCCAGTGCCTGTTTATGTTATTTAACCGTAGTAAGAACAAAAACCATAGTAAGAACAAAAAAGTCTTCTGTGGGAAGGAGTATATCTATCTATCTATCTATCTATCTATCTATCTATCTATCTATCTATCTATCTATCATCTAGCTATCTATATCTATCTATCTATCTATCTATCTATCTATCTATCTATCTATCTATCTATCTATCATCTAGCTATCTATATCTATCTATCTCTATCATCTATAAAATGTCTTGTTTGGATTGTTGTAAAATGTGTGATTCCTGTGTATAGTTTGTTGCTTCTTCCGCTTGTAAACTGCCTAGAAAGGCTGTGTGCAAATTAAAAGTGAAATGAAATGAAAATGACTCTAGTTGAAAAACAGAATTACTCAATAAAGTACAGTAGCACCTCGGCTTATACCCGGAAGTATCGGACCTGGTTTCTCCGCATGCGCAGAAGCGGTCTACTGCCGTGCGCACATGCTCAGAACAGTGATGCTCGGGTTGCGGAAAACTTGGGATCTGTCTGGACCTCCGGAATGGATCCTGTTCGCAACCGGAGGTACCACTGTACTTCACAAGCATTATCTAGTAATTTGTACAAGAACCCTATAAAGTAGGCCATTATTATTATCCCCTGATCTTGAAGGTGGGAGGGACTGAGGCTGAGAGAAAATGTGGATCATCAGAGACCACAGAGTGAGTTGAGGGCGTAGGGAACTTTCAAACTCATAACTTCCTGAATTTTGGCTTGGTCCTTAAGCCACTATGCAACAGCAGCTCAAAATATATATTGTGGTTATTTAATTTTTTCTCCCCTTCCAAACATGGTTCTGTTTTTCTTCCTTTCCATTTTCACAGCTCAGAAGTCTCTGAAACACAGGAGGGTAAAACATTTTGGATACGAGTTTCGATATGATAACAACAATGTTGATAGAGACAGACCTTTACCTGGAGGTGAGCATCCCGATGGAATGCCTGTTATGTGTGTCTTCTGTTGAATAATCAAGACAGTTTTCTTCACTGATTAGTAGTGGTTGCAATTCTGTATATGCTTACTGGGGGGTAACTGTTGTTGAAATCTGTGAAACTTGCTTCCAAGTATACAATAGAAATGGGCTTGCAGCGCAAGGCTTCCATTCACCTAGGTTGTAATCTTAAATATGGGGTTGACTCCCAGGTAAATGGGTCTTAAAGGACTTTGGCCTAGATATGTGTTTGAATCAATTTCCTTTTAACGTCTTTAGGGAAGAGTCCAGAAAATGCTTGACAATGAGTGGCTTTGAAAATCTGACATGCATATGAGATGCACAAAACCTGAAGAAGGTAGCAGGAGTTTTTGAAGACCAAAACATTTTGGAAGATCCAACATTACAGCTGGTACATTACAGCCTGGGAACGGCTTTGACTGGCTGCCTAACCAGATGAGGGTAGCCGATGTGTCTCAAATCCTCAGTGAGTTAGGGACTTCCCCTGCATACGAAGACAGGATTGAGCGGGTGAGACCAATGGTGGGTCCAGTGGTCAAGAAAGCGGTTTCTGCATGTGCTGTAGAGGGAAGTGAGGGGCTGATGGGGCTCATCAACCTGGGAAGGTAGCCCAGCTAGGAAAGAGAAAAGTCTGATCCTAAACCTCCACTGCCTTGCGATATATCTTCAGGAGAAGAAAGGGCTAAGGAGTAAAACCAACACTATCCAGAGTGGAGTGAGAGCTGGACCATAAAGAAGGCTGATCGCCGAAGAATTGATGCTTTTGAATTATGGTGCTGGAGGAGACTCTTGAGAGTCCCATGGACTGCAAGAAGATCAAACCTATCCATTCTGAAGGAAATCAGCCCTGAGTGCTCACTGGAAGGACAGCTCGTGAAGCTGAGGCTCTAATACTTTGGCCACCTCATGAGAAGAGAAGACTCCCTGGAAAAGACCCTGATGTTGGGAAAATTGAGGGCACAAGGAGAAGGGGACGACAGAGGACGAGATGGTTGGATAGTGTTCTCGAAGCTACCAGCATGAGTTTGACCAAACTGCGGGAGGCAGTGGAAGACAGGAGTGCCTGGCATGCTCTGGTCCATGGGGTCACGAAGAGTCGGACACGACTAAACAACAACAACATCCAGAGTGGAGTCCTTAAGGCGTTTGGATGGTACCTTGCATGCCTCCATCTGGCAACTCCTGCAGCCAAGCTGGTGCCTAACGCATTGCTCTGATTTCCTTTGGACCACAACACTGTGGCTGAGAGCGGTTTCTTGTCGTATGGGCAGCCCAGGACCTCCATACACACTGCCTAGGCTTGCGTCCCAGAGAGGTCACTTTGGTGCTTCTAATGCAGTAGTGTAACTTCACCCTCAGAGGCGCACTCCATTCCCTCTTGAGGCAGACGGATGCGAACAATTGTGGAAGGATGGAGTTGTAAGCGACTCCTAAGCACTTTCCCCTCACATTCTATTAGGAGACGGAAATTTTGCTCACAGCAAGAAGTAGCCGTGCAAAGCCTGATCGTTTGCACATTAAGACAGTGTACATTACAGTTCGCTTCATCCCTTTCCCTGCACATCAGAATTAGCTCACTCCAAGCGAGAGGCACAGTAGGATAATTTCAAATTCATTAATTTGGCAAATAAATTCAAGGTTGCCTTCTCCAACGGGCACGCCAGTAAGCAAACTCGTGCTGTGATCCAGGGAACACCGCCCCCCTCCCATCCCAACTCACGCTTATAAAGATGCCGAGACCATTTAGTTGCAATTAGCCTGTTTCTAATTGCTTTATGCTGCTAGCGCATTTAAGAAACATGAAAACAGTCCCTGTGAAAATCCCAAGCTGCTTTCTACAATAGCGTCAAGTGTATTGTTTTCAGCTAAGGAGCAGAAATATGCAAGGTGATTAGCCATGGCTACATTTGTTTCATTATTACATTTATACCCTACTTTTCCTCCATGGTACTCAAAGCCACAGACTTGTCATTCTCCCTCCTCCTCTTAACATCACAACAGCCCTGTGAGGTAGAATTAGGCTGACAAATCATGACTGGCTTAAGGTCACTCAGCGAACTTCATAGTTGTGGAGATTTAAACCTCTGTAGTCCTTGTCCAACGTTCTAGCTACAACACCATATTGGCAAAAAACAAAAACAAAACCCTGTATAAATGTAACTGGCATGTTTTCCTTTTTGTGGTGTATTCTGTATGAATAATTTAAGGGTTGAAACTTCGCAGCTTTCCTAATTGTATGCTTTATTTGTTTTCTGATGTGGGAATGTTTTGCTGTGGATGAGGGAAGAGAGAGAAAACCTTCTGCTTTTATATTTTCTCACCACCTCAGGTCTCCCAGATATCTGTAACAAGCTTCTTGCGAAATGGTTGAAGATGGGGCACATTAAGGATAAACCTGATCAACTGACTATAAATCAGTATGAACCTGGACAGGGTATGTACACGTGTTGCACAAACATCTTTAACCTGACACAAACACGCCCTTAATCAAAATGCCTTGGTAAATGCAGAAGTATTATTGGACGTATGGGAGGTGTCAGTTCCTTGGGTATATGGGGCAAGCCCTCCAAGGTCTCCAGTTGATACCCAGTTGAAACTGAAGACAGCAGTCTTACATCTTGTCAGGAACATTGAAAGCTGTCTTAATATTATCAAGTCCATTGGTTCATTTGGTGGGGCATCGTTGACATTAATTGGTATCAGCTTTTCAGAGTTTTAGGTAGGAGTTTTTTCCCCCAGCCCTTCTTAAAGATGGGGGAAGAAATTGATCTTTGTGTGTGTTTTGTTTAGGCAAACCTATCTAGACATGTCACTGTTGGTGCAAATAAAAACATATACAGTGGTACCTCGGGTTACAGATGCTTCAGGTTACAGACTCTGCTAACCCAGAAATAGTACCTTGGGTTAAGAACTTCGCTTCAGGATGAGAACAGAAATTGTACTCGGGCGGTGTGGCGGCCCCATTGGCTAAAGTGGTACCTCAGGTTAAGAACAGTTTCAGGTTAAGAACGGACCTCCAGAATGAATTAAGTTCTTAACCCAAGGTACCACTGTAAAGGCAAATTCCTGGATGTTAACATCCAAGTTTAGAGCAAGTACTCTTTGTTGAGAGAACCCTGGCAGAGATTTAAAGTCACAATCTATGCAGCAAAGTAAAGCATGGAAATGTAGGCTGTTTGACCTTTAAAATATGCTCTTCCAACTGAGTGCTAAATTTCCCCAGTTCCCCCAGCACAGGAAAAGACCACACATTTGGTTAGTTAAAAATTGGTGTACTTACAAACTCTGTCAAGGTCAGGTTTATGTGCTTTCCTGTACATCTGCCAGAAAAGTTGCTCAGGTAGTAAAATTTAGCTGAGTTACAAAGTGGTAAAAGTTCCTAGATTATTGGTATAGGAACTTTAAAATGGCTGGTGAGAGCCATGCAGTTGAGCTGGAGCAACCAGTTTAAAGCTCTTCACACACTGAACTTCTCAGGTAGACTGGGTACAACAATGGACTTGATTGCCTATTTCCTTCCAAGGTGAGAGGAAGTGACATAGCTAAGCCTAGCAGGACAGCTTACTCTCTGGCGTTAACCCCTTCATGCATTAATTGAACTTGAGCATGTTGGTTATTTAAAGCTGGTTATCTTAGTTACATGTGAGTGTAACTACTTTTTTTAGCTACTGTAGATTGTAATAATCTTTCAGATCCCCCCTTTTTATCAATAGTTTTAATGTATTATTATATATTTTTGTAAACTGCTTAGAGGTTCTCTTATAATCAAGCGGTATATGAATTTTGAGAGATATATGTAAGGGATTGAACCTGGGACCTTTTGAATGCAAAATGTGTACTTTACTGCTGTGCAAAACCCCTCTCTCCTAAAACACCTAGTGATGCAAAACATATGACATGATAGCATCATGCAGTGACTTGCCCTACTCCCTACAAACCTAAGCTTATAGTGGAGGAATGCATAGCTACAAGGCATCGTATACAGTGGTACCTTGGGTTAAGTACTTAATTCGTTCCGGAGGTCCGTTCTTAACCTGAAACTGTTCTTAACCTGAAGCACCACTTTAGCTAATGGGGCCTCCCACTGCCGCTGCGCCGCCAGAACACAATTTCTGTTCTCATCCTGAAGCAAAGGTAATATTTCTGGGTTAGCGGGGTCTGTAACCTGAAGCGTATGTAACCTGAGGTACCACTGTACTACATTTTGCATCCCTTAGATGGGGAAATATTAAGAGGAGTGACAGTGGTGCTGTGTTTGGTGCCAAATCTGCATTTGCCATAAATTCTAGTCCTAGCCTAAGGCATCCATAGCACTTGTAACAAGATTTCTTTTTTCTTTGGCTTTTGTTGTTGTTAAATTTGATTTATTACCTGCCATAAACTGGGCTGGATGGCTAGGAGTTATAGTCCAAAAGTTCTGAAGGACGCTAGGTGGATTGGAACTTCTGTAGAGAATGAGGGAAGCTTCTTGGCCTACAATGTACAATAGTAAGACTGATGGTGAGGAAAAGTTGAAAAATAGATTCTCACATGTACTGAACCACGGCTTTGTTTTATGTTGCAGGAATCCCTCCTCACATAGATACGCATTCTGCTTTTGAGGATGAAATCATAGCTCTAAGTTTAGGAGCTGAGGTAATTTGTATATCTTTTTCTGGGTTTTTTGAGTAGATGCAAGTTGGGTTCCTCCCAGCCATTAGGGAGAACGAGGGGACTGCCTCAGGCAGCAGATGCTGAAGGATGGGGAGATGAAAAAAGTGTGTGTTTACTGTAGTTTTGCACCATATCTGAATTTAACCCAGTATGCAGTCTCCTTTGACAATACTGCCAAGCTTCCTTGTAGTTCACTCATGCCTTAACTTGCTTGGGGTGAAGAACTAAGCTCTGTGCCCTATCCAAGTTTTCAGTGTTGCTTTCTGGACAACAAAAGTATTTCTATGTTCTGAGCGCTTGTAATTTCATGTTATGGGGGGAAAAACCCTCCTGGTCTTAAAAATAAGTTGCCTAGAGGACTGAGACAGACTTGGCCATCTCTTTTCTCCACCCTGAAGCTATTTAGCTACACCTGTTGAATTTTTAAAAAATATGAGGTAAGGATTTCTTAGAAGTAGCTGTGCCGCCGGTGGAATTCTTGCAGGGAGCTTTGCCTGAAAATCCTTTGTGAATAAAAAATAATAATATTTAATTCCTCTGTTTCATAGGTTATTTTTGAGATGTACTGGCCTTGAAGTACTTTTGTCTGTCTTGGTCCATCCTGATCCAGGAACTAATGGATGCTTCTTATCTTCCATTGTCAGTTATGAAAGCTGACATTGGTGTACAGAAGCCTTTTCTTAAGAAGAGACAACAAAAGCAGAGGCGGGGGGGTTGAGCATGAAGGACATCTGTGCGTTTCCGAGATTGTGTTGTTCATATGCTGCAGCTAAGCTCTTTAAAGCAGAGTGCTCTAAATGAAGTGGGTCTGTCGGCTGATTGCATTTTGCTGAAACCTTTAACGGGGGGTTCAAAACATGGGAAGCAGCGACTCTTCGTTCATCTAGCCCATTTATTATCTACACTGATCCTGCCTGCACTCTACAATACATTTAAAGCAGTATCATCCCGTTTTAAACAGTCACGGATTCTATCAAAAGAATCCTGGGAGGTGCAGTTTGTTAAGGGTGCTGAGAGTTGTTGGGAGGCTAATAATAATAATAATAATAATAATAATAATAATAATAATAATAATAACAACAACAACAACAACAATAATTTATTTGTACCCTGCACATCTGGCTGGGTTTCCCCAGCCACTCTGGGTGGCTTCCAACAAAGATTAAAAATACATTAAAATGCCACACATTAAAAACTTTCCTAAACAGGGCTGCCTTCAGATGTCTTCTAAATGTCAGGTAGTTGTTCATCTCTTTGACATCTGATGGGAGGGCGTTCCACAGGGCGGGTGCTACTACCGAAAAGGCCCTCTGCCTGGTTCCCTGTAGCTTTGCTTCTTGCAGTGAGGAAACCTCGAGCCTTCACTAAGCTAGAATTTCCAGAATTCTCTGGGAAGAGGGATTGATTGTTAAAACACACTCAGAATTGTAGCTCCTCACAACTTTCAAGACCCTCAATAAGCTTATGTTCCCAGAGTTCTTTGGGGGGTAGCTATGACTCCTTAAAGGGTTGTGATACAGCTTTAGAGGTATATTGCAGATGAGGCCTGTGTTCTCAGGCAGAGGCCTTTGCCATCACCTGACCCTTTCTTAACTGAAGATGCCAAGGATTAAGCCTGATGCACATGCACAGTTTGAGACTGCTTGGGAAACATCTGGGAGAGGATGAGCATTAGAGAGGGTGTAAGGCAGAGGCCTTCAGTCCTGGCAACTGCTCTATAGGGGCAAGGCCTGCTGGGAAGTGTTGTCGAGTTGCATGCTGTTTCCTTGAATACAGAGTCAGCTTCACTGACGACAGAGCCCTGTGTCTTTCATGTTCACCCATGTCTGACTCCAAGCCCTGACAGGAGTGTTTCCTGCCTGTAACCCTAGAAAGTGGCTTCTAGTCAGTGTAGACATTGCCAGTGGTCAGACTTTCTATGTTCCTATAACCACTTGCAGACTTATTTAACAGCAGTTTTGATCACTTAAGAAAGGCAAAAGTTGGGAATTGGGCTTCGTAAACAGAGCTTGATGGGGGCAGTCTGCTTCTTCTGCCCAGTTCACATAGCAAGAATTTGGGGAAGTGGCAGAGACACATGCCAGCTGCTAAACTGAGGATGGCAGGACGGGTCTTTGTTTCACTGCTGAGATGCCCTTGTAAGTTCCACGCAGCCATGTGTCCGGCAGTAAAGTATAAACAGAATTCATGGTTGTTGTTGTTTTTTTTTTAAAGAGAGAGCCAGCATCCACATTCTTTGCCTGGAAAAGTAACTGTGAGAGATGAATCTCGTCAACAAAGTGCCCTAAAGCTCCTGCTCCGTCCAGGTCTTTGATGCCATTTTGTAACAGAATATTAATTCCCTGCTTTGGTGAAGGCAGCTGCAACAGCCCAGTCATTGCCTGATGGATCAGTTCCTGCTGTGGCAGCCTTTGCCTTTGGCAACATCCTTGTTCCTGGCGATTCTGTAATACGTTTTGTACATTGGTGCATTCGTTGTAAAACATCCGGCATAGAATGCTGTGTGGTTGTAAAGGTCTTTGTAGATTAGAAAGCTGTGTAACTGGTGATTAGTAGCAGCCGGAGTAGCAAATTAAGTAGTGAGCTGGTATGCATGTTTGCATCTTGGTCTCCTAGGTGCCAGAGGTGGAGTGGGTGCTGGCTTGGCATCAGATTTGCTCCAGCTGCCTTCCCTGAAGAAGGAGGTCCCTGTGCGATGGGGCAGGGGCCAGAGGAGAATCTGAGGCGGAGGGGCATTATTGGAAGGGAGGTAATAGGAGGCAGTCCTGAGAGTTTGCCTGAGCCTTCTTTGGAGGGTAAAATCCCACCCCCCTAAACTGCTGTGGTCCTCCCTGGGATCAGACATTTCTAAAGGTTTGTAATCTGTAACGTCTACCAAGCTGGTTCCTCCAGGTCTAACTCCCTGAGCTCCTCCTCCTCCGAGTCTGACCACTCACATGACATTTCAGTGGGTACTTATGACAATCGCCTTCATTTGGGGTTCCCTTACTTGTTTCCATAATAGGATTCATCGTATTCATGAAATTCTTCCTGTGTATATCAAAATTACATCAAGTTTGCTGATACCACTCTCTTGTACATGGGTGGTTCCAGGGAGTGGGTGGCGCTGTGGTCTAAACTACTGAGCCTTTTGGACTTGCTGATCAGAAGGTCGGCAGTTCGAATCTGTGCGATGGGGTGAGCTCCCGTTGCTCGGTCCCAGCTCCTGCCAACCTAGCAGTTTGAAAGCATACCAGTGCAAGTAGATCAATAGCTACTGCTGCGGCGGAAAGGTAAACAGCGTTTCCATGCGCTCTGGTTTCTGTCACGGTGTCCCATTGCACCAGAAGTGGTTTCGTCCATAGCTGTCAACTTACAGATTTGAAAATAAGGGACCAGCAGCCTTGAAAATAAGGGACCAACAGCCAAAATAAGGGACCTGCAGCCTCACGTGTTCCAGGCACTCCAGTCTTCCTGTCCTCCTGCAGTCTGGTCAAAGTCATGCTGGTAGCTTCGAGAACACTGTCCAACCAACTTTGTAACCAGAGGTTCAACTGAATAGAATCTGAATCACATGCACCACAAGGCCTATGCAGCCTCAACTTAAGATGGCTCCCCGGCCTGGCTTTGCACTGCAAAGTTTGCAGCAGCACGTGCAACAAAATGGCGTCCAGCATTCAAAAAACCCCTCAGCTTGCCTTAACTAGCCACACACAAGGCATGCAAGCTCCACCCCCCCAGTCGTTCTTGGACTTCTTATTGGGTGAGCAACACAGCCAAGCAACACAGTTGGAGCCTCCTTCCTCCCTGGCCAGCAGGGAGGGAGGGAGAGGAGCTGCTTCCTTTGAAATTTAAGGGACATCATTTAAGGGACATTTAAGAGACATCCATCAATAAGGGACAGCAGCGGGACATGGCGCTGGAATAAGGGACTGTCCCTTCAAATAAGGGACACTTGACAGCTATGATCATGACAAGTTGAGAGTCCTGGGGGGTGGGAAGGGGAATGGGACCAGTAAGAATGTAGTGGTCACCAGAGGTCACGCCCTAGGCCACGGTTGGCAAGAATATCCAGAGAGGAGGGAAGAAGTGCCCCTACTGCAGGCTGTTAGCTCTCATAGGCCTTCCACTCAGCCCTAGTTTATTCCTTTGCCCAAAGTGGGGCTCCCATATTGCCAAGACAGCTTGTTCCACAACTGGAGGCCAGGAGAGCTCAGAGACGAGTGCCTGACGCTCCTGATGCAGGAGGGATAGACTATATGGTGCCCTCCAGATGTTGCCGTACTACAACACCCATCAGCCCGGCCAGCAGCATGGTCAATGGTGAGGAAGGCCAGAGTTGCAGTCCACAACATCTGTAGGATACCACGTTTACATGGGTGGTTCTGTTTTGGCTGCATAAACAACAACCCTAAATAGTTGAAGAAGAGGAAATGAGATAATAGTAATTATTATTAATCGGAACGTCACCGAACAATTGGATACATCCTTTGATTCATATTGTGATGTACACATCCCTACCTGAAATTTTGTGTGACTGTAAGTCAACTGTAAGCAGATACTCTGTAGGAAACCATCTTAGCCCATCCTTTAAAATGTGTTTTCTCTGCTTGCAAAAAAATAATCCCAGGCCTTCTTCATTTTGCAAGTAATTTATTACCCTTTTTAAAATCCTTCTGTTGCATCTTGCATTGAATTTGCATTCATAATTAAGAAAATCACGTAATAAAAACTGGGGAACGGATCATACTTCCCGAAAGGTAAAAAAAAAACACACCACGTACATAATGTCTAAAATTTCACTTGATTTTTCTGCAGTTCAGGTTTTTAACCAGACCTCCAACCATGAAGGCAAATGAGCACATAGAAAGTTTATTGCGGTTTATTGCATTACTGTGAAGTGGAGAAGTGCAATTATTCTCCTGTCGCAGACAGAAAACACTGTGGCTAAACACTTTTCGAGAACTCTGTAGAAAGGTAGGGTATTATAGTTAGGGTTGTGTAGGTGGTGATTATGATACAACCAGAAAACAAAATAAAAAGGGAAAATGCAGCATTAAGAAAAATCCGCTTTAAACCAGTGTTTTTAAAGCTTCCTCTCTCAAGGAAGGCTTTTGCACATTGATTTATCTGCTGAGGAATCTGTCTATCTGTGGGTGTTTGTGTAGGAACCTCCCTCTGGCTTGTTCTAGGGGTGTAGAGTTCAGGGGGCTACTTACACATCACACACACACACACACACACACAAAATGCACCAGCAAAAATAGGTCAAAAGATATGGCAAAGATTAGCATATAATTTGCATATGCAACTTTATGTGTATAGAATAGAAACTTTAAATGGAAATTCAGTACATCTCATCATAGTGGGAAAGACTGTGACCAGGTAACCTGCAGTCCTGATGCTCGATGGGAAATTCCAAGATCTCTGCTTTCCTTTGTTATGGTTCTTTATCCCTGTACTGGACTTGGACCAGGCAACCCTTCAGATAAGAGAACTGTCCTCTGTAAAGTAGGATACATGACCACTCTGGGCACAGTTCATTTAAATGGGGTGCTGGCCAGGCCTGTTCAGGTTGATCACTGCTCTGTGATCAACCAGACTATGCTGGCTCTAGGATTTTGGGAACCCTCAGCCAAGATACACATGGTCTATCCCCTTACCTGAGACAGGAGTGGCATGCAACCTGAGATTTCTCTCAGGTTGCCTTCGATGTTCTTGGTGCTCCAGGAAAAGGAACAATGGTGGAACTACAGTGGTACCTCGGGGTACATACGCTTCAGGTTACAGACTCCGCTAACCCAGAAATAGTGCTTCAGGTTAAGAACTTTGCTTCAGGATGAGAACAGAAATCCTGCTCCGGCGGCGTGGTGGCAGTGGGAGACCCCATTGGTACCTCAGGTTGAGAACAGTTTCAGGTTAAGTATGGACCTCCGGAACAAATTAAGTACTTAACCCGAGGTACCACTGTATTTGATCAGGGGGGCATTTTTCAGTCTTGGGTAATGACTAAAATAGTGGGATTTCTGGTCACAGAATACAGGTATCTTTAAGTTCCAAATTCAGATTCCTACCTAGAAATACTCAAATGATTGTAGCTATTCCTACGTGGAGCTAACACAATAAGTTGGTCGTGATAAATACAATTGTGATCCTCATTTTCTTTCTGCACATCAGAGACTTGGGATTCCCCCGCTCCCAGGACGCTATAGTAATTTCTTTGCGTAGGATAGCTCAGTTGGTAGAGCATGAGACTCTTAATTTCAGGGTTGTGAGTTTGAGCCCCACATTGGGCATTGCCAGGGGTTAGGCTAGATGAAGAAGAAGAGGAGGAGTTTGGATTTGATATTCCGCCTTTCACTCCCTTTAAGGAGTCTCAAAGCGGCTCACATTCTCCTTTCCCTTCCTCCCCCACAACAAACACTCTGTGAGGTGAGTGGGGCTGAGAGACTTCAGAGAAGTGTGACTGGCTCAAGGTCACCCAGCAGCTGCATGTGGATGAGCGGAGACGCGAACCCGGTTCCCCAGATTACGAGACTACCGCTCTTAACCACTATACCACACTGGCTCTCCACTAGATGGCCCTTGTAGTCTCTTCCAACTCTACATTTCTATGATTCTACTGACAAATTGTTCTGTCTTAAAGGTAAAGGGACCCCTGACCATTAGGTCCAGTCATGGCCGACTCTGGGGTTGCAGCGCTCATCTTGCTGGCCGAGGGAGCCGGCGTACAGCTTCCGAGTCATGTGGCCAGCATGACTAAGCCGCTTCTGGCGAACCAGAGCAACGCACGGAAATGCCGTTTACCTTCCCGCCGGAGCAGTACCTATTTATCTACTTGCACTTTGATGTGCTTTCGAACTGCTAGGTTGGCAGGAGCAGGGACCAAGCAACGGGAGCTCACCCCGTTGTGGGGATTCGAACTGCCGACCTTCTGATCGGCAAGCCCTAGGCTCTGTGGTTTAACCCGCAGCGCCACCCGCGTCCCTTGTTCTGTCTTACTGTCAGTTAAATAAGCAGTAGCCTCCTGATTTATGTGTTCCTGATAAAACAAATGCTTGTGTTGCAGCTCACTAGCAATTGCGTACGTGCTGCTTCCCCCTAAGGAAATAACCTATTTGCTTGGAAAATGCAAAGAGGCAGACCTGCAAAATGGCCTTTTCTTAAGCTGCCTGGTTAGGTTTAACTGTTGTATTCATGGCTTCCGGATGGTGTCTCTAGAGATGCACAAACTGCCTCCTGCATGCCTGCCTTGCTGCGTGAGCATTGCTTCAACTCAGGCTCAGCTTCTGTCAAGCTCTAAACAGATTTCAGTGACGTGAGCCTACGGAAAGAGTCGGAGTCCCATTTTGCAAACAGATGAAGCTACGTTTTGTAGAGCTAAGCATCCTTAGGGACGAGGCTCTAATTTTTTGTTTGTAAAAAGGTGTTTTCGAGAGGAATTGAACCCTGATCCCTCTTTGCCTTTCATTCTCTGCACCATCACAGGTACTCCCGCCCCCAAACCCTTCTTGCAACCAAGCAAAATCCCCTTCCCAGACAGGGTCCCCATAGATAAGAATCTGCCTTGTATGCACAGCCACTAGATCACTTAGGAGCATGGGAAGCTGTCTCACAGCAGGCCAAACCGTTTGTCTGTCTAGCCTAGTTTTGTCTGTTCTTGCAAGAAGTGCCTCTCCAGGGTCCGCGGCAGAGAAAGGTCTTTTTCATCCTCTGTTCCCTGCTTGAGACAAAAGCTTCCAACTTTGTGATTTTGTACAAAAGCTTCCAACTTTGTGATTTTGTAATTCTGTACCAGTCTATCCCAGGGGGCTTCTCAAGGCTCCTTACAGGGCTTTTCAGCAACTAGTTTCCACTGATGCAAAAGGCTCAGCGAGTGGCGAATGTGGCCTCACAATGAGAGCACACTTCAGCCCAGCATGTGGGTCCCTGTATTCTCTCTCCCCTTTTTAAAAATAAAAATTAGATAGGCTATTCTGTTAAGACACTTGCCCTAGTTTATTTCTTTTGTCTCTGGCTTCTTTATATTCCCACATTTCTCTCAAAGACTCATCCTGCAAATCTTACATCCTGCTGTTGGTTCTTCCGTATATATATGTATATATAGACCGTATATATTTATATATGTATGTATAGGTATGTATGTATTGCAAGGCTCCATCGTTTTTAAAGCAGTTACTTTTGAAGGGCTCTGCTTTGATGGATACCTGCATGTTCAATGAGACACAGATACTTGTTCTTTGTAGGAAGCATACAAAGAACCAACTCATTGGGTCTGAGGTCTCTTTGTCCTCCCATAAAATAATTGAGGGGGCACCCCCGTCCCCTGTTAATGGACATTGTCATTCAAATGATGTGAGGGTGACGCATCATGTGACCAATTATGTAGGGTGGGGCTTATCTGTCTCCCCCCCCCCCCAAATATTTTATTCAAGTTGGCACTCTAGTAGAAGGATTCTCATTGGGTGTTTGTACTATTATTTTAAAAAATCCTGAAAATTGCAGAGTGAGTTAAGCTCTTCTTTTTTTTAATGCAAAGTTGCAGAATTACATTTCTGTTGACTTTGCCACATCATTTTTCATTTTTTGCCGCAGGGTAATCACAGCCACAGCAAAATCCAGAAAATGCTACTTCTGCTTAAATTGTGTCTCCATGGGGGAATCACTGTCCATCTTTCAAACGCCTTCAATTGTCCATTTACTGCAAGACGAGAATGATTGGGAGCAGTATGCTTCTGAATTCCAGCTGCTGGAAACCTCAGGAGGAGAGAGTGTTGCTGCAAATTTAGAGTCTTGCTTGCGTGATCCTCCCCATAGGCATCTAGTTGGTTACTGTGATAACAGGATGCCAGACTAGATGGGCCACTGGGCTGATCCAGCAGGGCCCTTATGTTCTTACTGTCTGTTATCAGGCTCAGCCCTTCTGTACTTTCGCTAATCAATACAAGTACTTGTCAGATTATAGTGAAATCCTATACACTTCTGCCAGAAATCAACCCCATTGAAGTCAGTGAATCAGATGGATGTCTCCTTCCCAAGGTACATAACCAGAGCAACTATTTCCAGATTAATTGGCCAGCGTTAACTCGACTTCCTGTCTTGTTTTTGTTGTGTATCTCCTTTTTTTAATCTCATCATTACTACAAGACAGTGGATCGTGCTGTGGAATTGCTTTAACACAGCAGTGACTAATCTGTTGCCCTCCTGATGTTGTGGGACTCCCAACTCCCAACATCCCAAACCGCCCCAGCCAATAATCAGGGATATTGGGAGTTGTGGTCCACCAACACCTGATGTCATGGACTGGGCGGATGCAGAGGAGTGGTGGGAGGCATCAAACTGGGGATGGAATGACAATGAATGGTCTGATGAAGAAGAGGGAGCAGACTGGGAAGAACGAAGTGTTGGAAGCTGAAGAGGTGACAGGGTTTAGTGAGCAGGGAGAGTCTATGGCAGAGAGAAGCCCAGAAGCAGAGGCAGAAGAGGAAACAGGAGACAGAGTTAAGTCAGGCTGCTGAAGAATCCAGGGAGTCTCCCCCTCCTCCTGTGACCAGCCCCTATCTCCCCTGGTATCCCAGAACATGCAGAAAAATTACGAGGGTGGACTAGGGCAAAGACAAAGAGGCGAGAGGCGAGATGAAGGAGCCTCAGATTGCATGGGAAGGAACTGGGAGAGGAGCCTTAGGCAGCAGTGGGGAGGCAGGGTCCCTCAGTCCTTGCAACTGCCTCATTGGGGCAAGACCTGAGAAAAGTTGTTGTGATCACTAGGCCTGCGCTGTTTTGTTTCTTTGAATAAAGAGCTAAGTTCACTGACACCAGGTGTTTTACCACAGACCTATGCCTGACACCTGGAGGGCCAAAGGTTAGGCACCGCTGTTCTGACAGACTTTTTGTAATATTAGGCGGTGAGATAACAATCTTCTTATTAAATACAATCCGCTATGTGTAATGTACAAATGCTGCGAGGATCCTCGAGCAAGCTCCATCTTCCGGAGAAGGCTGGGAGTGAGTAGGAAGGGGGAATCCCACAGATAATGAGGAGAGTGCTCTTGTGCTCAGGTCCTGCTTTCAAGGTTCCCACAGGAACCTGGTTGGCCATTGTGAGACTAGGATGCTGGATGGAATGGGCCATTGGCCTTATCCAGCAGGCTCTTTTTAAGTTCTTATTTATGTTGAGATATTTTTCCTCACACACATCAATACTCTGCCTCCCCTACCCCCTGTTTTGCCATTGCCTCTGTTGGTGCAGGTTCACAAGAAGACTCCAGGCTCTTTTTGACCAAGGCCTCTACTGAGGTAGGAGAATGCAGGTCTCAGTTGCTAGGCAACCACCGTTGTTCCTAGAGAATAGGAGGGTGGCAGAAGTTGCCTAGCAACTGCCATGCAGTTTTTCTCCCTTTCATCCCAGGCTTGTGTCTGGCCATACTATCTTGGTCTCCATTTTGTGCCTCCAGGGCTGGGACTGAGGGGCAGTTTCCTAGGTTACCTGGCCTCTAATTGATACTTGAACAGTTGGGCTGTTGGCATGCTTCTGCCCGTCCCCTCTCCCCCCCCCCATTTGCCTCTCCTTTATTGTATTATATTTGACATTTTAAACCTGTGTTATCCTCATCCCTATTCTTACTGTTCCCTTTTTGGTACATTCTTAATATGAATTATAAAGGGTTTCAGTATCTGTTTTCCTTAATTACGCAGGCCAGCATTTATATCTCTTTCTCCCTCCCTTAAACCCTCAAGGAGTTGCAAATACACTAGGATTTAACCCCCCAACCCACTCAATAATAGTTTTAATTTCTGCAAGAGCTCTACCAGTGGTGGCTACTTAGAACAACAAACAAACAAACAAACAAACAAACAAACTTTCAGAGCTATTTTTGGAAGATCAGAGCATGAAATGAACCTGGCTGCAACTGATGCCTGTCAGAAATTAGCAGCAGCTGAGCTGAACTGTGGAGCATTAGAAAGTAGCTGTTGCATTTCAGCAGTATTCAGTTCAGGGATTGACTAAAAAGGGCTAATTTCATTGAGCCTGTGACGTCATTCCCCCTTTGTTACAAGAGTCTATTTTAAGGCTGTGGCAAATTTTGTCGGAAAAGTTTTCTGCATGCAGATGGAGGCTGTGGAATGATAAAACCAGAAGGAGGCACAATTGGTCTTTCTGAGCAGCGAAGCAAACTTAAATTGGCAATCACTAGTTTGGCGGTATCGTCCCTCCGGGATGTAAAATGGACTTGGATAATATCTTCAACACAAAAGCCGTAGCCCCGGGGATGTATACTTCCATTACTATGCCAGGATAAAATGTCCTATATACAGCAGTGTCCTTTTGAGCCCTGAGGGGAGATTTTAGAACAAAACGTCAAATATTTGTATAACTAGCAAAACCACATTTATGAATCTGTATACCAGCGCTATAGTTTGTCAGATGGAAATTCCAGCCAAAATATATTCTTGTTGCTTTTGCTTTTGATGCGGTGTAATATCTGTTTATATCTGCCCGAGAAAGGAAAGGAATGTTGAGCCCACAGGGTGACATGGGCACTATCTTACAATGTCTAGGACATCTCCCCTGTGGGATGTGCAAGTTATTCTTTGGCACGGGCAGTGTTGAGTGCAAATGCTGTTTTGCCAAGCACTAACTACAAGTGTGTACATGTGTACCCACAGAGAGGTGGGGGAGCAAGGTGCACAATTCAAAGCACTGATTTGAATCTTTAAAAGCCCTTAACGAGCTTGGGTTGGACATACCTCCAGAGACCTTTTAGTAACACTGTGGTTGCTAAAAAGCAACTGGGGACATCATTTGGATCGTACCACCTGTTGCAACAAACATGAAGAGCAGCAATAACACAACTGTGAACTTCCTTTCCTTAGGGTAAAGGTAAAGGGACCCCTGACCATTAGGCCCAGTCGTGGCCGACTCTGGGGTTGCGGCGCTCATCTTGCTTTATTGGCCAAGGGAGCCGGCGTACAACTTCTGGGTCATGTGGCCAGCATGACAGAACCGCTTCTGGCGAACCAGAGCAGTGCATGGAAATGCCGTTTACCTTCCCGCCAGAGCGGTACCTATTTATCCACTTGCACTTTGATGTGCTTTTGAACTGCTAGGTTGGCAGGAGCTGGGACCGAGCAACGGGAGCTCACCCCACCGTGGGGATTCGAACCGCCAACCTTCTGATCAGCAAGCCCTAGGCTCTGTGGTTTAACCCACAGTGCCACCTGCTTCCCACCCGCGTTCCTTTCCTTAGAGATCTGTTAACAATCAAAGAACGAATTCTTTCTGTAGGATGTTCTTCTTTGTAGTGGCAGCTCCAGGATTTTCGAGTGCGGGGCTTGTTAGGAAGTCATTTTGCAAAGAAACAGAAAAAGGTGTTTGTAGCTTTAAAGAAGTTTTCTTTCATAGTTAGGAGTGACAATCTAGGCTGATTGGTTACAGCTGGGGGTGAAAATAAAAGAGGAAGTTGCAGGTTGTACTTGCCTGCAGGAGGAAAGAGTACTATCACACTGTGGTGGAAAGATGTATGTAAATAGTTTTGTATATAGTCGCTTGTGAACCAGCCAAGAAATAAAGTAACTCTTGACAGAGTATTTTGCACTAGTCTTATAGTCTCTTGTCATCTGCCACCAGGAAGAAACTCTGCTATAAGCTGTTTAAAGCAGTTTTATAGAGGAGCCACCACACCAGCAGCAAGCGCAGTAGAAGTGTGTTGGCGGCAACCTCCAATAGGGCTTGGGCAAGGTGCAGTCTGTCAGGAGTTCAGCCTACACTTGAGTAGGACCCTGGCAGAGACACATGCCCAACTGGCATGTTCTCTTCTTCCTGGTCAATTGTTTGGGAGCTTCAAAAGCTTTCTTCAGCCCAAACATCACAGCGACCGATGCCAACTGACACTGGCACACTTAGGGATCCACAGAGTTTGTCCACCGTGCGTGACAGACCTCAGCAACTCAGCATTTTGGCTAATCTACTTTATTTACAAATAAACACACACGGAGCACTGCAACATGGCTCCCTCTCTCTCTAGCATCAGACACCAAAGAGGGAATGAACAAAGGACAATAGTCCCACTTCACAGAACACAGTAACACAAACATCCTGTCTCCGTCACTTCCCACTCTGTGGAGTCAAAACATATACCGTCATGTGAAAGACAAAAATCCCATGACTGCAATCATGGAGCAGGAAGTCTTTACTGTCTCTGCAATCTGTTCACTCGACCAGTCCGCCAGGCAAATGGAGGGTGTTGCTGCATCTCCTTTCTCTTGTCATTGCTTGCATGTTTAAAGAGGCCTGGTGAGCAAGGGCCAGAGAGAGGCCCTTTCTCATGAATGAGCCTAGCCATATGCTCAGTAGTGCCTACCATTGATGCCAGCTTTGCTTCAAGGGCCAGGATTGAGCAGGTGTGGCATACCTTATTAACCTGAGGAGTTGTGTGTGTTGTTTTGACTGCTGCTACCTGTCCCCATGACTTGGAAGCTGTACGCCGGCTCCCTCGGCCAATAAAGCGAGATGAGCACCGAAACCCCAGAGTCGGCCACGACTGGACCTAATGGTCAGGGGTCCTTTACCTGTCCCCAACCTGCTGAGGAGGGATACGAAAGGTTTCATCTACCTATTTTGAGTAAATTATATATCTTCTATTTTGCATATAAAATAGAGAATGCGGTCTTTGAGAATGCAGTATTTCATGTTTCCACGAATCCCCATTTTTCTTCATTAGGAGTTAAGCACAACTGTAAGAACGTTGCAATCTCAGAGAGCAGTTTCCCCAAATGGGTTTTTACAAATCCATTTCAAAAGCAAGCCATGCTGCGTTGAAATTAAATCCACATGTTTCCTATACGATAACGTTGACCAAAGTGATGGCTTTCATTAAGTATGTGGATCATCTTGCTAAAGAGTAGTTTTTCTTTAAACATATACTCTTCTCTTGTATTTCAGGCCTGGAGAATCCTCCATAATACTTACGAACAGGAATTTCAGGGACCCTTATCAGTCTAGCCCCCCCCCCCCAAGCCATGGAAATTCCTGCTTGCAAGCATCTTTTCCCTCATGCTACACCCAAATTCCACCCATAAGGAAATGTGACTTTGTGTGGTTGTTTGGGGGCCCTTCAATAATAGATATAAGAAAGTGTTTGCTCTTAGGTGGAAGGAAGCCCTCACTGGGACTTAACTCCTGAGCGTATGTACTGAGCTGAAAGGGACATAAAAGTAGGGGGGAATTAAGAAATTGGTCCCCAAATGTATGTTGGGATTAAAGTGAATCCCAGGTCTGAAAAGGTTGAAGTCTGTGATTCTGCATTGACTAGCAATAGCTCTCTGGGCTTTGAACCTGAGCTGCAGCCCCTGTGAGCCTCAGAAGGGACATGTACCTGGGATGGTGCTGCAGGTATGGCGAGGAGGGGGATTAGGTGTGCATATGGTAGATTTGGAGGAGTAGACAGATGCTTTCCCCAGAGCTATGTGCCAGGCACAGTGCAAAACAGAAAACTTACAATGGACACCAACAGTAAAGTAAAACCCCGTCGCAAGTAAAACATTGTCTCCAGGTGGCTGTGTTTTGTTACAAAGAAATCAGTTAAATAAAAGATTTATCTCTCAATCTTTCTCTCTTTTGGGATGCTGACAACGTCACCAATTATCTTTCCTGGGTATGTGAAGCCAGACGAGCTCCTGAAAAATATAGTAAAATCTGGGGACTTATTTCATGCCAGTATATGCACCTTAAATGATTAGATGGGCATAACAGCTGTATCTGTCTGGGTCTGTACTATGCCTGTACCCCACAGTTACTGAGCTACCAGTAAATTGAGGGTTCAGAAGGGAGGAGAATGGCTGGTGATAGCCATACGGGTTTAGGAGAAGCGCTGGATTGGGAGTTGGGTTTTGTTATTAAGGAGTAAGTAAATACCCATCTACTTCCCTCCACAGAGGTTGAATATGGAAAGCCAAGAAGCTGGCAGGGGGAATGGAATGGGGCAGCTGGAATCCTGAACAGGGCACACTCCATACTGCAACATTTTGTTGCAGGCCTCACTTGTCAACAAAATCGACAGTTGTGGCCAAGTGGAACATAAGTACACCCGCTGCTGGGACAAAGAGAAGCAGAAGGACATAATTGTCATGCTCCGCTCGTAAGCACACTGTTCTGACATTCAGAAGAGAATAGTGGACTAGACAGACCTTGCTCTGGATCCGGCAAGGCAGCCCTTATGTTCTGATGCATCCAGAGGGTCTGATCACGTCAGAGGTGGCGGCACTTGCCTGCATCAGTGCTAAATTTATGGGTTCCGGGCATATTCCAATATAGCGAAATCCTCTCAAAGAGGCAAACAATACAGAGACTAAACAGCATTAAATGCTTCTTGTTCGTAGAAGGAATGCGGCTGAGGAAACAGTGGGAGCCTTTTGTAAGAAGCTGAGTGTGGGCGGTTGGTGAAATTTAATAAACCAGGCTATGCTGGGAGCCTGGCTTGAATCCTTGGCTTTGTAATCGCATGAGGCGCCCAAGGCCTGCATTACTTTTCCTGGGAGGGATTAAGTTCTCGCTACACCAGTCAGCGCGTGAGAGATCAAGAGGCAATGAAAACTGTTAAACTCTTGGCCTCAGGAGCCAAAAGTTCCCAGCAGCAAACTTTCAGTAGCAAATACTTTGTGGCTTAGGGCAGGCAGACTTTAATCCCAAATAAGCAAATTGATAGGAAGGAGAAGTAGGGGTGCCTTGTGGCCTGGCGTTATCGCACAAGCGATAAGATGGCAAGTTGTGCATTGAAGACATGTGAGGTGAAGTCATTTGTACGTCATCAGGTGGGATTTGCCTGCATTCCAAATTGGCTGGCCACCAGCTCCTCATCATTGGTCTAGAACAGGCTTCCTCAACCTCGGCCCTCCAGATGTTTTGAGACTACAATTCCCAGCATCCCTGACCACTGGTCCTGCTAGCTAGGGATCATGGGAGTTGTAGGCCAAACACATTTGGAGGGCCGAGGTTGAGGAAGCCTGATCTAGATCTAGCGACCCTAGATGCAGCTTGGAGACTTCATTGTGCTTTGAAAGGGCTTTGGGAGGCAATATACTTTCAAATTAGCATTATTTATATCAAGTGATAGTTGAGAGCACTTTTTGCCAATGTTGGTTTGTCCAGAGTGGGTATATCTCTTTCATATGTACCCTGGAAGCAAGAGTAGCCGGGCTGTTGCCTCACATTCAGTAAGGACTGGGGAGCAATTGTGAAGCAAAGGATTGTTTCCAATGTTGTAGTCCAGGCATATCCAACAGGTAGATCGTGATTTACCAGTAGATCACAGGGTTGTCCCAGGTAGATCATGGCCTGAAGTTTAGTGATCGCCTTTGGGCAAACCTTCCCCTAAAAGGGAAAGCCAGTGTGGTGTAGTGGTTAAGAGCGGTAGACTCGTAATCTGGTGAACCGGGTTCGCGTCTCCGCTCCTCCACATACAGCTGCTGGGTGACCTTGGGCTAGTCACACTTCTCTGAAGTCTCTCAGCTCCACTCACCTCACAGAGTGTTTGTTGTGGGGGAAGAAGAGAAAGGAGAATGTTAGCTGCTTTGAGACTCCTTCGGGTAGTGATAAAGCGGGATATCAAATCCAAACTCTTCTTCTTCTCTTCTAAAAAAAGCTCCAGAACTTTGGCCAACCTTCCCCTTAAAAAAGCTCCAGAACTTTGGTCAACCCCCCCCCCCAAAAAGCTTAACAACTCCTAGCAATGACAATGGGTAGATCACAGCTGGTCCAGGACCTCTTCTTCAAAAGCTGTCCAGGACAGCGGAGAAACACGCTGCGTTTCTCCGCTCTCCCGGGAAGGCAGGCAGGGGGGAGCAAAGACTTTCACCCCCCGCCCGCCTTCAGAAGAGGTCCTGGACCTCTTCTGAAGGCCGGCGGGGGAGCAAAAGTCTTTGCTCCCCCCGCCTGCCTTCAAAAGCCGTCCAGGATAGCGGGAAGCGCTTCCCTGCTATCCCGGACTGCTTTTAAAATGCTGGCGGTGGGGAGCAAAGCCTTTCGGCCCCCGCCGGCCTTCCTGGACCTCTTCTGAAGGCCGGAGGGGGGGGAAGGCTTTGCTCCCCACCGCCAGCATTTAAAAGAGGTCCCCGGAGATTTCCCTATGGGCTTTCTTCTTGCGAAGCAAGCCCATAGGGAAATTCGTCTTGCAAAGTGCCTCAAAAAACGGAAAACCCTTTCGTCTTGCGGGTTTTTCGTCTTGCGAGGCATTCGTCTTGCGGGGCACCACTGTAGGTGAGCTGCTGTTCAACCCCCGTGGTAGGAGTTTGCAAGCTGTTGCGTCCCTCAAATCTGCCGAATGAAGAGTTAAGTGTAATCTGGAAGTTGTCCTACAGCTGCAGAATTTGATCCAAATAAAGGTATCACTTTGCAAGGCTTTTGTTCCTCTTTCTTTCTTTCTTTTTTAAAAAATCACATTGCATCCCTTATTCTCCCTGCCAATGTTATAGCTATCATTATCAAACAATGACTCACTTTCTATATAGCCTCTTTAACAATGATTTCCCCCTCTCTTTTTCTCTCTCTCTCTCTCTTGTCTACATGGCCCGCCAAATGCAATTTCACCTCAGTGCAAGCAGCCTTGTGGAACTTTCCTAGCTCTAAGAAATGCCCCTTTCTCTCCCAGCCGCTCTTCTCTTTGAATTCTCTCTCCCCACCCCACCTCCCCCTGCTTCCCCCCCCCTTTGCATTATTTTGCCCATGCCTTTGGCAGTGGGAGCAGCCTTCAGAATGCAAGCGCCTGCTCCAATGTCTATCTAGGCATCTTTGCATGCTCCGCCACGCATTCCCTCGTCACGAACGCTTGCTCCAGCGTCATGTTTACACTGCAGAGTGGTATTCTTAGCTTCATGCGTATCACTCACGCTTTTGAGGGAAGGGCTGGGTGTGAAGACACACGATTCCGAACCCCCCCCCCTTTGAAAGAAACATTGGAAAGGATGATGCGAGATCAAATATCCAGCATCGCCTCCCATAATATAGACACATATGAAAATTTGTATATATAACACATATTATTGACTGTAGTCCTTAGCGGTGCACAATGGGCAAGCTGGAAATTTGATCTTCATTGGCTTTGCCTCCTCTGAGAATAAAGAAAATGGGTAGAAGCGAAAATAGTAATTGGAAATCGCTCCTGTGGAGGAAAGCTGTCATGAGAGGCGGATTGATTTGGCAGTGGCAGAAGTAGCGCTATTGATTGCTAGTCCTTAGTGAATTAAAAAGAAGACCAGGAGCCTTAATGCACCTCCCTCCCTTTCCTTTTGTGTCTGTGTGTGTGTGGGGGGGGGGGGCGAGACAAAGAAGTGGCGACTTCGATTGCATTGCTGGGATAAAGACTTACAAAGAGGCAGGGGGGATGCTGTCTGGCTCCTTCAGTGAGTGGCCTCGGCAAGGCGGAGCCAGAACAGAAGCCTTCGAAACTGCAAAAGGATTATTGTTATCATAATTATTATTGCTATTATTATTAAAAGTGGGATAGAAATTACTTTCTGGAAGGCTACTACGATGGCATTTGAGGAGGCAGAACTAGGGCAAAACCCTCTTGCAAAATGTGGATGTATACTTGATATTCTTTATTTTTAATTATTTCATTCCATGACATCTTCATAACACACTTTACAGTACATTTCGAATTATAGCTATTTTCAATTCTATGTGTGTGTATCTAAATAGCTTTTCCTTATTCCTTACCCTGTGACTTCCCTCCACCACCGAACAGCTTCTTCTGTTTAACACTCTGTTTCTATTGTGTTGTGAATATTGGTTTTAATTTCACCCATAAGCCATCTAGCCATATTTTGCCTTTACAAAATTTGGTTGATGCATATCAATAAATTTGTTTTGGAACAATGTTTTTCCATGTATTCTTCTACACATATTGCCACTATAATATCCATGGTTGGAGGCAGCAATGCTTCTTAATACCAGTTGCTACTACACACAGTTCCTACTTGCAGGTTTCCCATAGGCATCTGGTTGGCTGCTGTGAGAAGAAAATGCGGGATTTAGATGGGCCACTGGCCTGATCCAGCAGGTTCCTGAGTACAGTGGTACCTTGGGTTACAGACGCTTCACGTTACAGACTCCGCTAACCCAGAAATAGTACCTCAGGTTAAGAACTTTGCCTCAGGATGAGAACAGAAATCGTGCGGTGGTGGCGCGGCGGCAGCAGGAGGAGGCCCCATTAGCTAAAGTGATACCTCAGGTTAAGAACAGTTTCAGGTTCAGAACGGACCTCCAAAACGAATTAAGTTCTTAACCCGAGGTACCACTGTACTTAAATGGGGCATTTTGAGTGCTGGGTCTCAGCCATGGCCAATGCTAGGTTGTGTCCCTTCTGCGCGGGGGGGAGGCATTTACCGTATTTTTCGTCTATAAGATGCCCCCATGTATAAGACGACCCCTGTTTTTTCAGCCCAAAATTAAGAAATAAATATTTTAAACATTCCATGTACAGTGGTACCTCTGGTTACGTACTTAATTCATTCTGGAGGTCCATTCTTAAGCTGAAACTGTTCTTAAGTGAAGCACCACTTTTGCTAATGGGGCCTCCCGCTGCTGTACTGCCGCCACTGTGCGATTTCTGTTCTCATCCTGAAGCAAAGTTCTTAACCCGAGGTACTATTTCTGGGTTAGCAGAGTGTGTAACCTGAAGCGTATGTAACCTGAAGTGTATGTACCTCGAGCTACCACTGTATAAGATGACCCCCAACTTTAAACTTTTAAAAAACTGGGAAAAAATATAGTCTTATACACGGAAAATACTGTAATTTCATTTTTTATTTTGCTCCCTGTGTGGTCCGTACAACCTGCAACCCACCCGGTTTTGCACAGCCCCACCAGCCAGGTATGGCAGTCCTTTAAGGACTTAGTAAGTTTCCTTGTTTTTTGCTGCTTGGACTGCAAAACCAGGGGTGATGTCTAGGCCCTGGCAGGCCACCCTAAGCATCAATGAACGGCCAACTAGATGTCTTTGGGAAGCCCACAAGCAGGACACGAGGTAATATCTCTGTCATCATGTACTCCAGCTACTGGTATTCAAAATCATACTGGCTTTGATCCTGGAGATAGTTTATCATTGTCTTGACTAATAGCCATGGATAGCCTTATTCTGTATGAATTTGTCCAAACCTGACAGGAGCACGTCAGCAATAACTCACACGGCTTCAGTTAACTCTTTATTCAAAGAAGCAAGACAGCTTGGAGGCCAGGCCTAGTGAGCAAAGCAACTCGTCCCTGTAGAACTTGCCCCTATGAGGCAGTTGTAGGGACACTCAGGTAGGACCCTGGCAGAGACACATGCCCAACTGGCATGTTCTCTCCCTCCTGGTCGATTGTTCAGTAACTTCATAAGCTTTCTTCAGGCCGAACATCACAGCGACCGATGCCAACAGACATCGGCACACTTAGGGATCTGCAGAGTTTGTGCAGCTTGCGTAACTGCGTAACTGACCTCAGCAACTCAGCATTTTGGCTAATCTACTTTATTTGCATATAAACACACATGGAGCACTGCAACATAGCACCCTCTCTCTCTAGCATCAGACAGCAAAGAGAGATAACAAAGGACAATAGTACCACTTCCTGGAACACAGTAACACAAACAACCTGTCCCCTTCACTTCCTACTTTGTGGAGTCAAAACATACACCATCATGTGATAGACAACAATCCCATGACTGCAATCATGGAGCAGGAATTCTAAGTCCCTGCCTTCCCACTACTCCCTAAGTCTCCTCCTCCCCGATTCCTTCCCAAGCAATCTGAGGCTCCTTCGTCTTGCCAGTCTTTACTCCACCCTCATCATACCGCTTTGGATTCTGGGAAACTGGAGTGGAGGGGAGCTGGTCGCAGCAGAAGTGGGGGACAGCCCGGCCTCCTCATGAGCCTGACACGTTGCTGCCTCTTGACCCCCCCCCTCCTCTCCAGCCTCTGGTTCTGGAGTGCTCTCTGTCACAGACTCTTCCTGCTCACTAAACCCCATTGCCTCTTCAGCTTCTGCCAGCTTCCTCCTCCTAGTCTGCTCCCTCTTCTCCCAACTGGTGCCTCCCACCAGTTCTCTGCATCCAGCCAGTCCATCACAAAACCCCTTGTAAAATTGTAGGGCAGTAGCTCAGTGGCAGAGCTTCTGCTTTGCAGTCAGAAGGTTCCCAGGTTCGATCTCCAACATCTCCAGGTACACCTTGGAATGTCCCATTCCTGAATACCTTGAGAGCCACTGCCAGTCAGTGTATGCAGTATTGAACTTGCAGGACCAATGGCTTGACTCCGTACAAGGCAGCTTCTGTGTTCCCAAAGACTCTGTGATTCTAAGTGCAAATGCCTGCTGTGTCCATACACACACAATCAAAATGCTGACTTCTGTGGCAAATCTTGCCTGTTGTTGTTGTTGTTTAGTCGTTTAGTTGTGTCCGACTCTTCGTGACCACATGGACCAGAGCACGCCAGGCCCTCCTGTCTTCCACAGCCTCCTGCAGTTTGGTCAAACTCATGCTGGTAGCTTTGAGAACACTATCCAACCATCTCGTCCTCTGTCGTCCCCTTCTCCTTGTGCCCTCCATCTTTCCCAACACCAGAGTCTTTTCCAGGGAGTCTTCTCTTCTCATGAGGTGGCCAAATTATTGGAGCCTCAGCTTCAGGATCTGTCCTTCCAATGAGCACTCAGGGCTGATTTCCTTAAGAATGGATCGGTTTGATCTTCTTGGAGTCCATGGGACTCTCAAGAGTCTCCTCCGGCACCATAATTCAAAAGCATCAATTCTTCGGCAATCAGCCTTCTTTATGGTCCAGCTCTCACTTCCATACATCACTACAAATCTTGCCTACTTACAGTTAATTATCAGAAATAACAGATGATTTCCCCCTCTTTTCCACAGATTGTTATGGATTTCAAACATCCGGATGGACATGCCGCAGCGGTTATGCTGCCTCGGCGTAGCTTGCTGGTAATGTCTGGAGAATCTAGATACCTCTGGACCCATGGGTAGGTGTTGACAGTCACAAGTTAATGATATTACATGCATAAAAATGGCAGAGCAGACTGGCAGCCGACTTCCCTTCTTGTTTCTTTAGCAGTCACCAGTTAATGATGATCACCCATTTGCTGTTTTTTGTTTATTTACAGCAGGGCTAGGGAGTCTGTGGTCCTCCAAATGATCTTGGACTCCAACTCCCATCCTCCCTGATCATTGGCCATGCTGGCAGGGGCTGATGGGAGTTGGAGTCCAACAACAGCTGGAATACTACAGGTTCTCCACTCATGAACTAGAGGAATAGAGGTGATAGGCGGGAGGAATAGAGAGTCCTGGGGAATAGAGGTGATAGCCCATTTATGTCGGCTTTAGAAACCAGGCTAGATGTTTTAGTATAACTAAAAATGGTGAGGTAGCGTGCATGGGTATGTGGTTTTCAGATCTGCTTTGTTCAAACTCGCAAAGCAATAATATGATTTGCTGCAGTTTATTCTGCCACGGCTGAACTCGGCTCAGCAGCATAGAAGTCAATAACAGGCTGAGCGCTTGTCTTGCTGGGAGTCAAGTGCTGACGACTTTTCAAGTCAGCAATTCTGAGGGGCTCTCAACTAGTCCCCTGGACAGATATACCACCCCTCCATGGCAAATTCTGCATTAATAAAGCTCGTTTATCAAGTTGAGGGCGAAAAGGCTGGACGTGAGAAAGATTTGGAGTTTTGCAGGATTTCCCTTAGGAAGCTCAAACAGACTGCACAGAGGGATACCTGGGCAACATAGTCCCCAAGATTCCTTTTCCTGTACCAGACAGATTTCTTCATTATGTTACGATCCCACCAATCCTCCAGGGTGCTCGAAAATGGTATTTATGGGTCTTTGCTCCCACTTTCATTCTCTCAGCAACCGTGTGAGGTAGATTAAATGGAGAGGCAGCGTCTTCCCCAAAGAGAACATCATGGCTGATCAGCGATTTGACCCCAGACTCCTTTGAGGCACTATCCAGGGCATTGCTCTTGCTCTGAAAGGTCTGCATTCTGGGCATTTCCCTTGTCAATATCAAGGTCTGCAAATAAATAAAAAAATAAAAATAAAATTTTATTTATATCCCACCCTCCCCAGCCAAAGCCGGGCTCAGAGCGGCTAACAACAGTAAAAATAGCACAATTTACATAAAATCACAGTCATTTAATTGAAATACATTCTAAAATCAATTCAGAATCAAATTAATGGCAACCATTGGGCTAGAGTTCTATGAGGATTACAGAAGGAGAGAGGAGGTCAGACTGTGCCTTGGCCAAAGGCCTGGTGGAACAGCTCTGTCTTGTAGGCCCTGTGGGAAGATGTCAGCTCCCGCAGGGCCCTAGTCTCTTGTGACAGAGCGTTCCACCAGATCGGGGCCACAGCTGAAAAAGCCCTGGCTCTGGCTGAGGCCAGCCTAACCTCCCTGTGGATCTCCAACATGTTTTTATTTTTATTTTTTTGGGTTTTTTTATTAAAATTTTTCTTGTTTTACAGAAGTAAGTGTAACGTCTCTCGTATTTTTGCCATGTAACATTTTTACAAATCCGTTTCATTTGTTGAGACATTAGGGGGAGAAAAACAAGATGTTTTTATTTGAAGACTGTAAGGTCCTCCGTGGGACATACCAGGAGAGGTGGTCCCATAGGTACGAGGGTCCTAGGTCCGTAATGTCAGCAAATGAGGTATGCAGATCCAAGACGGACCTGCAGCAGTATGTTGTAGTGCAGAGCAATTGGTTTTAGCCCGGCAATGTCATAGTCTCGAACTCTGAAGGGCAGGAGGAACCAGCTGTCTCTGGGGGGCTGTTATACCCCCAACTGGGGAAACAGGCCAAGCTTCTAATGCTGGTGTTTCAACAGCTGGTGGCCCGAAACCTGCAAAGCCTGAGATGGGTCCCCCCCCCCCAGGTACATAGACGTTTAGACACTTGTCTCATTATTTCACAGGTTTCCATGAACCCTTTCATCTAATGTGTTCGTCATGTGTGGTGAGCCAGTGTGGTGTAGTGGTTAAGAGCAGTGGACTCGTAATCTGGTGAACTGGGTTCGCGTCTCCGCTCCTCCACATGCAGCTGCTGGGTGACCTTGGGTTAGTCACACTTCTCTGAAGTCTCTCAGCCCCACTCAATCACAGAGTGTTTGTTGTGGAGGAGGAAGGGAAAGGAGAATGTTAGCCGCTTGGAGACTCCTTCGGGTAGTGATAAAGCGGGATATCAAATCCAAACTCTTCTTCTTCCTCATGTTAGATAATAATAATAATCCTAGCTTCTGTTTTGTTTTATTTTATTTTTTATAAATATTTATTAAAGATTTTCTTAGAACAATAGAAAGAATAAACAAAATAGCATATAATTTTTTCCAATATCCACATTTTCATCACTTCTTTGGACTTCCTCGCATCTCTCGTTCCTGCGTTCCAAATTTTCGAACTTTACCCAGCAATTTATCACCTTGTTTCAATTCTTATATTATAATTTTCTGATATTGTATCCCTAATTTTAGATAATTTAACCCAAACCTTAAAAGCTTAATTTTAACATAATATTTATCCAAAATTTATCTTTTCTTATATTTTCATTTATCTTCATATTCCTTTTAACTAACTTATTGGTGCCATATTGTTGATAATCTTACATCTTTCTTAACATTCATACAATTTACAATATTTTTGTAAATAATCCTTAAATTTCTTCCAGTCCTCCTCCACAACTTCTTCTCCCAGGTCTCGGATTCTGCCAGTCATTTCTGCAAGCTCCATATAGTCTATCAGTTGCATCTGCCATTCTTCCAGTGTGGGCAAATCTTGGGTTTTCCAGTATTTAGCGACAAGTATCCTTGCTGCTGTTGTTGCATACATAAAAAATGTTCGGTCCTTCTTCTGTTTTGTTTTAAAGCATCACACCTAGGAAGTTTGACATTGTTCAAGCATCTGAAGGACAGAAAATTGGAGTTGTCACTGCTGACATTGGAGATTTAACCTTGAACAAGAGGGGAGAAAGGACATCTTTCACTTTCAGAAAAGTGAGGAGAAGCCCTTGCAATTGCTGTAAGTTCCAGTTGTTCAGATACAAACAATGTAGCTTGTTGGGTCCCTCTCCTTTAAGGCTATGCTCCCCCCACTTAGCCCTCAGCTCTTAAAGGCATGGCTGGATTAACTGCTCCTCATTAAACCTTGTGCCATGTTCATTCTACACTTGTACGGAATCAAACGCTCATGGCAGTTCTGACTCTGTGAAACTCCCTGCCCATTGATACCAGACCTTAACCATACTGTTTTTGGCACCTGCTAAACAATTTCTTTTTCTTTAGGCAAGTCTGGCCAGCTATGTAAAGTCAACATATATTTTAATGAGTGCTTTACTTTCGAATGAGTATTTTAACTGCAGATCTTATTTATAATTTTAAATTATTTTGGGTAAATTCGTTTTCAACTTCTAACTTTTATCAATAATATTAATGTATATTTTATGCAAACCGTTTTTCCAGTTAAGCAGCATGCAAATTCTGTAAAAGAAATGCATTTTAAAAAAGCAAGCTTCAGCATGTCTTGCTGAGGCTACAGCATCTTGGGACGCTTACCAAGTATCGCAGCAGTAGCCAACGTGGTATCCTACAGATGTTGTGGACTGCAACTCTGGCCTTCCTCACCATTGACCTTGCTGCTGGCCGGGCTGATGGGTGTTGTAGTACGGCAACATCTGGAGGGCACCATATAGTCTATCCCTCCTGCATCAGGAGCGTCAGGCACTCGTCTCTGAGCTCTCCTGGCCTCCAGTTGTGGAACAAGCTGTCTTGGCAATATGGGAGCCCCACTTTGGGCAAAGGAATAAACTAGGGCTGAGTGGAAGGCCTATGAGAGCTAACAGCCTGCAGTAGGGGCACTTCTTCCCTCCTCTCTGGATATTCTTGCCAACCGTGGCCTAGGGCGTGACCTCTGGTGACCACTACATTCTTACTGGTCCCATTCCCCTTCCCACCCCCAGGACTCTCAACTTGTCATGGTCATAGCTGTCAACCGTCCCTTATTTGGCGGGAAAGTCCCTTATCCCAGTGCCGTGTCCTGCTGCTGTCCCTTACTGATGATGTCCCTTAAATTTCCCGGGTTTCAAAGGAAGCAGCTCCTCTCCCTCCCTCCCTGCCAGCCAGGGAGGAGGGAGGCTCAAACTGTGTTGCTTGGCTGTGTTGCTTACCCAATAAGGAGTCTAAGAACGACTGGGGGGTGGAGCTTTCATGCCTTGTGCCGATCAAAACGGCCGCGTTGCCTGGGGAATCGCCTTTGCTCAGCGATTCCCAGCGGAGAGGTGACGGTGGGTTTCCTTGCTGCGTCCCCTTTGCCGGGTTGCTGCGCTGTGGAAACCACAGCTTGAGGCTTCGTTTGGCTGCTGGCTGGGCTTTCTACCTTTGGCTCGGAGGGGCTCAGAAGTTGAACATAGCTTTGCTTGGAAAATCCCTTATTTTAGCTGCTGATCCCTTATTTTTGAGGCTGCTGGTCCCTTATTGTCAAATCTGTAAGTTGACAGCCATGGCCATGGTTCACTCAGGGCTGACCCATTTCCTCTGCAACACTTAATGCTGTCCCTTCCAAACCCCACCCTCTCTCCAGCTTTGCCACCTCTGATTGGTTGGGTGGAGCAGCAGCAGCTGAGCGGTTAGATTCCTGCCCTTTTGACTGGGTCTGTTTCACTACAGGGCTTTTATTCCTTGGTTGGTCTGCTGCTACACAATATTGATTTCACCTGGAAATAACCTTTTTTCTTTGTTGTCTCCTCTTAAAAATAAACCACAACCCCTTCTTCTCGACTGGCAATAAATTTGTCTTTGAAAGTGCAGCAGGAGAAAGCAATATTTCCCATCTTTTAGCCTCTAGAAAGCAGTCTTGTGGCCAAAGAACACCCTTTAGCACAGAACGAGCGCCTTAATCAAAGTAAGACTTTTGAGTCGAGCATAGCTCTAGTAGTTCAGACAGTTTTGCAAAAACCATCTGATCGATGGGTTCCAAGAAGAAAAAAAAAGACTTTTGATTTGCTTCTTATAGTGTAAACTTTGGGAATTGCTGTTAAGGTTTGTTGCCGCATTGGCACACCTAGGGAGGGTGGTTCTATGTAGTTAACCAATATAAGTTTGGGCTTATTGTTGCTGGTTCCACACCATGCCCTGAAGCATCGTGTCTTCGCCCTTATTTAAACTTGTACGATGCAGTTGTACCATTTTTGCATGCAACGTGGTGCAGATATAGCATGGAAGCCATGGTTTGCAATTGAGATCCAGCCTAGGGGCACACACTCACTCTCCTCCCCTGCTCCCCTCCCCAAAGAGAAGTCTTCCCTCCCTTCCCATCTGAATATTAAAAGTATTGAAGAGTTATTTGTGCACTGGTGCTAACTATGCAACAGTTTATTCTAACCATGGTTCTCTTTTGAGCCAGAATTTGGTATTATTGTTTCACATGAACCATTAACTTCGGTTTAATGTAACTCTAAACCATGGTTAATGTTGTCAGTTACATGCAGACATGCAAAGTGAGTCTTTGTAATCAGGCTTATAGGGTTGCTAATCTTCCCTTCTTGTAGAAGCCCCTTGCGCCTTGAGAGATGGCACTCCAAAAGATCCCCAGAATTTTGGAGGGTGCACAGGGGGCTCAAAGTACAAGGGGTAGGATCTGGAAAGCCCCTATGCATGGGTAGAATACTTCTAGTGTTTGGGATCCTGGCCATAGTGTTTTTCAGATACAGTTCCTAGGATGTAAACCTAGGTCTAGTAACTACTCTGCCCATACCGTACTCTTGCACCCTGATCCTCTTAGAGTATCTCAGTTTAAACCGAGATATACCATTCAGTTCAGTGTTTCCCAAACTTGAGTTTCCAGCTAGCTAGCAAGACCAGTGGATGATGGGCATTGTAGTCCTAAAAGAGCTGGAGACCCGAGTTTGAGAAACACTGATTTAGTTCATCAAATGTATAGATTAGTGTAGATCACTAACTAGGTAATAGATGTGCCATTTTAAATTCAGTTCAATTCAGTTTTAAAACTGAAACTCAAAATGTGCAGTTTGGTTTGCGGCTTTCAGAATTCTCTGTTAAGTGAGCGCAATCCAAAATGGATTGCTCTGGTTTGGAGTGCTGTGTTCTGTTTACGGACAAATAAATCCTTATCCTTACCTACCCTATAGCCTATCCGTCTGTGTGTGACAGTCAGCATAAGGACACAGAGCCCTCCTTCCCAGATAATGAGAGAGAAGCCTCGAAGCTAGAAGAAAAGTATGTCCACGAGGTGTATGAAGGGATTGCCACGCACTTCAGTAGCACGAGACACAGTCCATGGCCGCGAGTCGTTGAATTCCTGAGGACTTTGCCGTGTGGGGCTGTTGTGGCTGATGTCGGCTGTGGCAACGGAAAGTATTTAGGAGTCCGCAAAGACTTATGTATGGTAAGGAACTATGTGGCTTTAGTCCTCCTTGCTTTGAAGGGGATAGTTAACCTATCAGAATTGCATCTCCTGTGACATTTTTCCTGCATGGAAAGCTTTCCCTCTCTCCCTTTTTCTTTTTCTTTCTCCTTTTTCCCCTTCCCTCCCAAAAAGGTCCCACAAAGTGACTTACAACACAGTCGTCCAGTTTCGAATACATAGGCTGGAATCGGGGAGGAACCTGTGACTAATGTTTCCAATCCCTCAGATGGCGATTCTGACTTTTATTTGGCTTTTTATTTGGTCACCTGAGTTGAGCCAATATTCAAACAGGCCATTCAAAATGATAAAGAGTTCCTAAAGCCCAATAAAGCTATCCTAACAATTGTGGCATGTGTCAGAACCAAGCCAGGGTTGTGAGTGGCCAAATCTGGAACCTGGAGCATGTGCTTGCCATCATGGTGGGATCCTGGCTGTCAGTTGCTGGCACTGGCTGTAATGCACTCGGCTGCAAATTATGGATGTAGAGAGGCAGATTGGCACTCGCTTTTGAGATGAATAAAAATGAACTGGATCCCTTTATCTTTGAGTGAACTCGTTCCCTCCTCCTCCTTTCAATCGCAGGGCTGCTTTCCATGGTTCTGAAACTCCTGGCTTCTCTTTCTTCTCCGGGGTCCACCAGCACAAAGCCAGCAGGGGCAGCTGTAGCATCTTGCCTCCTGGTGGGGACAGAGATATGGATCAGGACACTTATACTGCCTGCCGTAAGCACCAGTGTTTCACATCGCTGCTCTCCGTAGAAGCCCATCAAGCCTGTGCAGAAACAATTGTAGCTCTTAGGCTTGGCCATAGACCTAGCTCTTGGTTCCAGCTGGGGATCCCCCTGAAATTGTGCCACCCAGTCCCATCTTGGCTTTTCCCACTGCCTTGAAGTTTTTCCTCTCGAGTGTGTCCTGAAACTGCTGCGTCTGTATTTTGACAACTAAATTTTGCCATTACAAGCCTAACCGGTTTGGCCGACTGTGCCTGGATTCATGCTATATTACCATATAATGATACCTGAGGTTATATGTAATAATCCCAAGAAAAGTCAAGAAAATGTGATAACACACAGAGCAAAGTTCCACCCCCCCCTTTCAGGCAGCGCTTGAAGATTATAACCCCAGGAGAGCTGCTTCAGCTGTAGAGTACTTTTCACAGCTGCTGTTCAAAGTACAAAGCCAGAGGGGGGAAAAGACAAAGTAGAGCAAGGGTGGGCAATCTGTGGCCTTTCACATTTTGATGGACTTCGACCCCCATAATCCCTGGCCGCTGGTTGAGGTCCCCTGAAGGGCACAGGTTCCCTACCCCTGCTGCCAGAGCAAAGGTGACCAATTTCTGTTTTCTCAGGAACCACGTCACCTTCCAAACCATCATCAAGTCAATAATAATAATAATAATAATAATAATAATAATAATATTTCTACCCCGCCCATCTGACTGGGTTTCCCCAGCCACTCTGGGCGGCTTCCAACAAAGATTAAAAATACATCAAAATGTCACACATTAAAAACTTCCCTGAACAGGGCTGCCTTAAGATGTTTTCTAAATGTCAGGTAGTTGTTTATCTCTTTGACATCTGATGGAAGGGTGTTCCACAGGGCGGGCGCCACTACCAAGAAGGCCCTCTGCCTGGTTCCCTGTAATCTCACTTCTTGCAGTGAGGGAACCACCAGAAGGCCCTCGGCGCTGGACCTCAGCGTCCGGACAGAACGATGGGGGTGGAGACGCTCCTTCAGGTATACTGGGCTGAGGCCATTTAGAGCTTTAAAGGTCAACACTTTGAATTGTGCTTGGAAACGTACTGGGAACCAATGTAGGTCTTTCAGTGTAGGTGTTATGTGGTCTTGGCGGCTGCCCCCAGTCACCAGTCTAGCTGCCGCATTCTGGATTAGTTGTCGTTTCCGGGTCACCTTCAAAGGTAGCCCCACGTAGAGCGCATTGCAGTAGTCCAAGCGGGAGATAACTAGAGCATGCACCACTCTGGCAAGACAGTCCGTGGGCAGGTAAGAGCTTCATAGCTCTAATAAAAAGGAGCTTAGACATTGCCAAGGAATTACAGTGGTGCCTCGCAAGACGAAATTAATTCGTTCCGTAAGTTGTGTCGTCTAGCGATTTTTTCGTCTTGCAGAGCGCGGATTCGCTGGGTATTAGTGGCTTTAAGAAAAAGGAAGCAAACTCGCAAGACGTTTTCGTCTTGCAAAGCAAGCCCATAGGGAAAATCGTCTTGCGAAGCAACGCAAAAAGCGAAAAACCCTTTCGTCTTGCGAGGCATTCGTCTTGCGAGGTACCACTGTACATGCACAGTTCAGAGACGTGAAAGATGACATTGTGGAAGAAAATCCCTCACTTTCATTACCGCACTGGGGGCGAAATGTTAACCCCACACTGATTAAAAGTAGGTAGATTGCCAGGGGCCAGGTAAAATTGCTTTGTAGGGCAGATATGGCCCCGTGGGTTGTGAGTTGGCCACCCCTGCTTTAGAGCACAAAGCCTACATGCACAAATGTGTTTCTCTAGTCTTCTTTTGGGTATCCTTAGTTTGGAATATTCCAGGAACTTTAATCAGCTCAGTGCCTAGTGAAACTATGGAACTTGCTCCCACAGGAAGCAGTGATGACCGCTAGTCTAATCCGCTAATCTAGATGGCTTTAAAGGACAGATGCATGAAGGGAAGGGTAATCAATGGGCTACTTGCCATTTTGACTGTGTTCTGCCTCCACAGTTAGAGACAGCAGTGCTTCTGAATACCACTTGCTGGAAACCACAGGAGTAGAGAGTTGCTTGAAGCTCTTGTGCATGAATCCTGCTTTTGGGTTTCCCATAGGTATCTGGTCAGCCACTATCAGAATACAGTTCTGGACTGGACAGGCCATTGACCTGATCCATCAGGCTCTTCTGATGTTCAGTTGACATATCTGAAGTCTTCCACTGGCCTACCTCTCATGATGGTGGTATATTTTGCTTCTGCCAGTGTATGCTGGTCTTCTACCAAATCCTATTACATCTCAGCTGATAGACCCTAGCCTTAAAATTGCTCCCTACGAGTAAAAAAATGTTAACTGGCACACAATTCGAAAGCCACTTTTAGACAGTAATCAAACCCCAAACTGACTTGCTCCTGAAGAGGCCAAGGGAAGCTTTATTGTTGCTTAAATTTCTCCCTCTTCGCAGCACTCCGTCATTAAGATTTGTCTCTCCAGCAAGCTCTCTCATTCAGGAACTGGCGTCTGCAATGTAGCTAATATCCCAAATCAGCTAATAATTATTTTCAGGCTACAACATTCAGGCATAAACACGCCCACTTATAAATCAGTAGATTCCTTCTGGTTAAAAATAAATTGCCTGAAGCAGATGCATTATAATTCCAGACAGGGAATTATAATAGGGACTTTTATTTTATCAGTGAGCAGAAAGAAGGGAGATAAACATGCCTGCCAGTTATAACGATGATAATAATAAACATACATCAGGTTGCTCCAGTATTATTGCAGCATGCCCGGCAACATCACAACGGCTCACTTCATAAATTTGGTGTGGTTTTAGCTTGGATCTGAATTGTTTGACAGAGTGTGTGAGAAATAGCCAAAGGAGTGTTGAAATTACAAAGAGATTTTTGAGAGAGACTCTTGGGCATTGGAAGCGAGTGATAGATTTGCTACACTGGCCAAAAGGCAAATGTGGATGATGGGAACCTTGCACATCCTTTCAATCAAAGTATTGCTTTATTAGCCAATGAAAAGGGAACATATCTTGCAGGTGAAGGACTCAAAACAGCAGACAGGTGAAAAGAAAGCAAAAAATAAAAATAGGGAGCCCACTGGGTATATGACACAATTCTCCTTTTCGTGGCGACGAGAGATGGCCTTCTCGTTTTTAGACGCAGCCCCTTCTCTCTGAAAGGTGACGCGGCAGCTCTCTGTGAGGGAAAACAAAACACTACGTGAAAGAAATGTTAAAGGTCTGACTCAGAACAAGTGAAGCAAGGGAATTTCTCTCTCCTTTCTCTGTCTCGCACTGTGGCTGCATGCTGACATCTTTCTTGCTGTGTTTGTATGAATTTGCCCGAATTTAATTTGCTTCCTCGAGACTCTCATGCTATTAGTTATAGCTGAGATGTTTCTCTAGGGAGCCACATAATTTCATTTGGTGGCTGGATTTCAAAATTAGATGTAGTTCTCTCTCCATCAGCTTTCTGATGAGTCGCATCAATCAGGTTTCAAATGGACTTAAATGATCTAATTCCACCAGGAGGAGTTAGTTATTGTGAGGTAAAGCTAAAATGACCACAGTATCCTGTGGTTCTTTTTGTTCCCTGAGCTTGGGGAGATAATCAGCATCTTGTGGATGGCAGGCTCCCTAATAATTATTATATTTTGCATCTTCCTATCTCCGTCGCTAACCTGGTAATAGAAATAAATGTGGCCACTGCCAAAAATATGGCTCTATTATAGGGTGAAACCATGGCACTTTGGTTTCTTTCCTTCACAACCTCAAGAAATGTGGACAGGAAGAACAGAACAGCTCCTAAGATTCTTTGGGGAAAGCCATGGGGGACCATGTGTTTTGATTCCTGCATCTCAGGGGGTTGGACTAGATCAGGCCCGTCCAACTCCCAAGAGACTGTGTTCTACTCCCATTATGAATAAACTGGCAGTGATCTACCCATTGTCATTGAGGATTGACCACAGTTGTTGAGCTTTTTTGGGGGAGGATTGACCAGAGTTTTTTGGGAGAGATAATATTTGTTGAGCTTTTGTGGGAGAGGATTGCAGTTTACTTAAGCCCGCAATCAGGATCACCAGGGGATCTTCCTATCGATCGTGGTCAACCGGTTGGACATGTCTGGACTAGATGATCCTCTGGATCCCTTCCAACTCTATGATTCTATGACTGTTTAAAGTGGTATAATACTGCTTCAGCATCAAAGAGTAGAGACATCACCTTGCCAACAAAGGTCCGTATAGTTAAAGCTATGGTTTTCCCAGTAGTTATGTACGGAAGTGAGAGCTGGACCATAAAGAAGGCTGATCGCCGAAGAATTGATGTTTTTGAATTATGGTGCTGGAGGAGACTCTTGAGAGTCCCATGGACTGCAAGAAGATCAAACCTCTCCATTCTTCAGGAAATCAGCCCTGAGTGCTCGCTGGAAGGACAGATCATGAAGCTAGGGCTCCAATACTTTGGCCACCTCATGAGAAGAGAAAACTCCCTGGAAAAGACCCTGATGTTGGAAAAGATAGAGGGCACAAGGAGAAGGGGACGACAGAGGACGAGATGGTTGGACAGTGTTCTCGAAGCTACCAGCATGAGCTTGACATAACTGCGGGAGGCAGTGGAAGACAGAAGTGCCTGGTGTGCTCTGGTCCATGGGGTCATGAAGAGTCGGACATGACTAAACAACAACAAAATACTGCTTCAAATGTATAGTTATGGATGTGTGGCAAAGGCACTCTGCAGATGCTCAGGAGTGTTCATCTTTGTTACTTCACCCGCTGCAAGGCTAAACGTTGGGATTTCAGACGGGATGATGGGCTGAGCCAGATGAAACCCTGGTTCACATAAGCATGGGGGGAAAGAGAGAATGAGTTAATTAAAATAATATGAAAGCGCCTCTGATAATCCAGTAAGATCATTACACCTTCTTAGCAACTCGTAATTATCTGTGTCCAGTCATTATGGGCATGCCTGCAGCTCCCATCGTATTATTTATATCAAATGCAAATTTAATCTGAAGCCTGTGTAGCCTTTGCAGTTTCTTCTCTGCATCTCAATTAAGGTAGGTCTTCCCCCCTCCCCACCTCCCAGTGCAAGATCTAATCTTTTATTTTGGGCAGTAGTGGATTCGCTTTAATACATAGGACATTACAAGTAAGCCCGACTTCACAATTATTTGATATAATTTAGATGCAAATTAGGAACCTCATATTCTGCCGGTCGTAGGCTTTCTTCCTCTTGGCTAGTTTAGCTGCAGCTCATTACATTTCATCAGAGTACAGTGTTGCCTCTTTTCAAGGTCACTCCACTATTGTCTTTTTGATTGAATTCCTGCTTCCCAGTCAATTTATACTGTACATATCTGGGACAGAGTGTGATTGAAATCAGAAGAATTGTGCCTCTTTTTTTAATCATGGAAGCTGGCCACAGATACAGTCAATGAAGCACTCACTTTCTCCTCTTTTCAGCTGCTTGTTTGTACATGGAACCCTTTCATAGCATTGTTCGTAGACTTCTAGAGTTGGAAGGGACCCTGAACATCATCTAGTCCAAGCCCTTGCAATGCAGGAATAGGCAGCTGTCCCATACAGGGATCAAACCTGCAGCCTTGGTGTTATCAGCACCATGCTTTAACCAGCTGAGCTATAAGGCTGCTTAAACCTTTGAACCTCATTGGGCTCTTAAGTGCTGCGGCTTCATTGGCTAAAATGCCTGTTTGAAGTTGAGTGGTGTCTTAAATTTCTTTCATCTTTCTCAGGATTTCAGGGAGGGAGTCCTAGCTCATTGGTAGAGCATCTAGTGTCCATGCAGACGGTACCATCTTCAATCCACAGCAACTCCAGTTGGGCCTGGGATGGAATATCCCTGTCTGAAATCCTGGAGAGCAGCTGGCAATCAACACAGACAGTTCCGAACTAAATAGACTATATAAGGCAGCTTCCTGGTAGAAATGGCTGCAGGTCAAAATTTGCCTTGTTTGCAATGTTTTTAAATTCTTTTTATTTAATTGCATTTTTAAAAATAAAAAAAAATAGGTGTTAGCTTCTACCAAAGGCCAATGACATTTTGAGGAAAGGAAACCAAATTATTTTATTCTGGAAGTAAGGAGCACTTTGCTTTTGACACCCTCTGCAAAATCCAAATGATAACAAACTACTTTACTGGGACATTGTGGGCCAGAGGAGGCTCAGAAGACAAGACAGCCATCGTAGTGCAGCATTTCACATGCTGGAGAACCCAGAGGTGCCATTTGAGCATGTCACATCTCGACAGTCCTCTTTTATTCCTCCTTTCTTCAAATTTCAACACAAGTATGCAGTTAAATTTTTGAAGAAGTGAGATCCAACCTTGAGATACTCAATTATTTCTTCTGCAAAGGAAAAAATGTGCCAGAAATTCAAAATACTTGCAGGCTTTGTTGCGGGGGGGGGGGGGGGGGTTGTCTGAAGGAAAGTAGATCTCCTGCCTATAGGTGATGTTTGCAAAATCCGCATGAAACTTTTGTAAGTATCTTGTTAAGAGTGCAATCCTTCCCATTTTCTCTTGCAGTTTGGCTGTGACCGTAGCATGACTCTTGTCGACATTTGTGGGGAGAAGGGATTTCAAGCCTTTGTGTGCGATGCTCTCAGAGTACCAGTACGAAGCGGCTCATGTGATGCCTGTATCTCCATTGCTGTCATCCACCACTTTTCAACAGTGGTAAGTTAAAACTCTTCCCTATGATTTGTTGCCATATCCTTTACACAGCAACACTGGATGTCTTATACAGTCGTAACTTGGTTCTTGAACGCCTTGGTACTCGTACATTTTGGCTGCCGAATGCCGCAAACCTGGAAGTGTGTGTTCCGGTTTGCGAATGTTTTTTGGAAACCAAACGTCTGACATGGCTTCTGTGGCTTCTGATTGGGTGCAGGAAGCTCCTGCAGCCAATCGGAAGCCGCGGCGTGGTTTTCGAACATTTTCAGAAGCTGAATGGACTTCTGGAATGGATTATGTTCGAGAACCAAGGTACGCCTGTACTGGGTCCATCTATCCCAGCACTGTCTCTTCCGAAGGACAGCAGCTTCCCAGGGGTCTTGGCCAAGACCCATCATCCACTTTGGCTTTCAGCCAATATGAGCTGGTTTCCGTTGCACTTTCTTTTCCGATGATGGGTGGGGCTAGGCTATCAGGACACCCATGTTTAACTTCTCAGCCATTAGCTGGCCAAAAGAGCCATCCTATAGCCAGATGAACCAGGGTGGGCAGGGTTAGGATCCATCCAGTGGGTCTCTGGCTGAGCTGGGAGGTTTCTGGTGCAGCCAGGCTACATTGGCATAACACCCCATTCTTGGCTCAGCCAGAGGTACCTTCCCCATCCAGGCTTAGCTAGGGCCCAGCTGGCTGAGTTGAGCCTGGTGGATCTTAAGCCATCGTAAGCCCTAAAAAGGATGTGTGGGGGGGGGGGGCGGGCGACTCAGGCTGGATCTTAAGTAGGGCTGGGCGATATCTGATTTTCAACATCACAATATATCACCAGCTAAACATTGTGATATACTGATATATTACAACGTCTGAAATAAGGATGGAACTATGTAGAGGCATTATCTGGCTTCATGGTTTTTCCCACGTTGTGATTTTTGCATAGCACACACACACCATAATTTGCGATATATTGCCAGGTCAAAAACTATGAAGCTGATATGGACTTCAAACCGGTTTTGGATGATATATTGCCCAGCCCTAACCATAGAGCCCAGGGCTTGCTGATCAGAAGGTCGGCAGTTTGAATCCCCGTGACGGGGTGAGCTCCCGTTGCTCGGTCCCTGCTCCTGCCAACCTAGCAGTTTGAAAGCACGTCGGAGTGCAAGTAGATAAATAGGTGCCGCTCCGGCGGGAAGGTAAACGGCATTTCCGTGCACTGCTCTGGTTCGCCAGAAGCGGCTTAGTCATGCTGGCCACATGACCCGGAAGCTGTACGCCAGCTCCCTCAGCCAATAAAGTGAGATGAGCGCCGCAGCTCCAGAGTCGGTCACGACTGGACCTAATGGTCAGAGGTCCTTTTACCTTTACCTAACCCCTAAGCCTGTTCAAAATGGTCATGAGACCCGGCCACCTAGCATAAATTAAACCAGCAGAAAAGGTGGTGTCACTCAAACACTGTCTTAAGTGCTTGTTTCCCCTCTGCCAGGCTTAGGTTGGCTCAGTCAGCAGTAGTCCCACTCCTAAGCAGGAGTTTGAATCTGGTATACTTCACAGCTGCTTAATTTATGCCAGCTTGCTTTACTCCAGCGTCTTGTGTCTAGGATTGCTCCTATATGCAACAAAGACACGTTTCAGCATACAGAAAGCTATGGTGCCCAAGGCTTGGCGCTGGATACCTGAAGGGCTACTTCTGCCCATATGAATCTGTGCACACACTCCAGTTCTTAGGGGAGGAGTCCTGTTCTGTATCCTACCACCATCTGAGATGCCATTGGTAGGTGGGAGGAGCAAACATAGAAGAGCCAGGGCCCAGATTCTGGATTGTCTTGTTATGAAACATCCAGATTTAGGCACCAGTTGTTATCCTTCTTTTCTTACTTAGGCACACCTTACAACAATGTCCTTACATTTGACGTTGGCTGCTCCTTTTTCATTTGAGCAAGCAATCATAAAAATGGCAAGCATAAGCAGTCTTTTAAGAGAAAAACAACAACCTTTAAATGGAGCTTGATAATTGCCTTGGGTATTACAAGCAGAAAAAAAATTATTTTACCAAATAAACAGATAAAGAGCAGTACAGGTGTTCCTGATTATATAAACCACTAAAGCACATCAGTTTTCCTTTGCTGCACTCGAGGCCTTGCTCTCACTTGCAGTCCTGCTGCTGTTAACCTTCGGACTGACTTGATCTGCTTTCCCCTTGACCAGGAGAGAAGGCTGGCCGCTCTCTGCGAATTAGTCCGGCTGCTGAGGCCGGGTGGAAGAGCCCTCATTTATGTCTGGGCTATGGAACAGGAATATAAGAACCAGAAGTCTAAATACCTGAAAGAAAAAAGAGCCAGTGGTCGTGCGTCGGAAGAGCTCGGCAGTGACACAGTAGAGGAAACGGGCGACAGTGATTGCCAAAGTTCAGTGGACCCCAACCGGGGCACCGGTCATATCAGGAGCAGTTGTTGCGATGCAAACCAGGCCGTTCATGCCAAACTGCCCGTTCATACCAACAGAACATCCTTTGGCTCCCAAGACTTGCTGGTCCCTTGGCACCTGAAAGATGGCATGAAGAAGAAATCCAGGCATGTCCAGTCTCGCCAGCCTGTGGGATGCTCTGCAGACTCTCAGGAACTTAGTCCCATATTTCACCGTTATTACCATGTCTTCTCCAAAGGAGAACTGGAAACGCTCTGCAAGAGGCTAGATTGCATAGAGGTGCAAGAGAGTTACTATGACCAAGGGAACTGGTGTGTAGTTCTTGAAAAGCAGTAACTTATCAACAAAACCTTGCAGGCTGCCAAAGTGGAAAGGGAATGTATTTGACATAAATATTTGGTTGCAAAAGGGTATCTGGGCGGCATCTGGCTTTTAGCCGTGGCTTTATGTTTATAAAATAAATATTGTTTTTTTACAGTATTGCTGGGATTAGGAACTTGTATCTTGCTCTGGCTTTACCAACCAAGTATATTTCATTTCTCTTGTTAAATTTGGTATTCTGCCTTTCTACACTGGGGTACTCAAGGCAGTTTACACCCCTTAACAAGCACAGCCCCAGGGGCTGCATGAACACACAGTTGAATCAGGACTTGTCACTAAATGTAGCATCTGTAACTTGAGTCAACCAGCAGAGTAAGACAAGATGCTGAATAACAGAAAATGGGCCCAAAGTGAAGGATTGTCTAGGACAGTAAAGAAAATAAAAATAAAGTAAAATGGTGGTTTTGGAACTGTATAAATAAATGAATGGGTGCTCAAGAAATCAGAGGAGGTTGAGGAGATTGGATTGTGAAGTTACATGGAAAGAGCATAAGAGCAAATGTTTGTCCTGAATGTAAACGTTTATTATATAAAGTTAAGTAGCATTGGCAAGTAGAAAAAAACAAACAGAAGAAACCATTAAAAAAGGCAACATAAGCAGAGACTTATAAACTTTAAACTAATCCAGAATCACAAGAGACCATAATGTTCAGCACAGTTATTGGCTCATTTCCCCAGTTTCCTTATGTACAAATGTTCCCCAACTCTTTACAGTGATTTAATTTTCATCTCTGGTTCTCAGCAATGTTCCCATTACCTTCCACAATCTTTGTAAGACTGACATTTTATTCTTTAGATGGAATGCAATGGATTGAGGGCTGTGTTAAAAGAGGCAGGGGTCTAAGGTTTCTGTAAGGCACCAATCAGGTCTCGAACCATGATATCCAGCCCCTGCTTTCGAGCCCTTTATTTCTTGCACCACCAGTCCTCCTGAGGCCAGGCAGAATAGGCTGTGTGTGTGCGCGCCCTCTAAAGGTAAAGGTAAAGTGACCCCTGACCATTAGGTCCAGTTGTGACTGACTCTGGGGTTGCGGCGCTCATCTCTTTATTGACCGAGGGAGCTGGCATACAGCTTCCAGGTCATGTGGCCAGCATGACTAAGCCGCTTCTGGCAAACCAGAATAGCGCACGGAAACTCCGTTTACCTTCCCGCCGGAGTGGTACCTATTTATCTACTTGCACTTTGTGCTTTTGAACTGCTGGGTTGGCAGGAGCAGGGACCGAGCAACGGGAGTTCACCCCACCGTGGGGATTCGAACTGCCAACCTTCTGATCAGCAAGCCCTGGACTCTGTGGTTTAACCCACAGCGCCACCCGCGTCCCCGTGCGCCCTCTAGGCTGCAGTTTTAGCTCAAATGCTGTCAGCTGATCCTCCCAAGTCCACTTAGACACATCTATTGCTATAAAGCCCTTTTTGGCCAAGCCACCTCATCAGCCTAAGCATCTTGAGTGTAAAGATGTTGCCGCTTCCTCTTCCTGACAGTTTGCTGAGACTGTGACGAATGCCTGCCATCTACTTCTCACATCTACTTCTGGTCCCTTTAGTGCTGTCATCCTTCCTTGGAACTCAGCCTTTTGCATGTCTCTGTCCTTGACTCTGACCCTTCAGTCTTGGCCTACCTGTTCTGGCACCTGACCTCTAGCTGTTCTACAAACACATCTCTTGTCTCCGATCCCTTTGCTCCTCACGTCTGCCTGACCTCTACCCCAGCTACTGGCTTTCTAGTCTTCCTTTACATGGAGCTAACTGGAACCCCGGCTGCAGCCCATCTCAAAAGTAGGTCAACACCTAACAGCTTCTTAGACTACTTGGCTCAGCTGAGGTATGTGTGGTGCTCTTGGGGTATCTTTTTGCCATGATTCTCACAGGCTCTTGCCAATTAAAGTGGACGAACAGGTGCTTTATTGCTGACATTAACACGGGAATAAACTGCTGAGGTTTGTAAGTGTAGGTGTAAACACATCTGTGCGCCAAAGTAAGAGAAACTGATGTCTTGGAGATGTCCAGTGCTGGGCAGGAAATATGTGATAGCTTGAGCTACCTTGAGAATCCTCAGCTCGTCTCTTTGATGCTGTCTCATGTTGGGGTGAGGAGAATATTTTTCTCTCTCCTAACCCTGAGAATGTGTGGGTGGATAGGAATTCTCATTGGCTTTAAGACTGCGTGCTTATAGCCCTGAGGGTAAATCAATAACCAATTACTTTCCTTTGCATTTGCTTTCATTACTGCAAATGCATTTGCAAGGCCCAGCGAGACTGCCAGAATGACATAGCAGACAACTCAACCACAACACAATGCAAATGGCAATATAAAGCACACTGGTCAAGCAATACTATAGCCACACTGGAGATACTTAGCTGCTACACCAGTGGAATGGCCTGCCTATCCAATATCCACTCTGGGAGGGGAGGGGAAAAACACACAACTGGAAAATCCTCAAACAGCGGGGGAACTTCCACAGAAACACCACCAATCAGGTGCCATGTGGGTGGTCACACCCACAGGGTGCCCCCCCCCAAGCAGCCAATGAACTTGTATCAATGGATAACAAGATCCCAATACATAATATGGTGTGTCATTTTAGGGGGTGAAACTTAATTTTTGCTAATTTCTTCAGCGAGCGGTCTTAAAAATATGTTTTTTGGATGCTGTGGAAACTTAAACCAGAAGACGTGATTTCACCGGCCGAAGGATCATAATCTATGTGGGTCTTTTTGGCTGCAGGTGCCGAAACAATGGCTTTATAGGCAGGATGAAAGGGGAAGGGAGAGAGGGTGAAATTGGCGGCACCAACCAAGCATTTCAGAAATATATGTCTCCTGCTAGAATTCCTATAATGCTTTCCCCCTAATTATCTACAGATTATGCTTGCATGTTTTGTCTCTCTGAGAAAACAGAAATAAATTAGGGCCCTGCTGCCGACATCACGTAGTTTGAATTTCAAATGTAGCCACACAGAATCCTCATTAAGTTTGCCTGTAATGTGGAATTGTGTAGATACACACACACACACACACACACACCCACACACACACCCACACACACACACCAATCATATATATAAATGAGGTTGTACCCTGCAATCATATTTCTAAACAAATAGTGTCCTACCCTGGAATCAGACCTCAGATTCCTTGCATGTAAAATGTGAGCTGTTCCACTCAGATGCAGCTGTGTGCAAGTCTATATTCCTCTCTGACCTTTTATCGAATGGGACTGATAAAATACCTTTTGGCCTTCTCGGCACCTTGAAAATTTCCAATCTCGTGAGCAACCGAAAATTTAAAAAAAAATCAAGGAGGCATGCGTGGGGGTGGGGGTTTGTAGGTTTTGAACCATTTATTTACTCCTCATCCAAATTGGATCAATAAAGGAACAGCCTCTCCTGCCCCCCTCAAATACCCATATTTGATCTGGAGGGTTGGGAGAACCCCCCAGAACAGTGCACGGGGGAGGGGGGGGGAGAAGAAGGGACACATCCAATCAGTCAAACAAACACAAATGGCCTAGAATTGTGAGGTATTGCCTTATCTCATGAAATACTGATTTCATCCACGAGGCTGAACAGCCTCAGGACTTGCCATCAGGGGTCAGCTTATGAGGCATCTGTTAAGGCCCACAGCTCACCCCCACAATCTCCTAGCCCCACTGCTGTTGCTCCTTGCTATTGTCATACCTTAGCAATCAGGCGGAAGTGGGGAGCCTCAAGTTTGAGGCCCAAATGCGGCCTCCCAGGTCTTTCCAGGCCAGATGCATCCAATCAACCCTCTTGCCTGCCCTAATTTAATGTTGTGGTTGGTGGTTGTTATTAGCTTTATAAACCGCCTTGCATCCCAATATCTCAGGGTGTAGCACCCTGCTTGTGGTTAACGCTTAGCTGGAATGAAATATTCAACGCAGCAATAGAGAAATTAAAATAATAATTTATTTGTCAGACAAATAAATGAGAGGCACAGTGGTATGGTTACCAAGCTCTGGCCTGGCCTCCTGCCATTCTGGCCAGCACTTATATTTCCTTAATCCAGCCCCCTTGCTCCTCCTGTGGCTGCCTCTGTCCAATCAGCCTGGTTGAAATTCCTATTGGCTGTTTGCTAGAACCAATCACAAAAGATACACCCACTTCCTTCTGTCCTTTTATGGAACACAAAGAGCTATATATTCTTCCATCTATAAATGACAAATAAGTAGTAATATATCTTACATGTGTCTCAACAAGGAATCTTAATTACCAGCTCACCTCTTGCCCTCCTTGCCCTATTGCCTTCCAAAACAGATAGTTAATCTTGAATTTTTATCTTCAACAGATGTCAAGGATCTTGAGTTCACATCAACATTGAAAGATCTCCTTCATTTGAAGGTTTCTAAACAAAAAGCCTGACAACTATATATCAGGAGTGCTCTATGGCGTCTCCTGTCTGGCAGGGGGCTAGGCTGGTGGCTGACTTAATTTCAGGATAGTTAAAACTCTTACAACTATATGAAATAAGAATCTAGCATTTCTTAAATCCTTTGCATAATTACATTTAAGCCAATATATTTAATACATTATCATAGGTAGCCTTTTAAAAGGAATAAGGCCTTTGTAAAGTAAAAAAGGAACTCAGTAAAAAAAAAACAGCTTCAAAAGAAGCCTCTTCAGTTTACACCCCTCCTTTCACCCCTCCTTTCCAGCCAGCTGCTTTCCCATTAGCTCTTCCCAACATTTATTGCCCTTTAACTCTCTCAGTTTAAAAAAAAGAAACAGCTTTAAAAGATTTCCTTAAAATGCTCTCTTTTTCTGCCAGCTAGATGCCTCTCCATTGCTCTTGGCCTTTTTAACCTTAGGAAGAAGATATGGCTCATTTTACTGGGAGGCACATGGTATCATTTTATTATTTACTCATTCCTAATTATGTTTATCTCTGCTATAAATCAGGGGGCCCCTTGTCTAGGAGGAAAAAACATTGCCAAGGCCTTTTAGGCAGCTGGTCTTTTGCCTGGCATGAAACATTTGAAAATCTTTAAGATACAGGCCCTGATTGAAATATATAAGCTTTGATAAAAAATGCAGGCTTATGATTAGATGCCTCAAGGGCAGTTCCCAGGATAAAAATATAAGGAAAAACACTAGTAAACATAGGGCTTTTTCCCAGCTGGAACTTGCTGAAACTCAGTTTTGCCACCTCCCAGGTGGGAGCCATTGCCATTCTAAGAGAACAAAGGAGACGTTCATGGCGAGTTTGAACTGTAGAGTATTAGTTTCTGACTGGGTGAAAATTGTCCTTGAACTCTGATAATGCCACTTGCTTGTCTGCACTGGGGAATAAGAGAGTTGCGCAAGGGTGTGCAGGAACTAAGCAGCTGTGAAAAGGTAAAATTTACCATGATCACTCTGCCCCTGGCCCCGCCCATCACTGACATGGGACCCTGGAAGATTGCCCCAAAAGGTAAGATGCCCTAGGGCTGAAAAGTATTTCCTACCCTGCAATATCAGTGGACTTAAGTTGTGTGTGTGTGTGGGGGGGTGTCTCCCAAGGAAAGTGCAGTTGATAACTAAGGAGGAACGAAGGGGAAGAGATAGACCAGTTAGGTACCTCCAGGAAGAAAGCAATGATAACAGCAATAATGCTGCATTATTTATAATATTTTTTCTGTGGCTTCTCTTTAATTGCATTTTTTTTTAGCTTTTTGAACAAACTATATGTGTGTGTTTTAACAGACACGAAATGAAAATAAAAGTAATGCATGAAATATGTTCTTTGATTGTTGCACATCATTTAAGGAGTTCAGGCAGAGGATAGTGCCTATTGTAATTTATAATATTTACAAAGCTTTGCAATAACAGTTTTTAAAATACAGACATTGATTTCCATTGGGCAGCTTTCCCCTGATGTAAAGCAAACGATGGGCTAATGTGAATTAACCAAACTGTTTGCTTGATTATATTCAGCTTTTCTTAAGCACTCGAAGAGAACCTGAAGAGTTCGGGAGTGGAGGCTGTGAGCTCTTATTTGCAAACCGTATAAGCTTATTTCACTTGGCTGAAAATGAAACTTCTACACCTAGATGCTAAACATGAGTCATATGCCAGATTCCTCCAAGTTTTTAGGCCAGCTTCTCCCAACCTGGTGTCCTCCAGAAGTTTTGGACTACAAATCCCAGCAGCCCCAGCTAGCATAGCCAACGCTCAGGGGTGATGGGAGTTGGGAGTTCAGTGATGCCTGCACAGCACCTCATTGGAGTAGACGTCTCCAGGCTCCCTGACTTAGCTCAGAAGAAACTAGGTCGATGGTCTTAAGTCATGGGTCACCATTCTTGCTTTTAACAGGGACATAGCTGGCTTTTGATGACCAGGGAAAGGGTACAAGATCATTCATATATTGCTGCCATGTCTGAGTTATTGGGGTATCCCTTAATAAATCAATAAATGAAATAGATAGAACATTCCCTCTGAATAGGTAAAGGGACCCCTGACCATTAGGTCCAGTCGTGGCCGACTCTGGGGTTGCGGCGCTCATCTCGCTTTATTCGCCGAGGGAGCCAGTATACAGCTTCTGGGTCATGTGGCCAGCATGACTAAGCCGCTTCTGGCGAACCAGAGCAGCGCACGGAAACGCAGTTTATTTTCCCACCAGAGCGGTACCTATTTATCTACTTGCACTTTGACATGCTTTCAAACTGCTAGGTTGGCAGGAGCAGGGACCGAGCAACGGGAGCTCACCCCGTCACAGGGATTCGAACCGCCAACCTTCTGATCGGCAAGCCCTAGGCTCTGTGGTTTAACCCACAGCACCACCTGTATCCCGGGGTGCCACTTAATAAATCAATAAATGAAATAAATACATAGAACATTCCCTCTGAATAGCCTTTCCTTTTTTTTTCCCAGGGAAAGGTCCTGCACTGCCCTCTTAGACTGAGTGGTGTGTATAAATTTATGAGAATAAAAAGTTGCCAATGGAGGAGAATGGGAAAATTCACTACCTGGTGGAGAAAGGGGAAGTGGGGAGGATGGGTAGATGGGTTGAAGGTGAAAGAGAGAGAGCTGCACATTATAAGGTGAGGCACTAGCCTGCAGAAGAGCAGGGAGGCCAGGAGAAGGTGCAAAGAGAGAACTGGGTTAATGCAGCCGCTGCAGCCGCTGTGGGTTAATGGCACCAGATAAATGAGCATGACAGTGGGAAGCTGAGACAAATGGCAGCCAATTAAATGGAGTCAGTCCAGTGGAATGGGAACAGAGATGGGAGCAATTAAAATAAATGACCATGGTAGATATTAAATATAGCACAGAAGCACAGCCATCACTCTGCATGGCAGCAGGAAACCGAGAGGCTGCTCAAGTAGGTTAGAAGCAGACAGTTGCAAATGTCCGCAGACGTTCTAGCTAGAGGCTGAAAAGGGACATCGGGGGCTGATTCTGAAAACCCTTGCACACTTTTGTGCAAAATCCGGTGTCACTATGAAAATCAACGATTTAGTATGGCCCTGCCTGGGAAAGATGCAGAATTGCCCAGTAGTTTGTGATGGCAATTGGAACTCTATGGGTAAACTGGGTTTTAGATTACGTACATCTGCATTCTCCAACCATTTAAAAAACTATTAAACTATTGATTTTGTGCTTCAAACAGAAGCTTGATATGCAGAAGTCAGCAGGTGCAACTTAAAAACAAAAATGTTAGAGAGAGATAAAGGTAAATGGACTCCTGACTGTTAGGTCCAGTCGTGACCAACTCTGGGGTTGCGGCGCTCATCTCACTTTATTGGCCGAGGGCGCTGGCTTACAGTTCCCGGGTCATGTGGCCAGCATGACTAAGCCATTTATGGCGAACCAGAGCAGCACACGGAAACGCCGTTTACCTTCCCGCCAGAGCGGTACCTATTTATCTACATGCACTTTGACGTGCTTTCGAACTGCTAGGGACCAAGCAAAGGGAGCTCACCCCATTGAGGAGATTCGAACCGCCGATCTTCTGATCGGCAAGCCCTAGGCTCTGTGGTTTAACCCTCAGCGCCACCCACGTTCCACCAGCTGAGAAGTAGTCAGCCCCATATAACAGTCAGACAAGATAACAGAAGTAAAAAATAAAGCATAAGAACCTAAGAACTACCTGCTGGATCAGGCCAATGGCCCATCTTGTCCGACATCCTGTTCTCACAGTGGCCTATGGAAAACGCTCATGCAGAACCCGAAGACAAGAGCGCTCTGCCCTCCTGTGGTCTCCAGCAACTAGTATTCAGGAGCATTGCTGCCTCTGACTGCAGATCCCATTAAAAGGCTCAGGCTGGCATGAACAAGGCCTAAGCACTCCAAAATTTAGATAAAGTACTCTGCCAAGCAAACTGTGAAATATGAAGTAAGAAGGACAACATTTGGATTAGCTGAAATTCAGATAAATGGTGCAGCTTGTTTATGAATTCTGGGATGACCTTTCTAACGTAACGAAAGCAAAATGATAGTGATGGTTCATTATGACAGTATTGCTTGCAAAGTTCATTGTCACCACCTGCAGACTACAGTGGTACAGTCTCCATCACAGCCAGGCAGGATTGGTGGGGAGGATCTGTAGAACATCAAGACCCCTATTGGTGGTAGGTTCCAGAGGAATCCAGCCAGCTTCTGTGAGGAGGGGAGGGCCTATATATTGTCAAACGCACCTCCTGGAAATCTTCCGAAACTGAGAAAGTTGCAGAAAGGAGCAGCCAAAATGAACAGAACATTTGTGCAACATTTGTGACATTTTAGTTTAGAAGAAAGGCAAGGTGGGGAAGGGGAAGGACACGCAATAGAAGGGTGTAAAGCAATGCATGGTTTGGAGAAAATGAACAGAAATATGTTTTGCTCCCTCTTACGTAATCCTAGAACCTGGGACCACCCAGTGAAGCTAGATATTGGAACATTCAGGACAAAGACATCTTCACTGCTGGAAACCCCAGGAGGCGAAAGTGTACTGTTGGGTGCAGATCCTGCTTGAGAGCTTCTCACAGGCATCTGGCTGGCCAATTTTAGAACAGGATGCTTGACTAGATGGACCATTGACCAGCAGGATGCTCTTATGCTGCAATCACCTATAAAGTGGGCATTTATCCCCAGTTTTAGGCCAGGTCTATCTTTTCCCTTGCTGGTGTTCTTGCTTGAATAGCAGTCAGTGGTACAGTATTGGTTTTGAATGTGTTCTACTGCAAGTTGCTGTGAGATTACTTTTTTGTAAAAGAAAAATTAATATGTAGAATCAATCAATCAATTAACAAACCTTGCAGGGTTGCCCTGGAACCTCTCACCGATAGGGGAACTGAGGTGAGCAGGTATTGTTGTTAACTGGTGTTGCAAGTCAATCACATTATATGGGGTAGGGGGGATTGGGTTGTTTTTGTTTTTATTATGTATTTTGTGGTTTTATATCTTGATTTTATTCTGTGAACTGCCCTGAGACCCCCGGGTATAGGGCGGTATATAAATTCAATTAATAATAATAATAATAATAATAATAATAATAATAATTCATTCTTTTCCTTGCCACTTTGTTTGTAGGCCAGTGCTATGTTTCACAACATGCTGTGGGAAAAGACAGGTCGTCCATCACTGCGTTAATTTGATGAGCATACTGATTCACTTATCTGGAATTATCCCATTAGCAAGAGCCTTATGTCATTAACAAGAGCCATAATTTCATTCTGTTGCACAGATAATCAAATTGCACTGTTAATTAATATACAGCTTCTAGGCCTAGTTCTGCATATGCAGCTTCTCATTTATTGCACTGTATCCTTTTTTTTAAAAAAAGAAAAAACTTTAAATATATTATCATAGCTAAATCCAAGCAAGGACCCCCCCCCCCAATTGCTGACTTTCACAGGGGTGGGGGGAAGAGCTTCTTGCAAGATCTCAGGTGGACTTAGGTGGCCTCCAAGAACCATTCCAACTCTTATTACTCTGTGTGTGGAACTCCATCTGTCATAGCTGGCAGTAGAAGCCAGATCCATAGTTTCATGGTGTAAGACCCTGACCACTATTGGTCAGAGGAGAGCTCCAAAGACTCCCCAGGTGGACTTGATTGGATCCCTGAAACTCCAAAATGATGACCCCAATAGAGGCTTCAATGGAGGTAAAGGCCTAGCAATCGGGAAGAACTCCTTCCCTGGCTCCCAATAATGGAGCTCTGTCCTTGGACCTAGAACCACCTTCCACAGCAGAATGGCTTCCTCCTTTACCTTGTCATGTTCAAGCTGCAGGAGGCACTTCAGCACTGTCAGAGTACTCACCTATTGTGCTGGTCACGTGGGTTAACCATGAGGTGAGGTCCGAATCCAGTCTGAGGTCGAGGGTGCAGTATGGAGGCAGTCCATCAAAGCTGAAGCGGGGTCCAAGGCAGGGAGTCAGGTGAGGTCAGGAACTCTGGCAGAAAAGCAGGACAGGGTGCAGGCAGGAACTGTCTACCAACAGTGTTGCTCCCACAACTTGGGACTGGGGCTGGCTGGCTTTTATCTGCCCCGAGGCATAGGGTGGCCCCAGTCCACAGGTGACTCGCCTCTCCTGGCCTGGAGGCGAGCACTCCTCCTGTGGGAACTTAGTTCCCTCCGCCTCTCTGCCCTGAGCCTCTGCAGCTCAGGAGAGGCTGGAGGGTTACCCGACCCAAAAGCAACCTCAGCTTCCCCTGACGGGGCTGCGAGTGGAGCACCTGCAGGCAATGGGTCCTCCATCACCTCAGGAGCCAGAGCAGACTCAGCTGGTGCTTGCACCTGAGGATCCAGCACAGGTGAGGACCCTTCAGGCTCAAGCCCCTGCCCCGGCTCAGCTGGTTCTGGAGGCGGGGAACCCTGTGCAGGCTAGGATTCCTCAGGTTCAGCCTACGAGTCCAAATCCCAGGCCATCATACCTGGGATTTCTCTAGGGAAATAGCGCTTGGAACCCATGTAGCTGAAAGATTGCCTGCTTCCTTATATGCCTGCCCAGGCTTTGAGGTCATTGGGGGATGCCATTCCCACAGTTCTGCAGTTCTCTGAGATGTAGCATGTAGTGACTAGCCAGAGGGCATTCTCAACAGTGGCCCCTCAACTCCTATCTCAGCTGTGACCAGCACCAACACTAATAGGGTTCTGATGCCAGGTAAAAAACATGGCTGTTCACCCAAGTATTTGGCCTAAGGGGTGTCACTCACATGGCTTATATTGTTAGCACATTGTTTGATTTTATATGAAGTTGCATTACATTAATTTTTGTTTTGTTTTATTTTTTATGTTGTTTCTTGCTCTGGGATTGTGTGAACAATAAGAGCGGGTTATAATTTACATCAGTCAAGGTCTGCAGGACTTCACGATGTTGGTCAGCTCCTGACTAGTGCTGGAGCAACATTCCTAGTTACCATCTGAAGAATCTACATTCAGCCTAATTCAGAACCTTATTCTGCAAGGGAGCTTTCCATGGTCCTGACACTCAGCTGTCTGACTGCACCTTGACTTGGTTTGCATGAATACCATTCCTGGTAGTTCTAGCCTTTACAGGAGACACATTTTACACTCCATGAATTAAAATGTTAGATGATCCTACTTAAATTGGTCCCTGTGCATACAGCAGGGATGACTACATGGGCCAGAACCTTATCAGAATTGGCCTTGTGGACCAAATTTGAGAGGTGGGCAGGGCTGCTCACCGGTCAATCACCTGGCAGCTCAATGACACCAGCTGATATGATGCTTTGAAGTCCCCAGGTCCTGCACACCAGCTATTACTAGCCCATTGTAGTAATGCCATCTGATTGATAGGCGAGTATGGTTTGCAAAAAAAAAAGTGATTAGAACACTATGAACCCATACCCAGGGTGCATCCTCTGCTGGTATAATTAATGTGTAATGCATCATATTAAGGCATTATATTTAATGCGGCATGTGTAGGAACTAGGACATGACACCCATTTAACAGGTAACACTACACAGGTAAGTTTCTTTTTAGATAGGCTGCTAATCCCAATAAACAAAGGAAGATGGGGTACCCATGTATAGGGTTGCCTTTCAACAAGAGATACAGAAATTAATAGCAATTCTTCATATTCTTGTATCCTCACAAAGAAAACTACAAGAACTGAAGTTGGAACTGCATTGCTGAATCTAACACACATCTGTTCAAAAGTAAGCTCCCTTAAGTTCAATGGGAGTTACTCCCAGGTAAGTGGATCCTTAAGGGATGATTAGAGAAAAACAAAAACCAATTAAATAAGAGGAAATTCTGCTTGCTGGGTAAATGTTCTAGGGTATATTTTTTTCTGGTGTGAACTTTGTAGATTTCTTTATAGCTAAATATCTATCCTAGCACAGAGATTATGTTAAAAACCTGATACAGGGCTGTTAGCGTTATTCCCTAACAATGACTATCTGAAACCATCTGGTGTGTGAAATTTTGATCCATCTGTTTAAATGTTACAGTGGAGGCATTTACGTATGAGGTCCTGCCCTCTGGATTGTGAAGATGTTGGCCTCGCGCTCCTGTGTGCATAGCAGTGCCTGAGACTCACACACATTTCTCACAATCGGTGACGCATAAAATGAAGCTGTGTGTATTTCAAAAATGTTTTTGCTGCTGAAGGCTTTAAACAATTCAGCCACTTCAATCTATGGTCTCTCCCGCAATAGTGCGTTTCCCTGCAGCTGACCATAAACAGCCTAAAAATTACAAAGTTGAAGGACCTGAACTTGCTTTTCTTAAAGCTCCTGGCACAATAGTGTCTGGATGTCAACATGTGAGGTTCCTTGCTCTGGACCCAAAGAGGATTTGTGTGTCTACATTTTGCACAGAAAGGAAAAATTTCACCAGGTGTAGCTTTTGCAATGACAGGATAAGCCATATTAGGCACTGTCAGGACTGCCGCTAGGTCCCAGCTCACAGAGGACCAACGCCCAGTGGATGTTATATAAAAAAGTCTTTATTAAAGTTTAGTTTCCATTTCCAAGCTCTGGGCGCGCAGACCCACGTCTCGACGCTAGACCGGCTAAGTCCCCTCTGACTCACTGCTCCACCCACACCAGTTTAAGATTCTAGCCCGGCTCCACCTCCTACGCTGCTCTTTCCTTCGCTGGGTCTTTCTGCCCTCTGGGGTTCCCTCCTTCCTGGACTCCTCTGACGCTGAGCCTCCTGAGTCTTGCCCCTCCCTCCGGTGGGCTTTAGGACCTGGCTCCCTTTCTGGGCTCCCTGCTGTGCCGCGCTCCTGTACATTTGAACTTGGTGCGCGCGCCCAGCCGGTGACTTTCCTTCTGACCGTTTCCCCGCTTCCTGATGTGGGCGTTGCCAAACCTGACTCCTCTCCTCCCTCTGGTGGTGAGGACACTGGTCCCGACTCCTGGGACTCCCCCTCCCCACTGCGCTCTGGTGGAGAAGCTGGTCCTGATTTCCAACTGCTGCTCAGGGACTCCCCGCTAGCCCCTTCCTCCTGGGGCTTCCCCCCTGGAGCCCCCTTCGCTCTGGCCACCGGCGCTCCCTTCTGTGAGTCCTCCGATTCGCTAGAGAGGCTTGTGGAATAACTCTGGCCACTGTCACTGCCTGCGCCTCCCTCGTACTCCTCCTCCTCACTCTCCATTTGCTCCCCCTCCTGTGTCTCTCCTTCTGAACCCCTGACAGGCACGTTTCTCCCCCTTTGATTCAACTCTTACTGGTACAGAAGGTCTGTCTAGTTGGGACCATAATGGGGCACTAATATGTATGTACACAGATCCATTTTTTCCTGTAGACTCTTTTGCACTTTCGTCCACCCACGTTAACATTCAATTTTATATCCATCTTGATGTTTCATGTCTATGCTAGGGGACAGGGCTTGATGGGATGTATTCACATGGTATAATCTTGTCCTGTCCCATCAATTATCACTTCCCCACCTTCCAATTCATTTTCTGCACACCTTCATTCATTCATTTAAAAATGAGTATCCAGCAGTTCTAGAAACCCAAACTCCACTGTGGGGATGTAGGCAGGTATTTGCTTACCTGTGCATCCACACCTTTAAATTTTTTTTTAAAAATGTTTTGCCACTGGAATTGTGCAATAACAAACTTCTGCCAAAGCAAATGCCTCAAACGTGCTTCACTTGCTTCGCAGTGGACAAAATGGAGGGGTAGGTATTTATAGGGAGACAGGAAAGAAAGAAAGAAAGAAAGAAAGAAAGAAAGAAAGAAAGAAAGAAAGAAAGGGAGCAATGATTGCAAGGATAATGGGTTGTATTCAACATAGCATTAAGCAGATTGTTCTATTGTTGCAAGGATTTTCCTTGTGCAATGGAATGATCTCCCTCTTTCCTCCCCTGTATACACTTCCTAAACCTATTCTGGGTTTGCCCACGCCTCCCAGCCACAAAAGGAAATTTTGTGGCTGGGTTGAGGGTATGCACAAGGGGAAAGGGAAGGGGGGGAAACCCATTTGCACTAGTGCCAATCCTTTCACTAGGACAACAATTTAGTTGACTATCACCCAATGGTAATAAAAAAGTGTGCACCACTTCACCTCCTCCTCCTCCTGCTTCGTACATCTTCAACACATGCACTAACACAGAAAAGAATGGGAGAGGGCCAGCCACCAGTTCTGTTCATTTTTGGGGGCTTGCTAGCACAGATTCCCCACTCATAGGAACATAGGGAGCTGCCTTATGCAAGTTAGATCATTGGGCTGCCCAGCTAAGTATTGTCTACACTGACTGACAGCGGCTCTCTAGGGTTTCAGGCAGGGATCTCTCCCTGCCCTACCTGGAGATGCTGAAAACTGAGCCTGGTGCTTTCTGCATGCAATGCTGTTGCTTTACCATGGAACTAGAGCTCACATGTCCAGCAATGTGCAAAGCAGGGGAGCTGGGTGGTTATTGGTTGTTCGTATGATTTCTCAGTAAAGGTAAAGGGACCCCTGACCATTAGCTCCAGTCGTGGCCTGGGGTTGCGGCGCTCATCTCACTTTATTAGCCGAGGGAGCCGGCGTACAGCTTCCGGGTCATGTGGCCAGCATGACTAAGCCACTTCTGGCAAACCAGAGCAGCGCATGGAAACGCAGTTTACCTTCTCGCTGGAACAGTACCTATTTATCTACATGCTTCTGTGAACTGCTAGGTTGGCAGGAGTAGGAACCGAGCAACAGGAGCTCACCCCATCGCAGGGATTCAAACCACCAACCTTCTGATCGGCAAGCCCTAGGCTCTACTGAGGGTCTACTACTCTACTACTAGGCTCTACTACTAGGCTCTACTACTGTTTAACCCACAGCGCCACCCCCGTCCCATGATTTCTCAATAGACTAACTCTATTTTTTATTTTGGTCAAGACATAAAATAGCCCCAGTTGAATCCAAGGGATCATTTTCAAAAGCAAAGAGACTGATTTGAGAAACAGAGCATTCTCAGAAACAAACAGAATTAGATGAAGCCCATTTTTGGTCTCCAGAGCTGCCATTTCCCATAACACCCTGTCCTACCACTTTCTGTCTCATGGGTTATGGCGTTTTTGCTCTCTGAATACTGAATTACGTCTGGAGTTCAGATTGAGAGCTCATACAGCAATATCCAGGCTTTACCCATTAAATTTCAGCTTTCGTCGTCATTGTCTCAAACAAAGCACAAGCTCCCCGAGCAAAAAGAGGGAGAAGCATTTCCCTCCCGCCTTTGACACCCTGGTGAAACCTCCCTTTTTGTAGGAGCTGCTCCCCACAATGCCCCTGCTCGCAGATACTGAATAATATTTCTTCCTCCTGGCCTTTTATTTTTTTAAAAAAGAGAATGATTGCCTTTTCTGTGAATAACGTTGCGCATGGCACTGAAGGAGGCATGTGCAATCACTCATTGTGGAAATTGCCAGTGGTTCATGCTGAGAGCACATAAAACTCTCAGCTAAATGGGAAATGGTGACTCATACTGCAAAGGTTAATGCCTCCCTGTTGGAGTTCAGTTATGGGGAGCAATGTCACTAGAGACCATTGTCTTTTATTAACATGGCTGTTCCTCCCAGTAGGAAGGATTATAGAGCAAAGGTGAGCAAAACGTCACCCTCTTGTAAACATGAATCTATACTTAGGCAAGATTTTTAAAACAGGCAGTTGAAATAATGCCCTCTCCCTCCCCTTTATCTTTTTATATTATTAAAAATGCTTTTCCTATGGTTATTAGAGAGCCTGAGGGAAGACTTGCAGGACATTTTTCCCCTTCAAAAATGACATAAGTAGGATTAACCATCTCACACTTTGACAATGCCCTTTATATTATTTTAGAAATGCAATAGGTGGGATAAATATTTGAGTGAGAGCAATCCTATTACAAGCCTGGGCCAGCTCCTCTTAAATCTTCATCATGTTGCTGATAATCGAAGCAACTATAGTATTTGTAATTACAAGAGGGCACTGCAACAAAATATGCTTCTGTTTTGGGCTCCTATCAGCCAGCTCTGCAGCCTTTCATGTTTTTTTTCTTTTCTATTCCCTGCCTCCATTTTTTTTGTCCTCCACTCCAACAGTTAGCTGGCATTCCATGACACTGAGCATGCTCAATCCTCATTGAGCTATTTGGGGTGGCTACCCCTTACCTTTAGGATTTCCTCCATGTTGGAAATAAAGCATTATCCTGGAAAAAACTGACAAGTGGGGTGCTACAGGGTTCTGTCCTGGGCCCACTGTTGTTCAAGATCTTTATAAATGACTTGGATGAAGGAATTGAGAGGATGGTCATCAAATTTGCAGATGACACTGTTATACTGTGTCCAATTCTGGGCACCACAATTTATGAAGGATGTTGACAACCTGCAATGTATGAGGAACGGCTAGAAGAGCTGGGTATGTTTAACCTGGAAAAGAGGAGAGTGAGGGGAGATATGATAGCCATCTTCAAATATCTGAAGGGCTGTCACAAGGAAGATGGAACAAGCTTGTTTTCTCCTGCTCCAGAGAGTAGGACTCAAACCAATGGCTTCAAGTTACAAGAAAGGAGAATCCGACTAAACATGAGGAAGAACTTTCTAGTAATAAGAGCTGTTCGACGCTGGACTGGTCTCCCTCGGGAGGTTGTGGACTTTCCTTCATTGGGCGTTTTTAAGCAGAGGTTGAGCAGCCATCTGTCATGTATGATCTATTTGAGATTCCTAGCACTGCAAGATGTTGGACTAGATGACTCTTGAGGTCCCTTCCAACTCTACAATTCATTGATTCCATGATCAATGCTTGCAATAAGTTACCTGAATCAGTGGAGGGTGAGAGAAAGAAAACCTGGCCCCCTCAGAACCACACTTCTAAGGAACACCTTGACTTGAAAGTAAAGTTTGTGTGGCTGCGATGGAATGGTATATAATTAGCCCTGTTACATTAACTGGGCCTCAGATGCCTAATCCAACTTCTGTGCCCACCCCCTTGTGATTAGGTGTCTAAGAGGAAATCATTTTTAAAATATGGAGTGGGAAGCAACTTCAACGTGTAATGTTACGTGTCTAAGGGTGTTTGAAGAGAAGACAAGCATCACAAGAAAATGTCAAGGGGGAAATCTAGCTTAAATATCTTGAAAGTTAACCTTTAAGGACACACACTGTAGAAACTGCTACCCTTTCAGGGGTTACTCAAGGGCACACAGTACCAACACCTCTTTTGTTGTTGTTAAAAAGTTTGGCACTTACTGCAACAACTTCATGGTGAGCACCGGCACCTATTTTTCTAGAAAAACTTTCAAAATATTTAAGCTAAATTCCACCCCCCCCCCCGCTGACATTTTCTTGTGATGCTTGTCTTCTCTTCGAACATCCTTATGTTAATAACAGCCCTGCAAGTTAGGTGAAGAGGGAGTAACAGGTCCAATATCCCCTAGTGAGCTTCATGGTTGAAATGGGGTTTTGAATCTACATCACCTCAGTCTTGGTCCAACATTGGGTGGGATGTTTTCAATGCATTTCACTTCTCCTTGGCTTTAACGTATTTATGTGAGGGGCTTTTTTTTGGTTGCAAGTCGCTTTGGGTTTTGCCTTGCGCAAGAAAAAAAAAGCGACTAACAAATGTAACAAATAGTAATGAATGCCGCTGACATTATCTCCCTCTCTTTCTTTATAAAGAGAAAGGAAAACGGTAACTCCCTAATGAAGCCTTGGGCTGTTTCCTTCATTTGACCAAGGCTGGTGGCGCCTCTGCATCCAGCTGCAGGACGTCACCAGTTCGAACGCTGCCCTTGAGGCAAAAAGGGACTCCATGGCAACGCCTAGGAACACTGAGCACGCGCGAGGACGCGGGGGCGGAGACCATTGACGTAACCTTTCGCTCCTCCCTCCGTCCCTCGCTTTTTTTTACGTCGCTTCTTTACATGGTTGCGCACGCGTACTAGCGCGGGGGCGGGGCCCGGAAAGAGGGGCCGGTTTGCTTTACGGCGGCGCTCGGCGTTTTCCCTTAACAAGCATGGCGTCCGGGTTTGAAAGCGAGAGGACTCTGGCGGCGCGCAAGGAAGAGAGGCGCCGCCACCGCGAGGCGCTGCTACAGCAGGTGACGGACCGGCTCGGCTTGTCAGCCCGTTGCTGGGCCCTGTTCTCACCCCACTTCCGAAGGAACCCTCCTCCTCCTCCTCCTCCTCTCTTTCTCACTTCCCTCCGCCCCCATTCAAGCGTCGGCGGGACGTTTTTCACCCCTTTTTTGTCTTTATTGTGTAAATAACATGAGGTTCTCGCTCCCCTCACCCCCCTTCAGCCCTTGTTTTGAATCCCCCCCCCCCGGTAATAGGGCCATTTCCCTGTTTCGGAACAGCACCTCTCTGCAACTATTTTCTCGGACAACTCTGGGAAATGTAGTTCTCGGAGTGGGGCTAAGGACCCCTTTGTGGTAGTTCTGAGTACCCTTCCCAAACCGCAGGAGTCTTTGGGTGAGGAGGTGGGAGAGGAGCAATTGCAGTTAAAAATAGTGCGGGTTTGGTTTTTTGTGGGCTGCCCTCTTATATTTAGGACATCTTCATGAGGATATTTGTCTCCATCTATGAATCCTTAGGTCTTACATTTTTAAAAGTTGAATTCAGGAAGCACCCTTCATTCAAAGATCACAGGGCCAGGTTATATGTTTATCGCCTGCGCATTTATCGGCTGAACTTCTGTGGTTTCTGTGTGTGCATTTCCACGTAGGGTTCAACTAAGTGTTGCTTTGTACACCATATAGCTTTCCTACACTAAATTTACTTGTGTGAAAGAAATTGTTTGTAAATCCCCCCTTCATAATTTTGTCCAATGTGGTGAATGCACGTGCACCAAATATTTGAATTGTGTGTTAAGGATTGTTAGGAAAGGGATTAAAAACAAACTCACCGATGTCATAATGCCACCATGCACGTCTATGTTGTGACTGAACTTGAAGTGCTGTGTACAGTACTAGTTTCCACACCTCAGAATGGATGCTGGAGGGCTGGGAAATGTTCAGAAAAGCACAAGCAATATAAGGATAGCTTTGGTTGATTGTCGGTTGGTTCTGTGGGATTTATCCTTTGGGGGGGATATTCAGTAGAGATTGATCTTGTCATACATTCTGTTTCACATCTATATGAAGCTGTTGGGAGCTGTCATCAGCGAATCTGGGGATGTTGACATCCAACTTTATATTTATTACTTGCTTTACTCATAAAAGTGACTCAAAGTGACTTACAGCACAGTATTACTTCTAGAACTATTTAAAAGAAGCAAACTAATGAAAAAGCTTTAAAAAATATATTCCAATAAAATAGAGGTCTTATGGAACCTTCCCCATTTAAAGAGGTCACAAGTTCCTGAAACCCTTCAAATAAGGGTGAAAAGCCCAGGTAAAAAGAAAAGGTTTGCCAGTTGCCTAAAAATTAATCAAGATGGTGCTAGGTGAGCCTCCCTGGGTGGAGCATTTCATAAGTGGGGAGCTGCCACTGAAAAGGCCCATTCTTGTGTTTCCATCTTCCGACCTCTCGTTGATGGGGTACATGGTGAGGGGCCTCAGGTGACAGTTGCAGATGACCTCTCTGGGGCACAAGCCTGGGCAGCCCAGAGGACAAGTCCCCACCCTTTCAGCCTTGGTGATGTGCTGCAAAGGAAAGCAGAGCAATACATTTGGCTCTAGCTTGACTGCAGGAATTGTTGGAAGGAGGCATACAAGGCAACATCCAACCATCTTAGGGATTCCACTTTGGAACTGTGTAGGGTTTACTCCTTAGCTTTTTCTTCTGAAGATGTCCTGAAAGGCAGCAGCTACAGATTTTTCCTCGGGGTTTGCTCCCGAAGCCTTTCTCCTGAATCAAGTATAGCCGCAAAGCAGTGGCCTGTATAGGATTACAGTGGTAGAAAAGGCACTCCCAAGTTGAGTTCTCCTTCTCTTCCACAATATGCTGGATTATTTACTCCATGTTGTGATAGCACATGTTTTCCTCATTCCTGCTAGTGGCAGCCCATGGTGTGAAGGGAAACAGAATATCATGATTTGGGGTAAGTGATGCTACATGTTAGTGGGAAAACACGATGCGAGGATGTTGTCTTCAGAAAAGGTCCCCTGACTGCTGTAACCCATAGTTGTGCTCTTAAAAGCAAGAGTTTTCTTGGTTTGTTTTTTCTTGTTTAAATGATGGCAGTATGCAAAACCCATGATTCAAGCAGCTTTGAACAAATGGCCTTCATACCTGATAAATGCAAGGTGACATGGGGCTGAATACTAAGAAAGATTGCTAGGGATGTTGCAACCTGGCAGTTTAAAAAATCCTTTAGTGCAGATTGCCTTTCGGTGTTGGGGAAACGCTGTTTAGAACAGAGTTTCTACCCTGGAGAAGATCAGAATGTCTGAAAGAGAAAGTGACAATGCTTGGTTGTGTTTAGCTCATTGGTTTGGATTGGGGCATCAAAATATAAACTGGTTTAGTAGAATTGCAGTTACCAGAGTATTTTTTGAAAACAGTTGTGATGCCTGAGGGGATGTCATCATGGGTGCATCAGCTGGTGCTGTCAGACACTTTCAGCACCTGTACTAGTATTTCTGAAGGTATCTGATTACTGTGGAAACAAATGCAATGACCAGGTTTCATTTTGAATTGACGTTTCATACAAAAATAAAAAATAGCTGTGTAGGATCTGCTTTAGCCTGTTAGATAGGAAATCATGAGATTAATCTAGTACTTGTGTGTATTTTCTTGGAGGTAATCTCCATAGAGCTCCGTCAACCTGACTCATGTATTGTGCATAATATTGTAGAATTCAACAAATAATTAAATTATTAGTAGTAAAGATAAAAGTAACAAAATAGACTTAAAGCACCTGGGGTTTATGTTATGTACTAAAGTTCTCACCCTGGGCCAGCAGGGAGATACTGTAGATAGTTATGCAAATGAAGGATCAAAAGTAACGTTCAGTGATTGGATAGTTTTAGAAAGTTGCTACAGTAACGTACTGGAGCTCTATATAAGCAGGCTGACTGAGCCCCTCAGTTCAGTTCTGTTCTGGCCTCTGAATAAACAAGAGCTGTTGAAGAATCGCTGTGTTGTCTGATAGGTTCACCCACAACAGTTTTTTTCTTAGAACTGAATTCCAATCATCCAGTAATTAAAAGCTTCCTGTTTGACAGTCCAAGTCACTATGTTTTCTCCTTCTGCCTATCCTTTGTAGATTTGCTTATGAATTCAATATGTGATCCGTGTTTGAGAAGATGTGATGTATTTATACTTAATTTTTATTTATATTGTAATTGAACTATGGTGTGAGCAGGTAATAGCTTAGATCTCAAGATCTATTAGTTACTTGTGGCTGTGAGGGATTTAGCTTCTGTTTTGGCTTAAGCATTCCCCCCCACCTGCCATGGCCTTACAGGATATACCATTTTTAAAAGCGAGAGGAGTTTTAAAAGCAGTTTGTTTGATATGGTGTGGCATCACAATAACCCTTTTAATCATTGTTTTTAAATGCTACTGGTCTTCTCGGAGCCCTTTGTATCTCAGCCAGTGTTGCAGCAGATAGAAATTGTAGTGTATTTTACTGTTCCTTCAAGTGCATTAGAAATTCTTTTTCTATCCTGCTTGTGAAAAATGTGAGGTTTAGCAGTGCTTCTGAGAACATTGAAGAGGGCCTCCTGGAAACTATGTCAACTCTCTCAGGAATATAGCTATAATTTTATGAAAAATGCCTCTCACTCCATAGAGATATTGGAGCTTTTGTGCAGGATTTAATAGACCATAATATTCCTCTGCCAAATGGTGGTAAAATGGTGATTTTCACTGAAATTTCATAGAGAAGGGGTTTTGAAAGCATTTTTAAAAGTGTCCTTTTGTCTCCATCTTTGTTACATTCGTTCTGTTTACGCAAGAACTTTCTAGAGTGGCTTCTATATTCATTTGCAGAGGTGAACATACTCAAATAGTTAACATTTTGTCCTCCAAATAATGGAATATAATGGTGTTCCGTTTTCTGGGTTTTTTTGCTTTTAAAATGTACTAGTTTTTCCACCTGCCTGCACAGTGGGGTTTCTAGAGTCTCTTCTTCCAGCAGGAGAGGAGGACAGTGATTTATGGGCTTTGCCACTGCCTGCAAGGCAGGGAGGGGAAAAAAGAATGGTCAGAGCCATTAGAGATGGAGATGAGCACACAGGACATGTCGGAGGAAGAGGCTGTTCAGGTGAGTGACAGGCTAGTCAAATCCCCACCATCCCTCACCTCTCTGTCTCCTAGAGCCAAGAGGGGCCTGAAGAGGGAAGAGCAGCGAGGGCTTCCATTTAGGAGAAGTCTCAGGTTGCTTGCATGCATCCCGCCAGATGAGAGTGCAGAAGTTGGAGGGGAGTGTGGTGTGGTCCCATTGTTGCAGCAACTGCTCTGCAGTTACCACTCACTATACCGAGAAGACATCTAATCCCCAACCCACCAATTATTACAAAGCAAACTTTTGGTGTACAGAAACACATAGGGTGGAATACAACATTGCACTCTTCTCATTGTTTTATCAGCGCAAGCACTGCAGCTTGCCAGATGGAATGAGTCCTCTCGAGAGAGAGAGCCAGTGTGGTGCAGTGGTTAAGAGCGGTAGTCTCGTAATCTGGGGAACCGGGTTCGCGTCTCCGCTCCTCCACATGCAGCTGCTGGGTGACCTTGGGCCAGTCACACTTCTTTGAAGTCTCTCAGCCCCACTCACCTCACAGAGTTTGTTGTGGGGGAGGAAGGGAAAGGAGAATGTTAGCCGCTTTGAGACTCCTTCGGGCAGTGATAAAGCGGGATAGCAAATCCAAACTCCTCTTCCTCTTCCTCCTTCCTCTTCTTCTTCTTCTTCCTCTTCTTCTTCTTCTTTTCTCCCTGCTTACGTGCTATTCTAGGGTTTCTCCAAGCCCCCACAAGCCAATTTTGGGGTGTGAGGGGAGGAAAGCCCCATTGCGCAAGTGGAAGTCCTTGCACAGAGCTTCCACTGATGTGGCTGGTTAGGTGAATCCCGCTCATGGCAGCAATTAAGCATATTTTACAGCCAGCCAATTTATTCCCCTCCACCTAGGGCAATCTAGTATCAAACAAGTGTTAGCAATTTCACTCCTCCGATGTTGCAGATGAGATTGTTGTAAATCACATGCCTGTCTGGGACAAGTGTGGGGAACAGAAGACAGTCTTATTTCTTCCTCTGTAATGTACTTTCACTTTTATTTGTTCTGTTTGTTCTCTCGGAGCTGGAGAGAACGGACACCATTATGCTTTTGTCTGTACATAATGTGTAAATAAATAGTAAATTAGCTCTACAATGTCTCACTCTTCTTGCTGAGGAGGTGCCAGAAGTGTATATATCATTCTGATGTATGTCGCTAGAAGCGAACTGGAAGAGAAGGGAGATGCCATTTCCAGAGCTGCGCGTACCGGAGGACCACTCTCTTTCTATCTCTCACCCAGATAGGACTGCACAGAAAGCCCACAATTTACACACATTTAACTTGTGTACATTCAGCTTTACGTCCATGGTAAAAGATAAAATTAAAAAGGGGGTGGAAAATGGGATGTTCTGAGGAAAATGGCTTTGGCAGTCCCACCCATCATTGAACCCAGTGTGTTTTGACTATACATGATTTTGACTTTAGGCACAATCCTTGGAATGTAACCCCTGTGTAAATTGCTGGCTTCCTTGATCTATACCTGTTCAGTTTCTCATGGAGTGGCATTCAGCATTATTGAAACACATTTTTTTAAAAGCTAGTAGTTGATCTTTTATCAGCATAAGTGACTGGATAGGTACTGAAATATACACTTTCGTAGCCAAAGCACGAAATATGGTTAGTTTATGCCAAAGGATATATAGATCATGGTTCTTGCAATGTGAGGTTGTATTGTCATGAACTTTGAAGATTATATTGTGAAAATAGTGAGTCAGGAGCTGGAATTCATTGACACATTCCAAACATGACCTTCTGTTATCTTGGTATGTCCTCTCAGAAAGTGTTTAAGAATCTCTAGAGGCCATTCCACTTATGCAACAGCAAACCTAGCTACTAGAAGTTCCTGTTGATACATTTGTGCATTTGTGTGCGCACATCTGTTAGGTGCATTTAAAGCTTTAGACTTCCTATTGTGCCTGGAACAATAGAAGTTAAATGCAGCCAGGCTCATGACATGAGGCAAAATTACTGGAAGGTATAAATTAATCTGTAAGGGCAAAAGGAAAATTGGCAGGTATTTCTGCGGTATTGGACAGCACTAATGAGCTCTGGCTTAGAATGAAAAGCTTGCACCGGGTGAGAGTTGAAAAATGTGAAGTAATTAGGCTTGGCTTTTGTACCACAGGAAAGAAACCAGCAACTAGCAGGGGGATTTAATTATAAAATACAGAAGGGAAGAAAGAGATTGATGTCAGTAAGCTATGTGTGATTGTATTAGGCTAATGGAACAAGAGGTCACTGCCTGATTTTTTGTTTCTGCTTTAGTCTGGACGAAAAAAGTTTTCAAGGGGCTAGTTTAAATGAAAGTGTAACAGACCTGGATGTGGGAATGATGGAATACTGTAATTTAGGAATGAAACATGTGTAATGCAGCCATAAAAGGTAAAGGGACCCCTGAGCTTTAGGTCCAGTCGTGACCGACTCTGTGGTTGCGGCGCTCATCTCGCTTTACTGGCCGGTCATGTGGCCATCAGGACTAAGCCACTTCTGGCAAACCAGAGCAGCGCACGGAAACGCTGTTTACCTTCCCGCCGGAGCAATACCTATTTATCTACACTTTGATGTGATTTTGATCTGCTAGGTGGGCAGGAGCTGGGACCAAGCAATGGCAGCTCACCCCATCACAGGGATTCGAACTGCCGACCTTCTGATCGGCAAGTCCTAGGCTCTGTGGTTTAACCCACAATGCAGCCATAGTGGCCTCCAAATGTTGTTGGACTACAGCTGTCATCCTCCTTGACCATTGACCTTCTCGACTGGGCTGATGGGAGTAGGAGCCTAATATCATCTAGAGGGCACTAGGTAGACAACATCAACATCCATCAACTACACCCACACTCACTTACGGACTCACTGTTAAGACCGTGTTCATGGAAGACAATCTTACTTGGCTACGAGTGATCGCCAAAGAAGAATAAAGAAGAGTAGGTAGAGAAAGCGCTGTAGTACACAGTTCTGCGATTAACACCTGAACTATGTTTTTGGCCTGGCATTAATTTCAATGAAATATCCCTGAGTGACCAAGCTTGTAATTGTAAAGAGTAGCTCCCACATATCCTCCCCCCCCATCCCGGTTACTTCACACCATTGCTTTTTCCAGCTAATTTAATGAGGCAGGGAGATTTGTAGTACAGTGATGTCGCATCACATACTTTGCATTACTGGATATCTTTTGTGGGGTGGGGAGAGGAGACCGCAGCATAGGGCTGTTTGTTGGAGGAGGAGGAGCTATACATCACCAGTATCTTCTAGTCTGGCCTGAAACCTGGTGACCAAAACTTTGCTAGCAAATCCTCCTGAATCCTAAGCGTGTGTGTATTTGTGACGGGCACAGAGTTACTTGAGGTACAATATTAGATGGTGGCTTTAAAGATGGCACCTGATTTGATGACCCATCAGGATGCCTGATGTGATTTCCTTGTTGCCATTGTCTCACCACTGCCTTTCCTTACCCTTCTTCAGGAAGTCAGCCTGAAGACGTGAGGACAAAAATTGGGCATGCATCCATCCTTCTTGGGCATGTCTGCTTCTAACCTTACCTTTCTGCTTTGGGTGGGAAAGTATTGGGGAGCGCTTCTAAATGCATCCTATTGATCGCGCCTAGAAGTCCCCTTCCAGCCTTTGTGCTAAACATGTGAAGGTTGGGTGTGTCGGGGGTAGCATACACTTAGATGTTGTAGGTTTAGCCTGCCCTGAGCCCCCAACACACACCTGGCCCTTGTGTGTTCAGACTGAATCTCTAAAGAGGGCACTTGTGTTGCGGCATGTATAACCCCTGTTATACATCTGGCAAAGGTTTTGTAGATAGCAATAGTGCTGATTTACATTGCTGTACTAGTTAGAAAGACCTAGATCAGCCTACAGCCCTAGTGCAGCAGTGCAGGTTGTAATGTTGCACTGGTACAGTGGTACCTCGGTTTACAAACACCTCGGGTTACAAACACTTGGGTTACAGACTCCGCTAACCTGGAAGTAGTACCTTGGGTTAAGAACTTTGTCCCAGGATGAGAACAGAAATCGTGCGGTGGCGACACAGCGGCAGCGGAAGGCCCCATTAGCTAAAGTGGTACCTCAGGTTAAGAATGGTTTCAAGTTAAGAACGGACCTCCGGAACGAATTAAGTTCATCACCAGAGGTACCACTGTACCTATAGTACCCCAGAGGTACTATAGCAGTGTCTGTACTCTATTGTAGGCATTTATTTTTCAGTGCAGTAGCTCACAGGACCAGATAGCAAACTTTTGTGAAAGCTTTTGTAAAATGAGTGAGGCGGTAACGTGGTGGAAGTTAGTGCCATTGGTTGAGTGAGTGAAGTGATGACCCAATAAATCATTGTGCTTTGGCTGATAAAGCCACCAGGTGCTCAGCTTGTTCCACTGCATCCACTCTCTAACACTTTGCTTATGTTGCAAAAAAAGAAAATGGGGAAATTTATACATATTTTGCACTTATGCTCAAACTCGGCTTTTAATATGGACCCTGAATCTTTAAAGTGTTGCAGGATGACTTAATTATGTTTTTGTTATAATAGACTAGATTGAGAATTCAGTTTTTGCTTGTGTGGTCAGATATAACGTTACTTTTCAGATCTTAGTCCAGCTTTCAGTGAAGAAGCAATGATTGTAATTCTTCTATTTTTAAAAAGCCGTTATCGCTATTCTAATGCACCAGTGGTCTGACAGATTAAAGTAACAAAGTTGCATACTTGCCCAGAATTAGAGTACTGTATTTCACCAAAGTGAAGTTGATTTTTCTCCTTTTCTCTTAATTAAGGCAAAAGTAGATTATGAAAAAGAAGAGCGACGCAAAGAACTGAAGCGACTGCGAGGGGAGGATACATGGATGCTGTCTGATGTGAATGAACGTTTAGAGGAATTGGGAAAGGTGAAGTTTCATTAGATTTCAAATTAAAACATCAACAGTATAATAATAGTAAAAATAGTGGATTAAAAAGTTCTTGGCTAATTCCAAAACAAGCGTCACTTACATAAGAGGCTCTCTATTCACTATTGTCTATTATATCTCTGAAGCCAGAGGCATCTGGGAAAGACCCTCTGAAGAAGATATTAAGGACCATGTGATTCATATAGGAGAAGATGGAGGCTTCTTTAAACAGTAGATTAATATTTTAAACAAATCTTCTGCAAGATCCTTTTCTGTGATGGCCCCATCTTTGGGTATTTCCATTTACAGGATGTATGTAACTGTTTTTAATTGTTTTTAAATGGGTTGCTTGTATATACCTGCATGAGCTTTAAGACTGACACCTGAACCCCCAAGATCTCCTGGATTGAAGTTTCCCGCTTCATCAGAACATGTGTATAATTTCTCACAGAAGGCAGCTGTGGACCCTCTTATAGCTTCTCGTTTAACTTTTCAAAACTGTGTTAATCTCTGCTAATCTAATCTGGGATACGATTCAGGAAATCTCATCATAACAATTTGAAGCTTCAGGAAAAATGGTTGCACAGCACTGGCTACAGTTTATATAAACATACAGTGGTACCTTGGTTCTCAAACTTACTCTGTTCCGGAAGTCTGTTCCAAAACCAAAGCGTTCCAAAACTCAAGGCGTGCTTTCCCATAGAAAGTAATGCAAAATGGATTAATCCATTCCAGACTTTTAAGAACCCCTAAAACAGCAATTTAACATGAATTTTACTATCTAACAAGACCATTGATCCATAAAATGAAAGCAATAAAGAATGTACTGCAGTCACACAGTCAGTCCATCATTAGCTGAACTGGGTTCCACACAATCACAAAAACAAAAAGAGCCGCAAAAACAAAAACGCAAAATAAATAGCAATAACAAACAGATATCAGTGTAACACTCAAAACGGAAGTGTGTAACTCAAAATGGAGCACATTTGGCATCTGAAAAAAGTTCGCAAACCGGAACACTTACTTCCAGGTTTGCAGCGTTCAGGTTCCAAGTTATTTGAGTACCAAGGTGTTTGAGAACCAAGGTACCACTGTATGTTTATTTCACGTGTAGATTCATATTGCTATTTCATAAAATAAGGTGTGCCTTATTACTTCAAGTCTTGTAGCCTAACGTGTTGATATCGGTGTTTCTTTAGGAACATTCTGTTACCAAAAAGAAGAAAAAGGAGAAGCGTTCAAAAAAACATAAAAAAGAAAAGAAGAGCAAGAAGCATAAAGTTGAAAGAAACAATGATTCATCGGATAGCGCCTCTGTAAGTTTTAATAATCGGAGTCACCAGTTGGTTGAAAGCTATTGCCACCAGTATTTGACATTGTTGCTCATATATTTTTTTATGTACTTCTAAAGGACAAATATGTTGTACGTTTAAAGTACTATTGCCAGTACAATACAACATAAATCCCTTTTAAAACAAAGTGTTGATTCAGTCTCCACAGTAACTGGATAGCATCTGAAATAAGGCAAGTGCCAGTACTGGTAGCATTTTGGTGTCTCCTAAAAAAAATCTTAAATCTCTTGGGCCTTTGCTGGGCATTGATGCCAATTGGGTGCAATAAACATATCTGTTTGGGCTTCAAGTTGGCTGCAATTTTTTATTTTGTAAGAAAGTTTTAATACGATCTTAATGTATTTTTCTACACCAAGAGAGCAGTGTAGAAACTCAACACCAGTGGCAGATACAATTTGTTCAGCGAATTGACAGAAAGTTGAGTTCACAGCAGTACATCATCAAGTTAGCATTCATTCCTGCTCACATTTGCGGGTGTTTCTGGAAGAAGCAGAAATAGGAGGCAAATTCCTCACTGTGTTTCTCATCACATCTCTGTAGTAGCCTCAGCACAGATGTCAGTTAGCCATTAGATATGTTGTCCTGCCAGGCAGAATGATGATGGTGGTGCTTTTAGTGGGATGCTTGGGGAAGGAAAATATTTTTTCAAATTTATTGCTTCTACTGACGCATTTTCAGTGGCTGTGATCTGTACCATAGTGCTGCTCATGGGAAACATACAAAATTAGAGCACGTGTTTTGCATGTGCAAGGTTCTAGGTTCAGTTCTTGGTATCTCTAGTTAATGGACCTCTAGTAAGCAGAAGACCATTGAAGAACTACTGCCAGTCAGACTCCATTATACTTGGCTAGTTTCACCACTGGTTTGACTTTGTGTAAGGCAACTCCTTATATCTGATGGCCAGGATGTTTTCTCTTAGTCTGTGAATTTACTTTGACCTGGTCTTATTTCAGTGTTTAGGTTCTTCTCATATAAAAACAGGGGTTGAATCAACAATGATTTTATTTTTGTAGTGTTTTAATTCAGTACTGTTCACTATGAAAATTTCCACAGATTTTTTTTAAAGCCCATTAAATATAAAATGTAACATAAATCAGGAACTATGGAGAGACCTGGTCTTAATAGAGATTCCTGTCTCATTACGTATGCTAATCATCTGCATACTATCCCTTGCTTTTTCCTGTAGGACTAATTGCAGTCATTAACAGTCCTCAGCAGGTTTACCATACCCATTGAGTCAATCACCCATCTCCTACTACCCTCCTGAGAAAAACCCTACCCTCCCACTATATCTAAGGGTCTGGTGACTTCTGTTTCAGTGTAACTGAAGAAGTGTGCATGCACACGAAAGCTTACACCAAGAACAAACTTAGCTGGTCTCTAAGGTGCTACTGGACAATTTAAATTTTTTTAAAAATGTATTTTGACGTTTTAAAAAACATCAAAATAAAACTGTAGCATCAAAGATATGTAAAGCACAAAAACATTCTTAAAACTCGAAAGACTGGGAAAATTAAAAGGGCTTCACATGATAGCAAAAAGACTGCAATTGAGGCACCAGGTGAGTCTCTCTAGGGAGGCTATTCAATAATTGTGCTACCCTTGAAAACATTATTTCCTCCCATCTTGCCTCTTTTGGCAGGGACACATAGAAGAGGGCCTCAGACGATGGTCTTACGGTCTGCAGGCATAAATGGAAATATGAGTCTTCAAGTGACTTGGCCCCAAACAGTTTGATTAGGTTTCTCTCCTGAATGCCTTCTTAATTCTGCCCCCATCTCATTTAAAAGAAAATAATTAAAATGCAGTATTAATGTTGCCTTTTCTCTCCTCACCCCCATTCTATAGTGCTATAAACCCAGTTTTGTAAGAATCAAATGATACTGGGAAAACCTGCCTCATTTTTAAGAGGTCATTTTAATACAGGAAAAATATACATACATCATTATTCTTTGAAACAGTGGGTTCAGTGTTCAGTAGTCTGCAATCTTATTTAGCGTTGTATTAATGGTGATGGCATTCAAGCTAATAAATTGGTCCTGCTTTTCTTTTTGAAAAAAATTGCTTTAATGCATCTCAGCCATTCCTGACAGACACTTTTTATCTGCATGTCTCCTGCTCGTGAATGCATGCATTGCCCCCCAATTCTATTAATTTGAAATTTCTTTCTACTTCCCTTTTTCTTCATGACATAAGGTAGCCCTCTGAAAGTCTGTCACTATTTTTTTTTTTTTAAACTGGACTGATTTTAAAGGCATAAAGACCTTTCAGTCCTCTACAAATTTTCGATTTACACCCCGCCTCCCCAATTTGTCTTTAGGATTCATCAGAGGAATGGGTGGAGGCTTCAGTTTCACAGTCTTCGAACACAGAAAAGGCCTGGAACGCGAGCAAGAAAGAATCAGCTGATGCAGGAAGTCCCAAGGCAGTTCAGGTAAGCACCTGTGGTCAACTGTTCTGAAGTATTTAGGATTTCTTTTTTAAGACTTAAGGCTGAAACAGGCGGTGGTTTTCTTAACTTTCAGGAAACTTTCAGGGAAGTGGAGAGTTATTTTGGATTGGAGAGTAGGGATTTTAATGCTTTTCTTCATGGCACTCATCCAGCTTACATTATCCACCCAGGAGCGACACTCAAGGAATAAGACAGGGAACCCACATACTTTTCTCTGCAGCTATGAGCAGGTTAGAAAGGTGATGGGTGATGGTTTAGGGTTGTATTAATGGTGATGGCTTAAATCAAGAAAACGTCACGGGAGAGCAGTCCCTCCCTTTGGACTACCCCTGAGTTTCTTTATTTATTCATTAAATTTCTACCCTGCCCTTTCTCTCAAAGGAGTCTATGGTCGGTATAATTTAAAAAAATACAGACGTGTTTAAAGCATTTAAGAACAGTTTCACATTCTCTCAACTAGCTAGTAATTTCAAGCCAAATGCCTGGTTGAACAGGAATCATAGAATTGTTGATTGGAAGGGATCCTGAGGATCACCTATTCCAACCTCCTGCAGGAATATGCAGCTGCCCATACAGGGATCAAACCTGCAACCTTCCTGTTACCAGCACCACGCTGTAGCCAGCTGAGCTATCCAGGTGCTGTTTTTTAAACTTCTTCTGAATTAATAATGTGGGGGACAGGTTACCTTACCAGGGTGGGTGCTCCACAAAGGGGGGGGGACTGCCATGCAAGTGTAAGCTTTTTCTTAGCTGAATTATTTTCTGACCAGTTATATAATTATTAGAGTTATTTCTACGTAGTAGAAAAAGATTTAGTAGCCTAATTAACTCGATGCCAACAAAGGTCCGTATAGTTAAAGATATGGTTTCCCCAGTAGTAATGTATGGAAGTGAGAGCTGGACCATAAAGAAGGCTGAAGAATTGATGCTTTTGAATTATGGTGCTGGAGGAGACTCTTGAGAGTCCCATGGACTGCAAGAAGATCAAACCTATCAATTCTGAAGGAAATCAGCCCTGAGTGCTCACTGGAAGGACAGATCCTGAAGCTGAGGCTCCAATACTTTGGCCACCTCATGAGAAGAGAAGACTGCCTGGAAAAGACCCTGATGTTGGAAAAGATAGAGGGCACAAGGAGAAGGGGACGACAGAGGACGAGATGGTTGGATAGTGTTCTCGAAGCGACCAGCATGAGTTTGACCAAACTGTGGGAGGCAGTGGAAGACAGAAGTGCTTGGCGTGCTCTGGTCCATGGGGTCACGAAGAGTTGGACACGACTAAACGACTAAGCAACAACAACAAAAATTGACTCAAACAAATTTAATATTTCTGAAACAAAAATGTGTATCCTGTGCAAGTGTTCTTGTTTATAGACTAATACTGATTGCATGGAAGTTTTGTGGTCACTATGATAATGCTTTATTATTAATCTGTAAGCTGCTCTGGGTGCATTTAGGGTGAAGAGGAGGGCAAAATTGCTTCAAATCTACTATATTTGAGCCTGTGTGGGTTTCCTAACTGTTGACTCCTATTCTAGCCCTCCTAATCATATTACGAATTAGCTATTCCATTTTGCTGATCTACCCTGGAGGAATTGAATATGAGATATGTCAAGAAATCAGTGAGACAGGAAGAGAACAGCTGAAAAATTCTGCGTGCTGGTCTAATTTAAAAAAGAATTTGGCTGGTTATAAAGCTAGTTGAATGCTAATATGTGCTTTCTGGAATTCATATACACACAAAAGCTTTAGTTTTAAGAAGTGGACGTTCTGTTTTCCTAAACCTGTATTACAGTTTTTTAGGTTGCTTGATCATCTATTTGTCCACAAAATAATAATTAGAACATGTTTAAAAGAAGTCAATTTATTTATTACTTCATGGCGAGAGGAAAAAGATGTTGGGGAGAAACTAGTGGGCCTTATTCACTTATGCATTGGGATCGTGATAGCACCCGAGGCAATACAACATTCTTCTCAGGCAGCCATGTGCTTCACCAAAGTTTAGAAAGAGGTGGATCTATTTTCAATTTTATTTTATTTTATTTTATTTCTGGTTGATTCAACACAAGTGTGGCAGCATTTCTCCAGCGATTAGGACTGTGAATGCACTGTGGTTAAATGTCCACATGCTGTCTTGGCCTTTGCATGTGACATGGATTACATGCAATCCTTCATGGATCACTGCCTTGTCGTGGTGAAGGGGCTTGAATAACTTAAGAGAAGCTCTGAGCTGTGCTGTGCAGGGCCACCCAAGATGGACGGCTCATAGTGGAGAGTTTTGACTAAACGTGAATCACCTGGAGCAGGATCCGGCAAGCCACTCCAGTATCCCTGCCAAGAAAACTCCATGGACAAAAACAATAAGGAAATCAGCCCTGAGTGTTCACTGGAAGGACAGATCCTGGAGCTGATGCTCCAATACTTTGGCCACCTCATGAGAAGAGAAGACTCCCTGGAAAAGACCCTGATGTTGGGAAAGATGGAGGGCACAAGGAGAAGGGAACGACAGAGGACGAGATGGTTGGACAGTGTTGTCGAAGCCATCAGCATGAGTTTGACCAAACTGCGGGAGGCAGTGGAAGACGGAAGTGCCTGGCGTGCTCTGGTCCATTGGGTCAGGAAGAGTCGGATACGACTAAACGACTAAACAACCAACAACAACTAGCTGCTGTCCATTCTTGCTCCAGGGTCTTTTGGGGGACATAATTGCTCTCTAGGTTTCTCTGCTGCTTTATCATGTGAAGTTTTCACGCAAAGTTTGCTAATTTATATGAATTGTTATTCCTCTAGGCACTTGTGGCTAGTGGTTGATGAATTCTCTTCCTATAATTTCAAATGCTCTTTCTGGCTTCACTGATCTGGACAGGCTGTAAAGGTTGAGTTTTGACAACTAAGCAAAAGTCTTCAGTCCAGGGGTTCACCCAAGGAGGACTTGTTGGTCTGCAAATTCACACCAAGCTGATTCTCTGCAATTAAATTTTGCAGTGCATCCTCAAGAGTTCATAATTAATCAGTTGGTCTAGGATCTAGGGGTCTTAGTAGACCCAAAGCTTAACATGAGTTAACAGTGTGAATCTAGCAGCAAAAGAACCTAATGCTGTTCTAGGTTGCATTGACAGAAGTCTAGTGTCCAGATCAAGGGAAGTAATGCCACTGTATTCTGCCGTGGTCAGACCACACCTGGAATACTGTCTCCAGTTCTGGGCAACACACTTTATGAAGGAGGTTAACAAGTTGGAATGTGTGCAGAGGAGGGCAGACAAGATGGTCAAGGTTCTGGAAACCAGTGAACGGCTAAAAGAGCTGGGTATGTTTAGCCTGGAAAAGAGGGGATTCAAAGTAGATTCAACTATCTAAAGGGCTGTCACAAGGAGGAGGGAGCAAGCTTGTTTTCTCCTGCTCCGGAGGGTAGGACTCAAACCAATGGCTTCAAGTTAGAAGAAAGAAGATTTTGACTAAACATCAGGAAGAACTTTCTGCTATTAAGAGTTGTTTGACCATTGAACAGACTTCCTTGGGAGGTTGTGGATTATCCTTCCTTGGTGGTTTTGAAGCAGAGATTGCATGGCTATCTGCCATCTAGTCCAGCCCTCTGCAATGCAAGAATATCAGCTAAAGCATTCATGACAGATGGCCATCCAGCCTCTGCTTCAAAACCTCTGAGAGAGGAAACTGGTTTCCATAAGAAACTGACACTGCCTTTTGGAGAAAAGAACAGACGCCTTGACTCAGCTGGGGAACATTCCTGCAGATCTTGCAAGATTTTGGAACTCAACTTAAAATATTTGTTTTGGCAAGTTTTAGAGCAGGCTAGGGTTATTTCATTCTGTGGTATAGGTTTTTGATTCTGAATTGATTGCTTTTATGCTTGTTGTGTTGTGATGCCAACCACACCAAGCTTTTGCAAAAATTGGAATGTTAATTACAGTAACAAGCAAGAGTAGGGGAAGTATAGAAACTGAAACTCTACCTAAATGTAACGTTTGCCTAAGGATGGAGACAGATCCAAGTTAGCAGCTGGATTTTATATTTTCAGAATTGGGAGATCAATTGTTGATCCTCCATTGTTGAAAATGTAAATTCCAGTAACTAATTCAGATTTGTTGCCAGCAATCTTTGGGGCAGTTCAAGGTGAAACACCACACTTCATAGTATCTAGTAGACTGTAATTTGAATGTCTGCTGTCCCCTCTCACATTCCATCTTAAGGTGACCACTAAATGCGCCCTCAATGGTTTCAACATCAGCCAGCTTTTCTCCTCTTCCCTCTGAGAGTCCAAAAAGCTTGCACACAATTTTGTGACAAGAAGATTTTCCTAATAGAGGTATTGCTGTAATGTGGATTTACATTTTATTGTAAATCCAAATGCATTCTTGCTGCACCTTCCCTGTTCTGCCTACTTGCTGCCCCCCTCTGTGTCAGGAGTGCATCATCTTGTCTGTCTGGTGTGGCAGGTGCTACTGTACAGCTGCCAGTAGCATCCCATTCATTTAATTTTTGTCCTAGGCTTCTGAAATTGCTTTTCTTGAAAGGCCTTCAACCCGGCCCTTGACACTGTAGATACAATTTTGTGCTTCCAAATGAAGGCACAGATAAATATGTACACTAATTGGAACCACTTAATGGTCCATCTGATGTCTGGGCACAGTTTTGAGTAGCTACTTGCATGAAAGCTCTGTAGTGCACCTGTGACCCATGATGGATGATGCATCTGCCAAATTGGCCTGGACACATACGGAAGCTGTGTGCAAAGAGAGCCATTTATTTTTCAGCACTCTTGGGTTTAGGGCTATGCAAATTCTCCTGGAGGATTGAGTCACAAAATATAAGACCCAAATGGAGGGAATGAAAAAAACAAATTATTAATCTTGATATGAATTTGCATATGTTCTCACTCCCACATGTACCACCATACAGAAACACACACACACACAATATGTTAAAAAGTATGAAAACAAAGAATATTAGAGGAATCTTGTCTATGAATTCTCATAAGACCTTTTAATGAAATTCCTATTTTATGTGTACAAAAAAAAGTATTCAAAGTATCAACCGAGCATTCTGATTTCAACATCACTAAGTTTGGCTCAGACTAGGTCATTACTGAATTTGAGTTGGTCATAATGTGCAAGAAATTATCTTGTTTTATTTACAGAGGGATGAGTGGATGTCCTTGGATTTTATGTCTGTGAAAACATTGTCTTCAGCAGCATTGAAGGCTGAAAAGCAAATGGAAAAATTACTGGAGAAACAGAAAGCACAAGAAGATCAACAGGTATGTTAGGTTCTTAACTAGTGTAGTGCTATGAGAAACTAGTAATTGTAGTAAGCTTACGGTACTTATTAGCTGCCTTAAACAAAAATTGGATTTCTTCAAGTAGCAGCCTTCCGTTTTGGGACTTTAGCTTTTTTTTATTGGACATCAGCATCAGGCATTGCTCTGCAAAATAAGTCATTGGTTCTTTGATTAACATTCAGTAGACAATTTTGGTAGGCAACCTTTTTACTTCTTAATATGTTTAAAACAGCTCCCTACGGGCCCTAAACAAACTTGTCCAACAATCCTGATTTGTTCTATATTGGGTTTCCATTTTGGTGTCTAAAACATATCAGTCATGTGGTAAGAATATTAGCAAAGCACTCTATCATTTATATCAAGATAGTTTAAGTAAACCAATTCTTCATTTACCTTTTATTTGAATCTTCGATACTGCAAAGAAGTGATTGGATCACCCCCACCCTTATTTAATGCATTACAAGTTTGATGAAGCTAAAGCACTCTCCATTTTCAGTTCAGTTAGGGAATTATATATTTTTTAAATGCTACTGATATTTTTAAATAAATTAAGAATCTTTATTGTTTAAAGTCACAGGCTATCACAATATAAGTACAGCAAACAATCATTTCGACTCATTAAAAAAAGAAACAAAGGAAACAAAACACACACACACACACACAAAGGAAAAATATAAAACAGAAAAATAGTAATCTCTCCAATACAGATCATATGTAGAGTAAGGTCTATAGGTATTTAAAAGTGCCATCTTACAAAAGGACACCCCAGCTACCCACTTCCAGGGTTTTTGAATCCTGGCTCATATTTTCTTAGCAAATTTTGGTTTTTTGGGGTGGTAGTGAACACATATGTGCCTGCAAGCAAAATACATATCTGGTCCAGGAGGCCTCAATTTGACAGGCACCAGTGGACACAATTAAGGAATTTGTACCTATGGTGCTCATATAAAAGACCACTTAGTAGCAGTAGTGGCTGGCAGGGCGGTGGGGGTGGGGTGTGGTCTCATAACTTCCAAACATGGTTTCTGCTCACTGGGAGAGTGAGGGGCAAGAGACCAGGACTTGCCGCCTGAAAAACAGTTTCTACGCTAATGCAATTCTGGTTCTAAATGCAGCATAAGGGGTCTCTGTAGTATAGTGTATTTTAAAATGGGGTTTTAGAGTTTTGTAGGGGTTTTTGAATGTTTTATGTAGTTTTATGTAGTTTTTATGTAGTTTTATGTAGTTTTTATGTAGTTTTATGTAGTTTTGTGGTAGTTTTATGTAGTTTTTATGTAGTTTTTTGTTGTTTTTCAATTTCATTGTTCCGCAAGGGACAATGACAATAAAGATATCGTATCGTATCGTATTGACCAGGAAGCTTGACACAGTGTGGGTATGGCAATGGAGCCTACCTTCAGTTCCTTCTTACCACACATGCACCCCCTAACTTCTCCCCCTCTCCCTCCTGGTAAGCATCAGTGGTGCGTGGTGTTGAGAAGCCGGGAAGGCAACTGGTAGCTGCTGCTTAGTAAGTAATGGGAGACATCCTCAACCTCACTAGACTTCATATTTTTGCAGCCACATATTTTTAAAAGCCAAAGCACAACATTTATAAAAAAAACCTGATGCTCCATACAGAATTATTTAAGATGTAGCTAGTGTTGAAGTGCGCTTGGTATGGGGGTGAAGGGGGCTTCCACAAAGCTGCCGTTGATCTTGTTTCTGTTTTGTAAACAGGCCATTCTTTCTGAAAGAGAGCTCAACCCCTACTGGAAAGATGGAGGCACAGGCTTGCCAACGCAAGAGAGCACATCAGCAAAAGGTAACATCTTTTTATACAAGTTATAGGGCAGATCTGTTTCTCTTCTCTGCAACTCCTTATTCATGCTAAAAGAAAACTAAATATTTGCATGCAGATTCTACTACGATCTCTGAATTAAAATCTTAGCACATAGCCTTGCAGAATATATTTTTAAAACCTTGAGTAGCTTGACCTTCAGTTTGTACAGCGGAATTTTTCCTTGTGAACTAATTAAAACAGAAAACCTGATTGCGTTAGGACATGATGAACTGTTGTCATCTCATTTGGTCTCTTTCATTCCATTACACACATTGTAGCTTTAAAATATTCAGCCGCTGAACTCTGTGAGTCCCATTTTCAGTGAAGTGAAATCGGGATGCAGTTGGTGAAGAATATTATTTATGTAACCTTTCCCCCCACTTCACTTCTTCCTCAAGGGTTATTTTGTCTGTTTGTGGTAAGAGCAGATGAGGGAAAAAAATGTACTTTTCAACACATTGTATCCACTTTATAAAATTGTACAAACAGTTGTGTTTTGAATGGTAGAGATTGTCATATGAAAGTTATTCCTCTGCCCTTTTAGAAAGACTTAAGAGGAACAAATCCCATCTACCTATTATACCATCCAGAGAAATGTTTCGATATTTCAGTTCTGTGTATGTCCTGTTAAAGAGCCTTCTTTGCTTGGAAGTGAAGAGAGGTGGAATAAACTACCAAGGTATCCTTCTGGAGTGGCGGTCTGAGTTAGGGGAGGGTGGTTCCAGTCCTACTTGGATAGTCGTTTCAACAGGGTGATGCTTGGGGAGTCCCCTTCAACCTCATGGAATCTTGAATGTGGAGTTCCTCCAGGTTTGATTTTACCCCCCCCCCCTTGCTGTTTAACATCTACATGAAACCGCCGGGTGCAGTAACCTGGAGTTTTGGATTGCATTGTCAGCAATATGCTGATGACACACAGCTCTACTTCTCCTTTACATCTGCAGGTGAGGCAGTGGCTGTGCTGGACCGTTGTCTTGCCTTGGTAATGGACTAGATGGAGAGGCACTAAACTCAAGCTCAATCTATATAAGATTGAGGCACTATTGATGGGTGGTTGCCTAGACTGAATGAATGGGAGGTTACCTGCTTTTGATGGGGTTACACTCCCTCTGAAGGAGTGGGTACGTAATTTGGGGGTGCTTCTGGATCCTTGGCTGTTGCTTGAGGCTCAGGTGGTCTCAGTAATGCAGAGTGCCTTCCATCAGCTTCGGCTGGTGGCCCAGCAGTGCCCCTGTCTGGACAGGGATAGCTTAACTTATGTTGTGAATGCTCTGGTAACCTCTAGGTTAGATTACCACAACTTATTATACGTAGGGCTTTCCTCTGAAGGTGGTTCAGAAATTTCAACTGGTGCATAATTTGGTGGCTGCAGTATCTGACAGTCAGATTCTGGTCTGAATTCAAAGTGCTGGTTTTGACCTATAAAGCCTTACGCAGTTCAGGACCGAAGTACCTCAAGGGCCACCTCTCTCCATGTGAACTGATCTGGACTCTGCAATCATCATCATCTGAGATCGTTCCTTGCGTGCCTACTCTATAAGAGGTCCAGAGGGAGGCAACACAAGTGGGGGCCTTTCCTGTGGTGGCTCCCCGTTTGTGTAGTCCAAAACATTTGGAGGGCACCAGATTGGCAAAGGCTGTGATAGAGCCAAATACCTCAGACTAAGAACTGCATTTGGGAAAGTAAGTCAGCAAGGGGCGTATTTGGGCAATTCAAGTTTAAATGGTTTAGATGTACATCTATAAAAAGAGGAATGTATGAAATAACCCTCATGCTTCCTTTATGAACGCTGCCTTATTTGTGATAATGAGTTTGCTTTCTATAGATTCCCTTTCCCTTTCTCAAGCAGAAACTGAATAACAATCTTCTTTTGGAGCCTGTTCTCTGAATTTGCTAGAATAATGATTGGCAAGAAGATGGGGAGCCTGTTAATTCTGCTCTTGACACATTTGAAATAGGACTAATATTAAACCGAGTTGGGCTGTGTTTCCAAATAAGTGTAAGAACATGAGCTCAGAATGGAGAGCCGTGCCAGTGTGAAGTATATTTCTGGCAGAGCTAGCATATGTTACATCTATGACGCACGACATATGTAGTTAGTGATAAGGTTATGATGTTAACTTGTAGTATGCAAATATCCCAATTAATTGCTTTCTTTTGTAGTGACAGCAGTCGAAGATGGTGGGTTAAGTTGGCTGAAGAAATCCTACCAAAGAATGAAGGAGCAGTCTGAGAGAGAGAAACGGGATTTGGAAGAAATTGTGGCTGAAAGATATGGTGTAAGTTCTGGAAGCGTACTATTTCCCCCTACCATAAAATATTAGGGCAGTGGAAAAACGTTGTTCCGTCGTAAAGCATCAATAAGTAAATCTAGCTTGTCTCAAGCAAAAAAGAAGGAAAGATAGAAAGGACCAATGCAATCCAATCTTAACTCATGGTTTCAGTAGATATTGATGTAGATATAAAATTATAATTTATAATTGGACTCACAGGTATAGGTCCAGTTCTATAAAAGTAAACGCTTGGTTTGTGATAACATATAGTTTATGTTTGGTAGTGTTCACTTCATGGCTGCTGTCCAGCTGTGTGTGCATTAGTCAGAGCTGTGCAAGTGTAGTCCTGTGCACAGAGTAGTCTATCTGTATTGGGCCACACATTTCCTCCAGTATCTCTAAATGGTTTCCAGTGTATCAAGATCAGTACATTGAAAACCAACACTTAGGATGGAATCCAGTGTGGCACTAAGTAACCATCCCATTAGTGCAAGGATTTGTGCTTGTGCAATGAGACCCGTCCCCGCTCCCCAACACCCAGCCAGCTCGCCTGTGTCTGCCCAAATCTGCTTCCGAGGATTAGGCAAACGTTCATATTAGAGAAAAAACTGGTGCTGGTGGGTGGAATAGAGGGAGTGGAAGTCCTATTGTGCAAGTGTACATCCTTTCAGTGATGGGACAATTACTTAGTGCTGCCTTGGATGCAAGTCTTAGCATTGTAGAGGCAGCTCACAGATATGGCTAGGAGTGATCGAGAGACCAAGACGTGAATCCAGACTTAGAATGGACCCATTGAAATTGATGGGGTGTAAGTTAGTCATGACTTGGTCCTTTGGATTTCAGCTGGGTTTTTTGTAAGCATAACAGAGTCTGGATTCAGCCCCATGGAGTTAGCTTTGGAATATCTCCTGTTAAAACCAGTGGGGGGATTGTTAGCAGACTTATATAGCTTGTGTGTCCATTTCAAACATAGTTTGTTTAAGAATGGACCACGCTCTTTTCATCATGCAGTTAGGTTCTCAATTGCTGCTTTATGCTAAAATGTCATATGTTTTCCCTTTTTTATTGCAGTCGATGGAGCTATTTCAGTCAAGACTTGAAGAAGCTGAAAAAGCAGTAGCCCCCCAGAAAGCTTATTATAGGAGAGGGTGGCAGAAATGTAAATATTCAGGAAACGAATGTAGTACGAGACAGGAGGAGGAAAAAGGGGAGCAAGAGGAAAGCAGTATAGAAAAACGTGCAGTGAAAGAACGACTGGAGGAGAGATTTAATAAAGAATATTCTCCAGAACAGAGAAGTTACAGGAGAGACAGACCAACAGAAGATAGAGAACCGAGGCGTAGCAATAAAGCCTTTCCCTATAGAACTGCAAAGGAGTCTTATCAGATAAGGAATTATGATAAACCTTTTTCAAGCCCTTTCAAAGCTGCATTTTTGAAACCTAATGATGATGGGGACCAAGGCAGCAGGCTGCAGAGTCCTGCATCCCAATTACTTACTCCTAGTTCGATGAGTCGTGGTTTCAGAAAGCCTGGCTATAGCGATGATGCTACCCCAAGATGGCGCAAAGCACAGCCCAAGGAAGAGGATGCAAGAGCCACCCTGGATGAAAACCCATTAAAAACTGAAATGGCTGTTACCCATAGAGAGAAAGATTCAAGAAATAAACAAGAAGAGATACCAAAAGGTGCCGTTCCAAGATGGCGCAAAGCACAACCCAAGGAAGAAGAAGCAAGACCCACCCTTGATGGAAACTTGTTAAATACTGAAATGGCTGTTACCAGTAGGGAGAAAGATTCAAGAGGCAAACAGGAGGAGATCCCCAGAGGTGCTGTACCAAAAAAGGAGCCATTGGATAGCAAATCGTCTATTGGGTATTTAATTTAATGTTATTTTGTGGGAAGGTATAGACTATTTTTGCTTGAGGTTTACTTTTTAGGATTGCAACCCTTTCGTTGCTGTTGATCATCACTTTTCTGCCTACATCCTGGCTAAGTACATGTCACGAGGATTCTAAACATTTTTTTTAAAAAAGCTGGTGCTCAAATCAGCCTGGAAACAACTTCCCGTTTATCTGGAAGTTCTTCCCCTAATTCATGGAGCTCTGTAGTTACTCAGTGGCAAGAGAAACATGCAGTGCATTTGCTCAGGGGCACGTTAATCTATTTTTCAAATTCTGTAAGTTGAGAGCTGGCCTCAAAAGCAGATAGAGTTGGCTTTGAAAGCAAATGAAGCCTTGCAATTAAACAAAAGGGTGCCTGAAATTACGCTCGGTGTGTGCCTGGTGGGATTAGGCTTCCCTCTCGGGCCGCCTACCATTCACACATAGGGCACATATTTGTTGTAGGGACTACAGTCATACCTCAGGTTAAATGTGCTTCAAGTTGAGCGTTTTCAGGTTATGCTCCCCGGCGACCCGGAAGTAACGGAGTGCGTTACTTCCGGGTTTTGCCACTTGCGCATGTGCAGATGCTCAAAATGATGTCACGCGCATGCGCGGAAATGGCGAATCGCGACCCGCGCACGTGCAGACATGGGTTGCGTTCGCTTCAGAATGCGAATGGGGCTCCGAATGTACCACTATCACTATTATATACCACCCTTCATCCGATGATCACAGGGTATCTTACAGTATAAAGCCTAAACTCATAAAGGTGCCTGGTTACTTGAATAGAAAGGATGGGGGAGAGGAAAGGTCGAAGGGGGCACCGGAAATAATTCATTTAGTCCAACATGTCCCTGAAGAATCACTTGACTTAATCTGAATGGATTTAAACCACTAGCCTCTTAAGACGTGTTCCAAGACTTGAAACACATTGGACTAAATCCTGTTCAGTGCTCTTTGGAGGTCTTTTCTGTCTCCTGCCCCCTGGTCCTTGGATAAAACATAAGAGATGTAAAAAGTTTTAGGAGGCACAAAGCAAATATCGAGGGTATGATGCTAGTGGGTGCTGTTCAGCTCTGAAGTTTTTCTTTGGGGAAAATCCACAGAACCTTTTAAGTTAAAAAGCTATTAGCCTTGGTATAAACTTTATCTCTTAGTAGTATGTTGATTTCATTTGTATGCAGACAACATGCTTTTCTTTTCAACTTGGATGGCAATTGAGTGTGTCTGTACACTGCGAAATAGTTTTTTGTTTTTTTAGTATTCTGCCCAAGAGAAGGGATGTGGAGCAAAGTGTTTCTGATTCTTCAGGGTGAATGGCACTACCTAGATGCGAAGTTGATGATACCACTTACTTGAAATACTTGGAAGACTGAAACACTTTGTGCTACATTTACGATGCACATTTAGACAAACCTGAGTTGAGTGGATTCACTTTCTAACCTCTTTCTCCCAAGCATTTGCATTTCCTGTACAAAGAACTTTTAAGTCTCGAGAGACACGAACTTCATAGAATCATAGAATCTTAGAGTTGGAAGGGACCCCGAGGGTCATCTAGTCCAACCCCCTGCAATGCAGGAATCTCAGCTAGAGCATCCATGACAGATGGCCACCCAACCTCTGTTTAAAAACCTCCAAGGAAGAAGAGTCCACCACCTCTCGTGGGAGTCTGTTCCACTGCTGAACAGCTCTTACTCTCAGAAAGTTTTGCAACTTGAAGCCATTGGTTCAAATCCTACCCTCCAGAGCAGAAGAAAACAAGCATGCTCCCTCTTCCATGTGGCAGCCCTTAAGATATTTGAAGACAGCTATCATACCTCCTCTCAGTCTCTTTTTTTCCAGGCTAAACATACCCAGCTCCTTCAACCGCTCCTCATAAGGCTTAGTTTCCAGACTCTTGATCATCTTGGTTGCCCTCCTCTGCACATGTTCCAGCTTGTCAACATCTTTCTTAAATTGTGGTGCCCAGCATTGGACACAGTATTCCAAGTGTGGTTTGACCAAAGCAGAATAGATCTGGACACTATACTTCTGTTGATGCAGCTTAGAATTGCTGCAGCATCACACTGTTGACTCATCTTAAGCTTGTGGTCCAACAAAACCCCTAGATCCTTTTCACATGTACTGCTAGTAACCCAGATGTCCTCCACCCTATATTTGTGCATCTGGTTCTTCCTGCCTAGGTGCAGAACCTTACATTTGTCCCTATTGAAATTCATTTTGTTAGTTTGCGCCCAGTTCTCCAGTCTGTTAAGGTCATTTTGAATTCTGATTCTGCCTTCTGTAGCATTAGCTACCCCTCCCAGTTTGGTGTCATCTGCAAATTTGATGAGCATCCCCTCAGTTCCTTCATCCAATTCATTTATAAAGATATTGAACAACAATGGGCCTAGGACAACCCTGCGGCACCCCACTTGTCACTTTTTTCTGGGATGATGAGGGACCATTTATGACTACTCTTTGGGTTTGGTCAGTCAACCAGCTACAAATCCACCTAACAGTTACCTCGTTCAACCCACATTTTATCAGCTTCCTCGCGAGAATATCATGGGGGACTTTATCAAAAGCCTTACTGAAATCAAGATACACTATGGCCACAGCATTTCTCTGATCTACCAAGTTTGTAATTCCATCAAAAAATTAAATCAGATTGGTCTGGCATGACTTATTTTTGAGAGACTCATGCTGGATCTTAGTAATCACAGCATCCTTTTCTAAATGCTCACAGACCAACTGTTGGATTATCTATTTTAGGACCTTCCCTGGTATCAATGTCAAGCTCACCGGTCACTAGTTACCTGGGTTTTCCTTGAAGATGGGGACAACATTTGCCTGCCTCCAGTCTGTAGGGACCTCACCTGTTCTCCAAGAATTCTCAAAGACCAAGGCTCTGAAATTACATCTGCAAGCTCCTTTATTACCCTTGGATTCAGCTCATCAGGCCCTGGAGATTTCAATTCATTTAAAGTAGCTAGATGTTCCCTTACTACCTCTTCTATCTTGGGCTGCAGCTCCCTCTTTACATCATTTATTCTTTTGTCCTAGCTCCTCTGGTCTACTCCTGCTCCCAGAATCAGTGTCCAAGGTTGAGAGCATGGAAGCAATTTTGCAACTCTAATGACAAAGTGTGTTTTGTCTTACTTCTGTGCTTCACATTCCTCCAGGGTTAGACTCTTGCAATGGGCAATCTTTATCCCCCCGGGGGGGGGGCACCCAAACTATCTTGGTGCTCAGTCTCAGCCAACTCAGCTCTATCAAGTAACTCTGCATGTTGTCCTGGTGCTTGAGGTGTGGCTACGCAGGACTCAAGTTGCTGTACTTTCACTTCCAGCAAGACAGCCAGCTTGCACTTGCTACAATTGTACTGTTGCTTGTTCTCTGGCGGAAGGACAAATATGGCACAAGTGTTATAGGTCACTGACTGGCAGAATCCGAGACCAGGGAGAAGAGTCGGTAGAAGACGATTGGAGGAAATTTAAAGATTATTTACAGAAACATTGTAAAATTAAGGAATGTTAGAAGGATGCTGGAATGAAGTTATGTGGTTTTAGCAGTAATGTTATAGAATTAAGTGAAATTACAATATATTAAGATAAATTATTAAGATAAAAGCAAAAATGGAAAGAATTTGCTGAAATAACTAACTGAATTAGAATACAAAAAAGGGAGGTGTGAGGAGGTCACGGAAACAAGTAAATGAAAGATAAGATATGGAAAGATTGATTTGTTTTTAATTGTTTTTATTTTTCTTTGTATTTTGTATTTTCTGTTTTTTTCTTTTTGTAATTCTTTGAAACTTTAATAAATACTATTTCAAAAACAAAAACACAAGTGTTATAGGCACTGAAGCAGCTCCCTCGTCCTCCGTGTCTCTGGTCCTATGCACACCAAGAGACAGAACTCTGGGCCTCCCCCGCTAAACACCCTTGCAAACGCCCCTGTTTCCAAGGTCTGCTTGCGAGCTCCTAGGATCTGCCCTGAGCAAAGTTTGCTGCTGGTTGCTAACTCCTCCCTCAGCCTGGGAGTTAGGAGTACAACTTGCGATGTATTGGGTAGCCCACTAGAAATGCATTGGATTTGGCCTCGAGGCATTGGCAAAAATGATGTGTCCTTGCTTAAATTTAATTACAGAATTAAGTTTAAGGTGCTACCCAGTAGACTTTTTCATGTGCTATTTTGAGGCAAGGGCAAGGAGAAGGTTATAATACGTTGGAAATAAAAGGCACAGTTAAAAAAATATCAAGCCACTGTAGAGCCATTAACTAGAGCCAGTTAGCAATTCTTCTAAAGAAAGAATTTTTTTAGTCTCAAATAGCTGTGGAATTGTAATTGAAGGGGTCGGATTTGGAAGAGAACCCCTAAAGATGTTTCTCCCATGACTTGGAGCTACTAAAATGTGCATTAAATGTTCTCATTATGTTCCTCTTTGAACAAAGTAGCCTCTCTTTATAACGGGGAGGAGAGACAAATATTGATTCAGTTGTCTTTAAGTTTCAATTAAATATTTAGAAGCCTTAATTAGCTCCCCATTAATTTTCTTCTTAAAGCTGCTTTCATCTTTATGAAGTCCTGCAGCCAAAAACATTAAGAAAAGGGTAGTGGCGTGGGGGGAATGGGAAGAAAAAGTCATGAGCTTGGTGCTCTAATGTGTGTAGATATCAACCACACATGTTTCTGTAATATTACAAGAGTATAAAAATCTGATACAGTAACACATCGCACAATGATTACTTTATTAATGAATTGTGATAAGGGGGTGGCTTACATTGTTAAGGGCTTATAAAACCCACTTCTTTTCTAAATAATGTTTTACATCTGGAGAAGCAGTTCTTTCTAAACTTGAATAAAATACCAAGTCAGAATTGCTTTACTAGGGGATGACTCATTTACTTGGTGATTCTTCACTGCTGTCATGGGTCTAACAGATAATTAGCAGATACTTTCTTATCAATTAATTTACAGAATTTTACGATAGCATTGTAAACAAATAAAGATCAACTATTTAGATATAGTAATAGAAGAAAAGAAAGGTACTTTGTCTATAACAACATTCTCAACTTTGCATTGGCCTTAGTGAATGGGGGTACATGTGTTGATTATGTTTTCTCTATTTATCCTCTTCTGTATGCTGAATGGCTTATGTGTGTTTGACCAGGTGTGTTTCAGAAGATGAAAAGCCCCAAATTCTTAGTGATGAGGAGATGAACAAATTGGGAGCCAAGATTGTAAAAGCAGAATTGATGGGAAACAAGGTATGTAGAACAAGAGTATTGAGTGTGCTTAATGTATTGCTATATGTTCAGACTGAAGCACTGAGAGTTGAAACATATACTAATAAAGAGAGATCTTTGTTCAAAGCATCTGGGAGCCCTGAAGCCATCGGATAATTAAGCCCATTTACCAAAATGTACATTTAATTCCTTCAGTGGGTTTCACTGATTTGCCTTTGGTACACATAGCAGCCAGAAGTGAAAGCTCTTGATGCTTGTAGTAAGGATTGTTGACTGCTGTAAGGTGTTTCTTGAAAAGTGGCATTTATAAAAATTAAAATCTGTATATGATGCATTTGGTATTGATAGTGAAGCAAAATTCAACAATATTTCTTCTCTTTAAAGGATTTAGCAGGAAAACTTCAGACCCAGCTTGACAATGCACGCAGGCTGAAAGAAAGCGGAGCACAGACTCAAACTAGAAAGTTTGAGAAGGAGGTAAGGAAACCATGTTCTGTATGTGTTTTGGAGTCTGGAACAAAAGCAGCAGTGACTGAATTGCAGTACCTAGAGCTGTGGTGTCGTTGAATATGGTTTGTTAGCATTGGCAGAGAGTACCTACAAAACAATCAGGAACCAATGCTGTGTGCTAAAATATTATCTTCTGGAGGGAAGCTGTGAAAATCTTTAAGACACAGTTGAGCACAGCAAATGCCATGTTCAACTAAGTTTATACATTCAGTGGAGAAGGGATGTGGCTCAGCTGTAGAGCCTCTACTTTGCATACCGAAGGTCCCAGGTTTAATCCCTGGCGTCTCCAGGTAGGGCTGGGAAAGGCTTCCTCTCCGAAACCCTGGGGAGCCACTGCCAGTCAGTGTAGACAACTCTGAGATGGACCCAAGAATCTGAATTGGTATACTATACTCCTAATCTGCATGAGTGTTTGCATATCTTGTACATTGGGGGATAAATGTTGCTGCTGCTACTATGCCATTAGTGTATAAGCCAAAGACAAGTTCCTGCCTGAGGAGCTTACAGTCTAAATGTAGGCAGTGGTGGGAAGGAAGAGGTAGGATAATGAAGCGAAGGATGAATGTGAGCAAGTACGGTTTCACATATGGTACCTAGGCTTCATGCCAGCTGATGAGGAGGACTAAAGAGGTTAAGCCAAAAGGCCTTAGCTAAATAAGTGGCTTTTATGCTGAAATCTGAAGGAGGAGAGATAGAGAGGTAGCACCACCTTAGTATTATGAGTTCAATGTTTGGGAATATCCAGCTGCAAGAAGATTGGATGGAGTCTTCTGAAAGATCAGAAGACCAATTTCTCTCTGAGAATCTGAGAGATATGTGGCTTACGGCTTGGATACAAAGAGCTACACTAGTAATACAGTCGTTGACTCCTCCACTCTCTGATGCCTTGCTTTGCAGCCTCATTTTTAAAAATTTACTTTTGTCTTTTATAATTGCTGTGTGTCAAATTTTCTTTAGAACAAGATTTGTAACTATATGAAGTTAATTTGAGGATTCGAATGTTAAGTCAGGGAGCGTAATTCAACCTCTTTGGTATCGCTGGATATTTGTGCAACATTGTGATTCGTAATTAACAGTTCACAAACTTGGGCATTTATAATTAGCAAAAATCTTTCTTTGTCCCCGTTCTGTTACACAAATGCTTAACTAATGGCAATCTTAAGTAAATTAGGCACCATCTTAGGGAAAATGCATTTTTCTCCTTCTCCTGTAAGCATTAAGGCCTGGAGATTGCACTTGGCTCTGGCAGGTTGCTTATCCAGAGCTCAAGCTGATGACTCCTGGATGCATCCCCAGGGAATGGTGATATTCCTCAACAGCTCTGGCTACTGGCTCTCTGTTTAATAGCAAACATTCATCCCACGTCCCATTCAAAACCACCACTATCTTGATTTCTTCGATTGTGGCATATTGTGGTCATTGGTTAGGAAGAGCTGTAGGCTGATGATACATGTAGTGGAATTAATAATATTCTACGGTGCCTTTGCTTCCATTATTTCAGTAGTCATAGAGATAGGTCAAGTCTTGCATTGGAGAGGAGTGATTGTATCAGGCTTGATTAATTTGTTTTTATGCTCAGCTATGATATGTTTGTTTTAATAAAGATACTTGATAGAGGAGTGTGATCCACGGTTTGTAATAGCTCTGTCTCATGTCCCTAACATTCTTCTTAGGAGTGCACTATTTGGTTGACATAATTTTTTTCAAAGGAGTTTTAACCTTCCCACCTCCAAAGATTTCAGTTAGTTTTATGGTAAAGGTAAAGGGACCCCTGACCATTAGGTCCAGTTGTGACCGACTCTGGGGTTGCGGCGCTCATCTCGCTTTATTGGCCAAAGGAGCCAGCGTTTGTCCGCAGACAGCTTCTGGGTCATGTGGCTAGCATGACTAAGCCGCTTCTGGTGAACCAGAGCAGCGCACGGAAATGCCCGTTTACCTTCCTGCCGGAGCGGTACCTATTTATCTACTTGCACTTTGACGTGCTTTCGAACTGCTAGGTTGGCAGGAGCAGGGACTGAGCAACGGGGGCTCACCCCATCGCGGGGATTTGAACCGCCGACCTTCTGATCGGCAAGTCCTAGGCTCTGTGGTTTAACCCACAGCACCACCTGCATCCCTATGGTATACCTTTTATGGTATGTTGTTGTTGTTGTTTAGTCGTTTAGTCGTGTCCGACTCTTCGTGACCCCATGGACCAGAGAACGCCAGGCACCTCTGTCCTCCACTGCCTCCCGCAGTTTGGTCAAACTCATGCTGGTAACCTCAAAAACACTATCCAACCATCTCGTCCTCTGTCGTCCCCTTCTCCTTGTGCCCTCCATCTTTCCCAACATCAGGGTCTTTTCCAGGGGGTCTTCTCTTCTCATGAGGTGGCCAAAGTACTGGAGTCTCAGCTTCACAATCTGTCCTTCCAGTGAGCACTCCGGGTTGATTTCCTTCAGTATGGAGAGGTTTGATCTTCTTGCAGTCCATGGGACTCTCAAGAGTCTCCTCCAGCACCATAATTCAAAAGCATCAATTCTTCGGCGATCAGCCTTCTTTATGGTCCAGCTCTCACTTCCATACATCACCACTGGGAAAACCATAGCTTTAACTATACGAACCTTTGTTGGCAAGGTGATGTCTCTACTTCTCAAGATGCTGTCTAGGCTTGTCATTGCCCTTCTCCCAAGAAGCAGGCGTCTTTTAATTTCGTGGCTGCTGTCACCATCTGCAGTGATCATTGAGCCCAAGAAAGTAAAATCTCTCACTACCTCCATTTCTTCCCCTTCTATTTGCCAGGAGGTGATGGGACCAGTGGCCATGATCTTCGTTTTTTTGATGTTGAGCTTCAGACCATATTTTGCGCTCTCCTCTTTCACCCTCATTAAAAGGTTCTTTAATTCCTCCTCACTTTCTGCCATCAAGGTTGTGTCATCTGCATATCTGAGGTTGTTGATATTTCTTCCGGCAATCTTAATTCCGGCTAGGGATTCATCCAGCCCAGCCTTTTTATGGTATACCCTATAGTATACCTTTTATGGTAGATTAAGCTTTTAAATATTTCGCTGTATTGGTAAGGTGCCTATGCTTTTCCTTGTTACGATGTTCCCTGTCAAAAGTAAGCATTTTAAAATTGTTGAATCTTCAAAGAAGCATTAGGAATGCGAGCAAACTGAACTAAATAAATGTCCATGCGTAAGCTAGAAGGAAAAACTAATTGGCAATCTAGGACACCTTGATCAAATTTCCTGCATTCACACCTCTAAAGTATGTCAGTATCTGACATCAACCTAAACTTCACATTGTAGACCTGTAATCATAAATCAACATCCTGGTTACAGTGTTGTTAGCTCAAGAGCTTTACGGCAAGAAATACTAATTTTGCTTTCAAGACTGCTGGATCGACTGGAATTCATTTGTTATGCAAAAGTTCTCCTTAGGATAACACATAAATGCACACATGCAAAAAAATCAAATTAGTTAAATTAAAGTCCAAAAGTAGCTTTTGACTTCCCAAGTCTACACAGTTATAATACAGAAATTCCGGTGACAATTCTTCTGTAGTTTTTTTTAAAGCTGGCTACTTCAGTGATGTATAGTTTTAAACAGCCAGCCTTTCCTTTTATTTTTGGCATTTAAATAACAAAAGCAAATCTCTGCACTCCAATGTGATTGTTTCAGATAGTTCTTTAATAATGATGCATGAGCCGTAAGAAGGAAATTAACTGAATGCAAGCCAAAAACAGAATTTCCGGTATAGTTTTTCCTTGGAATCCTTAAGAGAATATTTATTTATTTTCCCCATTTTTGTTTAAAAATATATGCTTATTTGCAAGTAAGAACACTCAGAGCTTGCAGTAGCTGTTTCAGAGTGTATATGCTCTGAGATCTTAACAGGATTAGTAATTCGACTATGGCATTGACAGTTTTGTAAAATTGTAGGTATGTTTTGAAAGTTGATTGTACACAAGAAGTATTTGAAATTTACCTTCAAGACTGAAATCATCTGCTGCCCCTTGAGCATGGTACCAAATTGAAAAATTAACTTAATGCAGATTTGTGGTGTTCCAAGGCTGAATTACAGTTTCAAAATTTCTGTTGATTGTTCTCTCTGAATCTCTGCAGTTCTCCTCTTCTTTAGGGACCACTGTAGATGTAATGATTTGAGCATTACCTCCCTGGAATGAATTCACTTCCTCCCACGTTAAGAGAAGCTAAGGGACAGGCTGCCACACACATTAATCACAGTTAATTAAAATGCAGTTCTATGCATGCTTTCAATAGTTCTTATTGAATCCAGTAGGGCTTACTTGGTAAATATGCATAGGCTTGACTAGTTAACCAGCTTCAAATGTTGGTTAATTGGGGGACTTGGTTAGATTTAACCAGTGCTATTTTTCTAGAAAAAGAGGTGCTGGAACTCACCATGAACACCTCCCTTGTTCTCTTCGAATGGCAATGGTGTCTACCTGAGAGGTGTCGGAACTGAGTTCCCGTGAGTTGCTTCTGAAAAGCCCTGGATTTAACACTGGTTAATATAACCCTTCCATTGTTTAACGGGGGGCGGGGGAGCATGCAGTCCTGCAGCACACTCCTAATTTCTTAAATATGCTGATAAGATCCTTCCTTCTTATGTCTGCAACAGCCCTAAATGTCCTTTGTGCCTCCCTGAGCAGTTAAACTTCTGCCTCTTCTACTTTTAGAAGCTACTAATGCAGCAAAAATAATAATGAGCATGTCCCCTCCCGCCCCCCCAATTCATGCTCATGTTGTCAAGGACAATGTCACCTTGTGAAACATGGACATTTAATTTCAAGACACAATAAATGACTTCCTCCAGGCTAAGGCTGGAACCAACAACAGGAGACGCAACTATTATAGCTAAATGGGGCACAGGTTCTGATCCAAATAATGCTGTAATTAGTGTGGTTTTATATTCAATATCCTGTTGACGTTGGGAGGAAATGACAGGAGCAATTACAAAATTAAACATCCTAGAAGGTGCACAAAGTTGATACAGGCACTGTAATAGAGGCTTGGGTTAAATACACAGCACAAACTGAAAAAGTCAAGCTGTCGAGTAGAGGCATAGAAAGCTTGCTTAAAATGGAAGAAGCAAAAGCAGGTGAGCTGTGCCTGCAAGCATGACAAAATGCATAATAAGGCAGGCAAACTCTGAAATTTGACAAGTGACATGTCAGAGATATACTAGTAAGAATACAGTTCGTTTTATGAATCTGCCACAGACCTCTGGGGACTAAGCCATCTTAGTAAAAGATAAAATACATCATATATATTTGTACCGCGGCAGAGAATACGCTGTTCAGGATCTTCATAGCAACAATGTGTTCTTATTGCAGACATTAACAAGAAAAATTTATGCCAGAGATTTTATTACAGGTGATTAAATCTTGGATGTTTTTCAGAAATTCCACCACAAGTATAAGAAACGACATTGTGAACAGTTTGTCAGTAGTACTGGTAGTTAATGGCAGAGGCAAAATTGGTCAGATTCTCTTTCTTTCCATGTCTCTAAATTTTGGGTTGCTTTTAGACAATCCCTTCTTGTAGTTGTCCCTGCTTTCAGTCAGTCCCTAATATTCATCGAAGAGTCCTGGGCTAGGAGGAGGAGAGCCTCTAGAATTGCAGGTTCTGTGCCAAATGGACTGCCAGCCAGATCTTTTATGAACTTACCCAGTCAAGATTATTGTCTGAACCTATGCTCAGAATAATGCCAGCACCTTCACAGGTGAGATGGATAGAGAGACAAGACAGGACCTTTCAGGACATAAAGCACCATCATGGAACTTTCTGCCAGATTACTAGACTCAGTTGGCATAGACAACCAATAACATTGTTTGTTTTAGTGGGGCTTGCTGCAGCTGTTTCGTTGACATGTTGGTTGAGTTTAATATGCTTAGTTTTGTTGCATTTTCATATTTGTATTTTTTATGTTGGGAATCTTTGAAGCCGAGAGGCAAGATGCCAATATTTTACATAGATAATATGGTTGAAATGAGAGATTATTTTTATTTTTTATTTTTATAAATATTTATTAAAGTTTTTTAGATACAAATGCACAAATAATAAACAACATTACTTATATCATAACGTGGTTTCATCACTTCTTTGGACTCCCTCACATCTCCCGCTCCCATTTACATCATTAAAAGGTTTTTTCAAGCAAATTATCAACTTGTTTACAATCTTATATCCACTCATTTAAATATTATCTAGCAATTCTCCAAAGGGTTTATGTTTTCTTTAATCTCACTTATCATCAAATTCAAATCTAATTTAGTGGTGGCCAATTATTTATAATCTAGCATCCTTCTTAACATTCAACCAAATTACAGTGTTTTTGTAAATACGTCTTAAATTTCTTCCAGTCTTCCTCAATCCTCTCTTCTCCCAGGTCTCGGATTCTGCCAGTCATTTCGGCCAATTGCATATAGTCCATCAGCTGCATCTGCCACTCTTCCAGTGTGGGTAGATCTTGAGTTTTCCAGTTCTTAGCGATGAGTATCCTTGCTGCCGTTGTTGCATACATAAAAAATGTTCGGTCCTTCTTTAGCACCTTCTGGCCGACAATACCCAGAAGGAAGGCCTCTGGTTTCTTGGTGAAGGTATACTTAAATACCTTTTTCAACTCATTATATATCATTTCCCAGAAGGCCTTCACTTTAGGGCAAGTCCACCAGAGGTGAAAGAATGTTCCTTCATTTTCTTTACATTTCCAACATTTATTATCAGACGAATGGTATATTTTGGCAAGTTTAACTGGGGTCATGTACCATCTATATATCATTTTCATTACATTTTCCTTCAGAGCATTACATGCAGTGAAGTTCAGCCCAGTGGTCCACAACCTTTCCCAATCCTCAAACATAATGTTATGCCCAATGTCCTGTGCCCACTTTATCATAGCCGATTTAACCATTTCGTCTTGTGTATTCCATTTTAACAGCAAGTTATACATTCTAGATAATACCTTAGTCTTTGGTTCTAACAATTCTGTTTCCAACTTCGATTTCTCCACCTGGAACCCTAACTTTTTGTCATTTTTAAAAACTTCTTTAATCTGAGCGTAATGTAACCAGTCTCGCACTTTATCCTTCATTTTCTCCAAACTCTGCAATTTCCAATTGTCTCCATCTTGTTCTAATATTTCCCAATATTTTGGCCATTTGGCCTCCATATTGGGTCTTTTTCGGGCCTTAGCTTCCAGAGGCGAAAGCCACCTCGGAGTCTTGTTTTCCAATAAGTCTTTGTATTTTGTCCAGACATTAAATACTGCTTTCCTAACAATATGATTCTTAAAGGCCTTATTGATCTTATCCTTGTCGTACCATAAGTATGCATGCCAACCAAAAGCATTGTTAAAACCTTCCAAATCCAGTACATCAGTGTCTTCGAGAAGTAGCCAGTCTTTTAGCCAGCAGAAAGCTGCGGCTTCATAGTACAACTTTAAGTCTGGCAGGGCAAAGCCCCCTCTTTCTTTCGCATCAGTTAATATCTTAAACTTAATTCTGGGCTTTTTGCCCTGCCAGACAAATTTAGAAATATCTTTCTGCCACTTCCGGAAGCACTCCGTCTTGTCCACAATCTGTAATGTTTGAAACAAGAACAACATTTTTGGCAATACATTCATCTTAATAGCAGCAATTCGGCCTAACAGAGAAAGCTTCAATTTTGTCCAACTGTCCAAGTCTCTCTTAATTTCAGTCCAGCATTTTTCATAATTATCCTTAAATAGACTCAGATTTTTTGCTGTTATATTCACCCCTAGGTATTTTACTTTTTTAACCACAGTTAGTTCTGTTTCCCTCTGAAACCGTTCTGACTCTGTCAAATTTTTCCCCAGCACCTTGGTTTTCTGTTTATTTAATTTAAATCCCGCTACCCGACCAAAGTCTTGTATCAGTTGCAATACTCTTTTCGTACTAGATTCCGGCTCCTGCAAAGTCAAAACTAGGTCATCTGCAAAGGCTTTAAGTTTATATTGTTTCGCTCCGACCTGGATCCCTTCCACCAACCGGTCCCCTCTAATCGTATTCAAGAGCACCTCCAGAACCGAAATAAATAGCAGAGGGGAAATCAGGCAGCCTTGTCGTGTTCCTTTTTCAATTTTAAACTCTTCCGTAACCACATTGTTAACTATCAATTTAGCCTTTTGTTCTGAATATATTGCGTCAATCCCATTCTCAAAACCCCGTCCCACTCCCATTTCTTTTAGGTTTCCCTTCATAAATTTCCAAGAAATATTATCAAAGGCCTTCTCCGCATCTATAAAAATTAACACTGCTTTTGTATTTATGTCTGTTTGCAAAAGTTCCAAAATGTCAATAATGTTCCTTGTGTTAGCAAACATGTGTCTACCTGGGAGAAAGCCTGCTTGGTCTTTATGAATTACCTCGTTTAAAACTCTTTTAAATCTACTTGCCAAAACATCTGCAAATATTTTGTAATCCACATTTAAGAGGGAAATGGGACGATAGTTCTTGAGTTGTGTCTTTTCAGTTTCCAATTTTGGTATCAATGTGATGAAAGCTTCCTTCCACGATTCCGGCGCTCTCTTCCCCTCCATAATTTCGTTGCAGACCTCCATCATTGGTTGGATCAAATAGTCTTTTAATGTCTTCTAATACTTGGAGGTCAAGCCGTCTGGCCCTGGAGATTTGCCCAGTTGCATGTTCTGAATGTCTTGTTCAATCTCTTGTCGTGTTATTTTGTTGTTCAGGATTGATCTGTTTTTTTGTGACAATTTTGTTAGTCTGTTTTTCTCCAAAAATTGTTTAATCTCAGCCTCGTCTTGCGGCCCTTGAGTATATAATTTTTTAAAATATCTCTGGAAACACTTTCTGATTTCCATGGGGTTCTGAATGTTTCTTTCTTCAATTTCTAGATTTGTAACTGTGTTTAATTTTTGTCTCTTCTTCAACTGCCACGCAAGCAGTTTCCCACATTTATTTGCCGATTCAAAAGTTTTTTGTCTCATTAATTTAATCTTCCACTCTATTTCCTGATTTATCAATTTAGCATATTGTGCTTGGTGAAGTTTAATTTCTCTCAGAATCGGCTGTGACTTCGGGTTTGATCTTAACTTCTTCTCCAATTCTTTAATTTTCTGCAAAATCTTATCTTTCCTTTCATTTTGTGTCCTTTTCTTTACAGTGTTCTGTTGTATCAAGAACCCCCTCATCACAGCTTTGCTTGCGTCCCAGATAGTTCTTTTTTCCACCGTGGTGTTCATATTTATCTCAAAGTAATCCTTCAAAGCTTTTTGGGCCTTCTTAATAATCTCCTGATCTCTAAACAAGTTGTCATTCATCTTCCATCTAATGGAACCGGTTGGCAGTAGCGTCATGTCCATCTTCAGTGCATTATGGTCGGAGCAGGTCTTTGGGCAGATTTCCACTTTTCTGACCTTGGGTGCCAGACCTCTAGTTATCCATATTTGGTCGATTCTTGTCCAAGTCAGCTGGGCTTCAGAGAAGAATGTTCCCTCTCTTCCCAGGGGGTTCTTGGTCCTCCAAATGTCAATCCAGTCCATATTGTCTGTCATTTCAAAAAAAGTCTTTGGTAGTCTGCCGTCTTTTGTAACATTTTGGCTTTGTGACTTATCCATGTTGGTTGATATGACCCCATTCATATCTCCCATCATAATGATGTTGTTATAGTCCAGATAATCCAGCATAATCTCATGCAACTTCTTGTAGAATTCCGATTTCCCGTCGTTTGGTGCATAAATTCCTAATATCAAAATCTTCTCTCCTTGATGTTGTATCTCAATTGCTAAAATTCTTCCATGTTCATCTTTAAATAGAAATTTAGGTGACAGGCTCTCTTTTGCATATATCACCACCCCTCGCTTCTTTACTCTGTCCGACGATATAAATTCTTGACCAAGTCTTTTATTTATTAACACCTTTCTGTGGAGCCTAGTCACATGTGTTTCTTGTAGGCAAATAATGTCCAATTGTTCTTTTTTTAATATATGAAAAATTTTCCTCCTTTTTTCCGGGATGTTGCAGCCATTAATGTTCCAACTCAAAAGTTGCAGAGACATCCTGAATAAATCTGGTTATTTTTCTGGGGGTGGTACCTTCTTCGCTGGATCTTCAGGATCCAAGGGTGCAGGTGCCTCTGGTGTTTCAGGCCCTGAAATGAGAGATTATTATAATGCCATTTTTTACTCCTCTCTGGAGGCACTTCTTGAAACTATGGGTTGTACACAAAACAACGCCAGTGGAGTTCCCCTGGGGAAGCAGCACTTATGTTTTCTCTTCTCCCCCTGCTTGCCCCCCAAGCTTTCTCCAGTGGGTTCCCCATCCCCCCATCTGATCTTAAGGGTTTGTTAAGGGACTGCAGTGGAGAGGAGAGGAAGGAAAAGTTCTGTTCCATTAGTGAAAGTCTCTTCCTTTGAGGTTGTTCTCAGCCCTCCTGGCCTTCCAGTGCTGTGTGTAAACTTCTCTTTTTAGTTGTCTCAAATGGATTTTGTTTGTTTTGCTTGTTTTGCTGCTGTCGGTTCTCCTGCTATTGTTTGCCTCTCTGCTGTTTTAGCCATTTTTTAACACCATATTTTATTTTTTCCCTAGCTGTTTTGGATATTTGTTTTGAACATGAACGTAAGACATAAGGGGTTTGAAATAAAGATAGTTTGCATGTGCTCAAGAGTTTAAGCATCTCCAGTGGAATTTTTATTATTGTATTGTATTGTATTGTATTGTATTGTACAGAATTGTATTGTATTTTTCCTGGTAGATCTCTTCCCTCTGCCCTGCCCCTGTTGTATGGCATGCTCCTTTTAAGACTATCCTAAAAGAGGTTTTTTAAAGGGATGTGGGTGGCGCTGTGGTCTAAACCACAGAGCCTAGGGCTTGCCAATCAGAAGGTCGGCGGTTCGAATCCCTGCGACGGGGTGAGCGCCTGTTGCTCGGTCCCAGCTCCTGCCAACCTAGCAGTTCAAAAGCACATCAAAGTGCAAGTAGATAAATAGGTACCGCTCCGGCGTTTCCGTGCGCTGCTCTGGTTCGCCAGAAGCGGCTTAGTCATGCTGGCCACATGACCCAGAAGCTGTACGCTGGCTCCCTCGGCCAGTAAAGCGAGATGAGCGCCGCAGCCCCAGAGTCTGCCGCGACTGGACCTAATGGTCAGGGGTCCCTTTACCTTTACCTTTAAAAGAGGTTTGATACACACCATGGGACATTGCTAGGAGAATAATAGCCCAAAGTTCCCTTGGGCATGTGAAACAATTCTTTGGATCCTGACTACACTTGAAATATAACAGCATGATGTGCTAAGCCATGACACTCTGCCCTCAACATTTCTTGAGAAGTAGGAGCGGAATTTGCCCAATAACCCCATCAGTGGAAGGCCTTTGCAAAGACTTCTGCTTGGGCAGTGGGCATTTATTGCTGTCCTGCCACTGCACCCTCCCAGATTGGCTCTGGACAGGGGAACCCCCAGAACAGCATTGGGGGAGAAGAGGGGTTCTCATTCCATCTGTCAGGCTGCAAGGCATGTGAAGACAGAACATTCATCGAAGTGCAAAGTTCGATTCCCCCCTAGGTTTTTTAAACCACTTTAATCAAAGAATAAATTGGAAACATTTCTAAATATTATACCCAGGAAAATAGTATTGTTTGTCAGAACTAATGAGATTTTGCATCCTTGGGGTTTAGTAATGAGATAAGTGCATGTAATGCAGGCAGCCTCCTACAGAAACTTGGATGATAGCATGCATTTAGTAACAGATGGGTTGTGGCCTGAATACCCAGTTGCAAATGTTTTCCAACTCATCATAATTTTTAATACCTGCCAGTTCTTTTGCTTGAATTTTTCAACTGAAAAATGCATTTCTCCCCCAAAGTCCTTTTTAGATTACATTTGCTTTCCACACTGCTATTTGGTTCTCTTATTTGTGCAGAGTGAGCTTAAAGAATGTGCATTTACGAAAACCAGAAATAATTGTCAGCTACAACGAGAGTTGCTCGGCTAAGTGATCTGTACCAAGGACAAGATAAGACAGATAAAACTTGCCTCTGGAAAATACATCAGCCATCCATTCAACAAGAACAGCCTTGTTTCTTAGTTAAGCAACACATTTGGTGAATTACCACTGTGTTTGTGCACATAGAGATTTTTCAGTAACGTTTATTTGGATTTTTTTAAGGGCAGTATTAGGGGAAGAACAATACTTTTCTTTTAGAAAATGAGAAGAGAGGGGGAGTAGACACAGCATCAGTTTCTGTCTTATGCTGCCACTATTAGAAGCAGATGGCTTGTAATGTTTGGCTTCCGATAGCTTTATTTTTTGTTTATTTGGCGCCTCTCTGCGTCGGGGGCATTGCTTCCCTCTGATCTGCAGGCAGCCCAATTTGCCTAGCATTGGCTGCGGCCAATACAACCATTTATTTAAAAAGCTCACTTACCTGTGAGTAAGCCCCACTCAGCTCAGTGACACTTATGTAGGAGTAAACATATACATGGACTTGATCAGTTAGATTATAAGCCTGCTATCTTTCAAAATGTGAGAGCAGGCTAAGTGTGAAATAAAAAATTACCAACAACACACAGTTCATGAATATTAGAGAGTGGTAGAACTAGAAACTCACTGTTAGGTGCCCTTTAATGTTTTAGTTTTCTGTAGCTCAGCAGTTCCCTCCATAGAGTTGCAAGTTAAGCTATGGAATAAGTCAGCTGCTGGTATCTAGAAATGGGTTGCTTTGCTAATCATTCTTGTTATGTACTGAAGTTCTCACCCTGGGCCAGCAGGGGGATACTGTAGATAATTATGCAAATGAAGGATCGAAAGTGACGTTAAGTGATTGGGTAGTTTTAGAAAGTTGCTACAGTTACGTTGTTCTGGAGCTCTATATAAGCAGGCTGACTGAGCTCTTCAGTTCAGTTCTGTTCTGGGCTCTGAATAAACAAGAGCTGTTTGAATAATCACTGTGTCATCTGATATGTTCGCCCACAACTTAACAATTCTCAAAACTGATCTTGACTACAACAGCAAGTTGGGGTTTTTTTTTGGGGGGGGGGGCTGAACATCTCCAAGGAGCCTGAGTTGCTCACAGCCAATATTGCAGGGCTCCAACCCACTCTGCCTTTCTCTTCTGGGGCTCCTAAAAAGATTAAGGGCTGCTCTAGACATTGTATTAAATGCAATGAAAGGCTTAATACTCCCATTCGTCACAGTCGTCGCCACCTCTTGGCTGTTACTTAGAAGGACAAAACTAGACACGTTAAATTAAATCACATGTCAAATATCCCGCCAGCTTTAGACCTAAGAACTGCCTAACTTCAGAGTATATATATTTCACAGTTACTGCATGAGTCACTGTTCTGAGCATGCTTCCTAAGTGGAAGGTGTTATGTTCAGCGTTCATGTAGAAAAGCAGAGAGCAGCATCTGCCCTTGTGTCCCTCAAATCTGTATTGCGAATGATTCTGCCATTTAAATCTTACTTGATGCACAGAGACTGCTGAATTACCTGATCCCAGTGGAGGTTGATTGGAAAGAGGGCAAGGCCAGGGCAGTGAGTCATGCAGGGATGTAGTAGGCAATCTTCTCTGGGTGTGTGGTTCTTCAGTTTTACAGGCTTACAGCCTTATTTAACCATATGACAGGTTGGCTGTGTTGCAGTGAACAAAAGCAAAATGTCATAGAACACTAATACATTTCATGAACCACAGGAAGGGCTTGTTCAAGAGTGTGGTTCCTAGACAATAATATCATACTACTCTTGAAAATAATTGTAAAGTCTTAAAAAATTATTAAAGTAGACGATTTCTACAGTATTACTTTTTTGTTTTGTACAGAAGCTCTGAGCAAAGCTTTAGTGTGTTCATCCTGTCTAAATGAGCACCATTAAATTTGGCAGGTTGAACGCTCATAACCCAAAATTAGATTATTTCATAAAAGGCATCAGTTTTTCACTGCTTGTTTCCCTCATTTCAGAGAGCGCAAATATTTGAGGGCTACAAAACCATGTGTGGCCCATTTTCAAAATCTAAACTATATGTTAACTAAACATTAATTTGGTACATCCCTGTTTCTGTGTTGATAAAATTAGAGATGCTTGAGTTTTGAAAATCCATTAAGAAGGAAGCTCATCAGTATAACAGTATGTGTAATTGGTGTTCTAAGGTTCATTAGTCAATAGTCTCCAAAACGTAAGGAAAACACTTTCATGAAACTAATTACACAGTTTAAGATGAGTAATTAAGCTATATTCCTTAGATGAAGATGTTTGGCTTTTAGCCAATGCATCTGGGGTGTGTGGAAGTTCTTTCAATTAACTGCACAGTTTGTAATAATGTGCATATTTAAGTACATTTAGCTGATGGGAGCCTGACAGCTGAGGTTGCCTATCTGGGTAGCAGCTACTCCTGTTCTCTTTCATCATTCAGACATTTGGTCTTGATGCTGTTGATATTACTATTATTACTGAACTGGTGGGTTTACATCTTTGGCCATAAATGTTTTATGTTCTTTCGTATGGCGATTACTATTGACTTCCCCTCTACTTCTTTAACTGACGGCTAGATTGTTAATTGTGCTGTTTCAGATTTTGTAAGTTTCTTGAAGGCTGTAGAAATCTTTTCTACAAAATGTCTGGCCTAAGGAAAGACTTTGGTGCCTAGTGGTAATTCCTATTCACCAAATGAACCCAGACCAGCAACTATTTGTTTGAGAAAAAGAGAGAAGGGTTTAAACTAAACCAACAAAAGTGAAAAGTAGCTTAAGTTAGTGGAATTGCTGTAGCTGTAGTTGTAAAGCTAGTACTGAGATCCTAGACTATTTTTTGCCACAACCTGACTGACTGCAGATATCATTGATAAAGACCAGTTGTTACCCATTTGTAGGCATGAAACTGTCTAATTTATTTATTTATAAATTTTATCTGTAAGCTGCCATGAGTCCCTGTCTGGTTAAAAAGGTGGGGCATATAAATAAGGATATAATAATAAATGTATTTATATATGCTAAATCACAAAACATTGAAGTGGCTCACAACACTAAAATGATAACCGTAGCTCTGCAGAGGCCTGGCAGAATAAAAAAGGTTTTGAATGGGCATTTAGATGTTGGCACAGAAGGCACCTGCTGTTCAACAAAAGTTGCCCTGTAGTCTCAGCCCCTAGCAGGAATGGTCCAGGTAGTCAGGATCAGGCTCTTTGTAGGGATCGTAAAGGGGAGAGACTTTTCAGGAGGGAGGGAAGATAAAAGAAACCACCTTTTCACCTCCCTGGAATATTTCACAAGTAATTCTACATAATGCAAAAGTGAATGTGTTTATATTTTGCTCCTCTCGGAAATCTTTTATTGCTGTATAGTTTGGAGGGGAGTATTCTGGAGAGTGGGAAAAGGAAAAGGTACCCCTTTCCCATCTCCTCCATTATATATCTTCCACTTAAAGTACAGGTAGGGGAAGCCTTTTTTTAAATAAAAAAAACTCTCAGTGGCACATATTCCTCTCACTCCTCTGCATAGCTGTAAACTTTTCCCTTTTCTTTCGAGGAATCCTATTCAGAATAAGGGAATTTCCCTTTAAAAAAGGGAAACGTTGACAGCTATGCTCCTCTGTGAATCTCATCCCTATCTCCAGGACACAGTGAGTTGCAGGGGGCTCAGAGTCGGCCCCTCTTTTTCCAGCAAACCGTCGGCATTCATATTTTCTGGAAGTAAGTGACCATAGATCTTCCTGGTACCCTATATTTGGGTGTCCCTGGTTTGCCTACAAATTGAGCGGCATGGGATTACTCAAGTTAGATATTAATGGGAGTCATTTAGCTAAACCTTTGAAGAGAAGTTGTGCATTTTGTTTTAAGATTTAGTCTCTATCTAAACATTATATATCATCTATAATGCCTTCGTAATATCGTGCCTGGATTAATTTTGTTTAACACTTGGTGTAGAACTGCATTTATCCTTGCATCATCTTGAGATCATGCAATATGCATCTGCTCATTAACACACACAGTCTCCTTTCTTTTTGAGCAGTGGTCTTTTCCTTCCTGTCCCTGTGATATAGGGACTCCTGAATTTTTTATCATTTTCTTTAGCTGCTAAACATTGAGAAGCAGTTCCAGTTTAATAGTTGGTGACTTCAAGTTATCTGTCCTCTATCAACTTCCTTTGCTCGGCTGCTCAGAGTCAACTGGCGGTTCTGCAAATTAAACTGTGTGCATTGTGAGCCTTTTTCATTTTCTGCTGCTAAATTATGGAACAGTCTCCCTCTCAAGAGGCCACACAAATAAGTCCCTAAGATTGTATTTCACTTAAGACGCCATCCTTTGAGATTTTTGTTTTGGCCTTCCTGGATTGTAATGCATTAATTGGTGAGAGTCTCTTCCACACAGTCTCAATAATTCAACTGACCTGGGGGGGGGGGGATATGCACAACACTTGAATAAACAGTTATCTGAGTAAGCAAATACTCTATTTACATAAGTTTACATTGATGTGGGCAACACTCAGTGAATGTAGATAACCTAAACTTAAATAATTTATTCTAGTGCCCCAGAAAGCAGGCCTAGATCAGAAATTACTGTTCTTGTAATCCTTATTTAAAAATCTAAATATATTTAAAACTGTCCACTATTATGGATCATTTACTTTGGACAAGTTTAGACTGAATGCTAGATCTCTGTAGGTCATGATTTACAAATCAGAAGCTGTCCTTAGGGGATGAGTTCTGTTCTTCCATACAATTCTTGCCTTGCTAGCTTCCATTCCTGGTGCTAATTGTAGTTTCATATTCAGTGTATACCATTGCAAACCACAGTGCAATCCAAACCAAGATACATAAATTCAGTCCCCATTTTATGAGGGAAACTCGTTTGCATTGGTGCACATGTGACATGAAACCCTAGTTAACACTAGGAAAGCAGGAAAATTGCTAGCTTCCAATTTACAATTTACAAACGATGCTTTAGGGAAGTTTTTAATGTTTGAAGTTTTATTCTGTTTTTAATGTTCTGTTGAAAGCTGCCCAGAGTGGCTGGGGAAACCCAGTCAGATGGGTGGATGGAAATAATAATAATAATAATAATAATAATAATAATAATAATAATAATAATATGCTTCATGATTACTTTCCTTATAATTGCTTTAAGGATAGTTCAGTACCACTCTTAAAAATAAATCATTATGTAGAAAGGTTTTGTTTCATGTTTCATATATTCATGCTCCCTCACACCCGCTCACTTCTGATTCAGGCCAAATCTTGAGATCGCTTATGGCCACATGGGCTATTCCTTTTTTAGTCCCTCCTGTTTCCTGAGATCTTCATTGTGTTCAGGTCTTGGGTGTTCTTTCTGATATGGAGACTGGAAGCAGTCTCCCTGTATTTGTCAATTTTCTGGCCATTGACTGGGACCAGAATTTGTTTCTCTTTGCCACTGGATGTCTTTGCCATGAAGTATATCCTCCTAGTGGTCTTTGTTCCTCTAGCTCAGCCTTTCCTAACCTTGGATTCTCAGATGTGGTTGAACCCCCATCATTCCTGACTGCTGCTCTTGCTGGCTATGGATAATGGGGAGCAAAGGTTGGCAAAGGCAGAGGCCAGGGTGTTGTTCTCCTTACTTCTGCAGCCCCCAGGGCAGCTAATTGTAATTATACCCCAACTATAATTCTGTAGGTGGTGTGGGTAGCATGGCAGGTAGATTATGCTTCTAGGTTTTCTAATGGCTCTATCTCATTGAAAACCAAATGTTTTCATGGCTCTTTTAACCATTTAGTATGAATTCTTGTTCAGTGAAACTTCCTTTTCAATAGCTTTCTTCCTGGTCTAAATCAGGGGTACCCTAATGGGAAAGGCAAAGGGACCCCTGACTGTTCGGTCCAGTTGTGAATGACTCTGGGGTTGTGGCGCTCATCTCGCTATATTGGCCGAGGGAGCTGGTGTACAGCTTCTGGGTCATGTGGCCAGCATGACTAAGCCGCTTCTGGCGAACCAGAGAAGCACACAGAAACGCCATTTACCTTCCCGCTGGACCGGTACCTATTTATCTACTTGCACTTTGATGTGCTTTCGAACTTCTAGGTTGGCAGGAGTAGGGACTGAGCAATGGGAGCTCACCCCGTTGCGGGGATTCGAACTGCCGAACTTCTGATTGGCAAGCCCAAGGCTCTGTGGTTTAGACCACAGTGCCACCCGTGTCCCATACCTTGATGGTGGTGCTTTCCAAATGTTGTTGAACTCCAACTTCCTCTATGACTAGTGGTTGCAGCCCAACAACACCTGGCAGCCACTTGGTTAGCTACCCCTGGTCTAAATAGTTTTGATTTAAAACCAGTTCACTTGGCATACATTATTCAATCATTGTACTGTAGACAGGTCAGTATCAATCCTGCATTTCAGAGAAAAGTCTGAGTGTGGTTGTGGAAGGCAGGTCTTGACTTCAAAAGAAGCCAGGGCTTCTTGCGTCATTGTTAAGGCTGAAATCCTGTGCACACTTTCCTGGGAGTAAGAAGAGAAGAGTTTGGATTTGATATCCCACCTTTCACTCTTTGATATCCCGCCTTTCACCCAGCAGCTGCATGTGGAGGAGCGGAGACGCGAACCCGGTTCCCCAGATTATAAGTCTACCACTCTTAACCACTACACCTCACTAATCCCCCATCCAACCGAATAGTACTTCTGGAAAGGCTTGTGTGGGATTCACTGTAAGACTCCAAGGTGCAATACTATGCACACTTATCTGGGACGAGCCCCTTAGAACACAATGTGACTTACTTCCTGAGTAAGCTTGCCTAGGATTTCACTGGTGTAAGACAATTTTGGAGAGCTTTTTATGGAATTCCATTCTTAAAATCGCTTCTCTACCCTTGCATCTTTTGGTATTGATAATGCTTTTTTCTTATAGTTTTCTTCATGTATTTGTATCCTAGTTGTAAGCCACCCTAGGATATTTTATAGAATTTCAGGATATGTATCCAGCTGAATAAGGTATGGGTGACTTACAGTGGGTCTTTGTGGAGAAAAAGTTTAACAGGGCTATAGGAAGCATGTCTTCAGAACCTGTATGCATAGGGGCTTGGATCTGATTTTTTTTTTAAACACCGGGAAATAAATCAAAACTACTACAGTATATGACATATAAAACATCTGGCGAGCATGAGAGGCCTTTTGCATTGCACTCCTCAAATGTTCCAGTGAATTCTGTTACATGCCAATGTGTGACTGATGAAAAATACTGACCTTTCCCCAGACAGATACATGCACGGTCTTGACATGACTTATTATTTCTTCTTCTGTGTTAAACAATTTGCAGAATTTTTATTTGAGGTTGTTTAGTAACTGGAGGTTGCCCAGTAGCTGGGAATAGCCCAGAGTATTGCTTTGGACACTTGTGAGCAGAGGTTTAATGTATAAATAAATCTTATTAAGTTAAAATCTATGCTTATTTTTCTGAATAAAGAAGGAGCAAGATCATTTGCTGATGAAAATGTAGTAAAGGGCAGTTGTGTTTCTCTTTCCCACTTTTTTGCGGCCTTTATCCAGTATTTCTGTGTAGGTTCACCTGTAGTCTATAATTAAGCCCTTGGAGCCCTGGTGCTTTCATAACCACAGAACTTTCTTACTCTCACAGAGCTGTCAGGGATAAGCTGTCATTATTGGTAAGGAGAACAGATGTGAGGTAGACACATAGTTGATTTATCTGAAAATGACTTGGATAGAGATTTATATAGGCATTTATTAAACTTGACAAAGCTGGATTTTAATGAGCCCAATTTTGATGACATCTCCCTTATTAGAGCTAATTTAATCAATTAACATACAATGAGCTGCTGCTTTCTAATTACTGAGTGAGAAGCTTATACACCGTCCTCTAATTTTTCCCTCTTTAAATTTAAAAATTCTTTCCCAACTCTTTGACACCAGACTAATCTGATACCGATATAATGCTAGATACTTGCAAATCATGGTTTGCAAATCCAGAATCCAGTCTCAAGAACTATGCCTCTTACCTTCTCTAGATCAAATTTGTTCTTGCCTTCCCTTGTTGGTATTAATGATGGTTTAGAGCAGGTTTTCCCACTGGGCCTCCAGCTGTTTTAGACCAGTGTTTCCCAACCTTTTTTGGGCAAAGGCACACTTGTTTCATGAAAAAAATCTCGAGGCACACCACCATTAGAAAATGTTTAAAAAATTAACTCTGTGCCTATATTGACTATATATAAAGTAACTCTCTTTAATAGGAATCAAATAAACACAAAGAAAGTATTTTATAATTACTTTATTATGAAATAGTAAGTAAACAGAAATATGAAAAATTATAAAATACTTTATTCAGTGCGCAACCTGGGCCTGTTTGGCTGAACACAAAGCTGATATTCTGGCTGGAATCGAAGAAAGACACACACGTAGCTCTTCGTCAACAGCTCTCAGTCTCTCTCTGTATTTAGTTTTTATAGCAATCATGCTTGAAAAGCTCAACTCACAGAGATATGTAGTGGAAAATGGGAGCAATGTCAAAATAGCTTTGTTTGCCAGAAGGGGGAACTCCTTGGCAGTTTCCAACCAAAAACTGTCCAAAGGTAGATCAGCAAATCTTAGCTTGAAACCACGATTTTGTCTCAGTTCAGTTAGTTCCTCCTGCTCCTGTAAAGTCATGTCCTTTCCACCAACTGATGCTGAGCTATAAGGGTCCCTAACCCAGTCAAGGCATTCAGTGGAGACTGAAGAGAAATAAAATGACAACTTCCCCTCGAGAGTTTTTAAATGTTTACCTATTATCTCACACAGTGCAGCAGTGTGAACACCTTGCCATTGCTTGGTGAGTGTGAACATTTCAAGATTGCCACTTTCCACGTGTTGATGCCAGAGTTGCACCTTTGAACGGAATCCATTTATTTTATCTGCACTTGTAAGCAGGTTTTCATTTCGGCCTTGCATTCGTGTGTTCAGTTCATTCAGATGATGAAATATATCTGCCAGGTATGCCAGCCTTGCACACCACTCATCACTTGCAAGCAGCTTTGCGTAATCTGACCTCTCATTTGTCAGAAACACTTTAAGTTCCTCCCGCAGCTCATACACACGAACCAAGACCTTGCCACGCGACAACCACCGGACCTCCGTATGAAACAGCAAGGTTTTATGCTTCGCTCCCATCTCCTCACACAAAGCTGCAAATATGCGACTTTTCACGGGTCGTGACTTTACAAAGTTTACCATGCGCACAACATCATCCAACACATGAACTAGGTCTGCTGGTAAAGTCTTGGCTACGAGGGCTTCACGGTGCAAAAAACAATGCGTAACAATCACATCTGGATTTCTTTCCTTCACTCTGCTTACAAAGCCTTTGGTGTGCCCGACCATGGCTGCAGCTCCATCGGTGCAGACACTTGTGCAGTTTTCCCACTTAAGTCCTCCTTGTTCAAGGTATTCTGATGTGACCCGAAAAATTTCTTCTCCTGTTGCTTTTTCTGGCAATGCCTTGCAGAAAAAGAAGTTTTCTCTAATTGCATCACCATCAACAAAACGCACATTGGCCAAGAGTTGAGCATGTCCACTGATATCAGTAGACTCGTCAAGTTGTAATGCAAATTTCTCACTGCTATGGATCTTTTCCAAAACCACACTTTCAATGTCTGCAGACATGTCATTAATACATCTGGAAATTGTGTTGTTTGAGAGAGGGACTTTGGCTATTTCCTTAGCTGCTTCAGGTCCGAGCATCTCCTCTACAATAGCTTTGCAGGCGGGAAGTATTAATGTCTCTGCCACAGTGTGCGACTTTTTTGACTTGGCTATAAGTTCAGCAACGTGATAGCTAGCTTTAAGACCTCTTTCATTTACCTTTGAGGTTTGTCTCATGAAAGTTGCCTGTTTCTCTGTGTTTTCACGCAGGCGAACAAAATAGTCCGCATTCTTGTTTTGAAGCGAAGGGTGTTCCGTTTGGAGATGGCGTTTAAGTTTGCTTGGGACCATAGCACTGTTATCTAGCTTTTCACCACACACCACCCACAGTGGAGTTGGTTGGTTTGCATCTCCGGTGAAAGTAAATCCAAATGAAATATAGCTTTCGCTATATTGCCTTGTGCCAGAGAATTTGCTTGAGCTAACCATCTTTGCTTTCTTTTCATGCCCACTCATACTTGGACTCTCATCTGGCTCCAAATTTTGTTCAGAGTCCAGTTCTTTTCTTTTCAAAAACTTTTCCATCACTGCAGTATCCGGCCATCCAATTGCCACTGACAAACGGATACAGACCCCTTTTTTTTACAGCACAGCTCGCACAAATGTACACGGAACACCCTTTTCGAATTAAAACACACAGTCTCACGAGAGCAAGGAGCAGCGATTTTATATTTTACGAAAAGAAGTCGCTAGTCCTCATAGTGACAGGGTGGAAAATATTTAAAAGCAGAACCACCTTGAGGAAGGTGGAGCCATATCACATCCCGGCAGGAGGCCTAAATTGGTGGAACGCTCAGGCCCCGCCTATTCAAAGAGGACTATTAATTTGGAGAGCTGCTATCTTCCAAACTGTGAGACGACGAGGCAAAAGGGGAGCCCTGAATGGAACTTTGCGTTTTTGTCTCAACGCCGGTCTCGCGCTGCCGCTTCCCGCGCTCTCAAGGACCCGGGAGGAGGAAGGCGTGAAGGGAATCCCAAAGGCGCGAAAACCAGTAGGCCGGCCGAAGCGAGCGGCGATGGGATGTGGGAGGGAGCTCGCTCGCCACCCCGCATGTGCTTGCCGCCGCCACCCCGCCTCTCGCCGCCCGACTCGCCCGCCTCCCTCCCACGGCACACCAGGCAACACCGGTTGGGAAACACTGTTTTAGACTACAATTCCCACTATCTCTGACCACTGGCCTTGGGAGTTGTAGTCCAAAAACAGCTGGAGACCCAAGTTTGGGAAACTCTGGTTTAGAGTATAGTGTGCTTGTCAAGGTTCCTTTTATCTGTGTTTGCCAACCACTTGAAACCAGGGTTACAAGTTCTCGTGTATGTGGAGGTCACAGTATCACTTTGCTTCCTTTGTTGCTTTCATGAAAGACCAAAGCAGGCATCCTAAAGGATGCTTTATGTATAGGATAGCTGTGTATTATGCATGTAATTATTTAAAATATTTCATACCTCCAACTGCTCAGGTTGTTCTGAAGTGGATAATTCCAAGCAAACTGTTTATATACACCTGATATACATGGCTAAACCATGTTTAATGAAACACTCTCAGTTATAAGGTTCTTACACTGAAAAATTGCATTTTGGATAGCTTGTTTTCTTTAGTTTTGTTATAAGTGCCATTTCTAGACATGATATGACAACTGTTTTAAATGACCCCCATTTCAATTTATGTCCTCTATTTTTACACCTTCGTACAGACGGAAGGCTTCAAAGAAGATAATGAAGTGGTCCTTGTCAGAACTGATCAGTCGGGTAGAGCATGGCCTGTTAACACTCCAGGAGAACTGCTGGAGCCAAGTGGCAGAAAAAGGAAGCAGAAGGTATGTGTAATAAAGATGCTTATTTCACATCTTTTGTTATAATAAATATTATTACTACTATTATTACTTTCTTAAATGTAGAGTATAGGACAAGGGTTTGGGCAGGAGGATGTGAGGAAACTCCAAGTACTATATAAGAAAGCTACCAGACTATTTTCAGAATTTACTTGTATAAATTTGGGGCATTTGTATCCTGCCCAGTCAACACTGTCCTCTGGGCTGTTCACAACAATAAAATACAAGTACAGTTCAAAACTAGAATGGTTAGTGCAAAAGCAGATCAACACAGAAAACTAGCATAAAACCATGACGATGTTGCCATGAAATAGTCAAAAGTCAATAACTTCCCCATCTCCACATTCTTCTCTCATTGGCACTGTGAAAGACATGAAGCCACAGACATGAAGTTGGTATCTGTTTTTCTCCCTTCTGGAGTGGCAGTAATAAATCTTATGTAGTCCTATTTGTAATAAATGCTTATCAGTGCTTTCCCCACAAGTGTAAGAGCGCCTGCCTTTGATGTACATTTTCCAATAATTTGAATAGCCCTTTTCCATTAGACAGCATCTAATGAGAAATTCCACAAATTCCCTGTTGTATCTGTTTGGGGCTACTTTGCTGAAATTAGGTATGCTTTGTAAAATTCAAGTGCTGAATTGCATTCACTTACTTTTATAAAGTTGTTTTTAGATTGGGTTTGTTTTAGCCTAACCAGACAGTGGCACCAAATGAATATCCGTGTACTTGTTATTCGTTTTCAGGTCACTACTCACGTGGAGAAGGAAAGGGTCCGCTATTTTCAGGATGATGATAATCTGAGCCTGAATGATTTGGTCAGAAATGAAAAGATGAGGACAGCGGAGGATCAGAATAAGCTTTTCATGAGAATGGCATCAAAGGTAAGGCCCAATGTGTCTGAATTTATATTGAAACCTAATAGGCGCTTCCAATATATTAAAAACCCTTACTTTCAACTTTTCTCTTTAAAAAAAAAATAAATTCTGTTTGGAATAACATACTCTTAAGATCTTCATGTGAGTGTTTCAAGTAGGAGAAAACAATGTGATTTGTTCCAGTACTTTATGTTTGTTTTATGAATATAATTTTACTGTTTGTATGCTGTTCATAAGATCACGGTATCATTTTCTTAATGTTGGTGGCTTAGACATTTTTGCAAATAATAAATAAATAAAGATAACTGGGGTTCTGGGGCAGGAGAAGAGAGAAACGAGGAAGCATTTGCAACTGACTCACAGGCAGCAGCATTTGGGCTGCCCTCCAACTTAACGTTTGAGCCCAGATTTTCCTGGACTGACCCCAGTACACCATGTTCGCTACCATACTGATTTTCAGTGTATATAGAATCATAATACTTAGGTGCAAAACATCATCATATGCAGTGGCGTAGCGTGGGGGGTGCAGGGGGGGCCGGCCGCACCGGGCGCAACATCTGGGGGTTAGGGTTAGGGGGCGCAAATCCACGGGTTAGGGGGCGCAAATTACTTTCCTTGCCCCGGGTGCTGACAACCCACGCTACGCCACTGATCATATAAATATCTCAAGTATATGAACTCTGTAGATAAATTGAAAGGTAGCAATTTAAATTTTTGCTGTAAAAGCACCATCTGAAGCCATTTTTGTCATCTGTATTAATGAAGTGCACAGAATTGACACCCATATAATGACTTTCTCTTTCATGCTTTCATTTGTAAGGAAAACGGGAGGAGGGGAAATACAGTTGAAATGGATGTCGTCTTCTTGATATTGCTGAAAGTCTAAAAATGTGTGTGAGAAAGTGGCCCTTCAATACTACAGAGGGTTTTCATTCATCTTTTTGACTGAGATATTGGCTTTGGTGTGTCTGCATTATTTTAAATCAACGGCTGTTCCTCAGTTCTGTTGCAACCAGCAAAATAACGAAATGTGATTTCTAATGTGCAGTAAGGAAGCAAGGGTATCTTCTATTTTTCAGTTTGCCTTGATATATCCTTTAAACAAACTTTTTGAACTTGAAAACCTGATGGTAAAATCACATTGAGATCAGTCTCAGTGCCTTTGCTGTCAACATGAAAGTCAACTAGATTTCACTTGTGTGTAAAGCTGTTGAACGAGATGGTTTTAAAGCAGCATTATGTTCAGCAGAAATTACAGGTAGAAATAGAAGGAGGAAGGCACCTTGGAGTAAATAAAATAATTGATTCCAAGAAACGGAAAGAGTAAGAGTAGCAAAAGAAGAAGTGTTAAATTTTAGGGAAGAGACATTTTTCAACACCTTTGAAAATTAAGAACCAGATACTGTTGGGAAGAGTTACTGAAGGGGATGGAGTTGGATGAATTTAAAATTGAATGCAAGTAGCTCAGTGGCTGACTACATGCTTTACAAGTAGAAGGTCTCCGGTATCAGTTCCTGGCATCTCTAGCTAAAAAGGCCAGGAAGCACGTGATGGAAAAGATACCCCTCTGTTTGAGGTCATGGAGAAATGCTGCAATCAGAAAACATAAACATAAGGCAGATTCCTAGGTTCCAAATGTAAGGACTTACAAGTTCACAAGCTGGACAGGGAAATAGACCTCTGGCTTGAGTGTGAGAGGGGAAGTACAGAGCCCTACCACTATTAGCTCCTCTCCCTTATTCTTCCAACTACTGAATATATCTCTCACCTGCCCATACCACCTCTTTCCTCCGGAAAGCTGCTTTGCATTGTAGACAAGGGCAATCCAGACACAGTGGGACATTTCTGGAGCAGGGGTAGGAAATTGGATCTATCCAGCAGGCAGGGTCCAGATATCCCACAAACCCCACAGGCCACTTAGGTTGCTGGGGCTGCCCACCTGTCAGGCATCTGACATCACCAAGATGCAGGCTAACGCACTTGCTTTGCTGGCATGTTTTGATTTCCAGGACATGCCTCTCCATGGGGCTTGCTGTAAGCACCAGCCAGCCTTGTGCAAGAAAAGTAAAAATAATTTTGCAGGTATTGATCTGCTTGTGTAAGAGAAGACATCTTAAGTTCTATGGAACTCACCTAATCATAGTACCATGTCAACTATTGCACTAACGCTTGTGAAACAAGTAGTGGCTGTTTCCCACTATTGTTTATTGGGAGCCAGCCCTGTGTAGTTGATACACCATTGTGCAAGACAGGTATCATTGTTTTGTTTCACTAGGAAGAAGCTGTTGGCAGACATTCTAGTAATGTTCGGATTAGTTGGCAAACCTAGGCTCCAACAGTCATAGTAGGACTTAAACTAGTAATAAGGAAAATTTGCATAATGAATCCTCATCAATGCAATATTTAATTAACACCTGGATAAAAGCGCCCTTCGTTTTATTGCATTAGAGCTGAGCCCTAAATACATTTACAGTGTGTGTGTGTGTGTGTGTGCGCGCGCGTATATATATATATATATATATATATATATATATATATATATATAAAATTCACAATCCTTTCGGCTGAAACCTATTGTTTTTCCTAACACCAGCAGGATTCTGGTTTTTTTCCAGCTTCCTGTCATGTATTTGGAGTATAACATTCCTGAAATCTAAATGCTTCCATTTAAAATGGGTGATGTCAGTGTTACCATGGCAATTGAAAATCGCACGGATCCAATTTATACAATCTATATACCTTTTTCCTTTCTGGCAGATTTTCAGAGCAGCAGTAACGCTTCTTGCATTCATGTAGAAGGTGTATCTTGAATTGCGATTGCGTTAGTGTTATTATGGGAGAAACGAATGTTCAGTGGGTGAAGGCAAGGGAGAAGCGTATCAGCTTACGAAAGACGGTGAATGGAAAACTAGTTGCACAGCCGTAGTAATAAGTAGAGCCCAAATACGCAAGCATGTGTTAACAGGACTTTATATAACAGAAGGTTGGATTTTTTATTTATTTATTAATTTTTTTGCTTTTCTTCACTATACTTGGAGATGGCATTCTTAGGCAACGTATACGTTTTTACAGCGGTTTTTGTGTGTGGCCCTGCTGCCATTTTCCTAAAAGCCACCCCCATAACTGTGGAAACCGAAGAAAGAGAGAAAAGTTGTAGTCAGCTTCGTGCCTCAGCATCCTAGCCAGCAGTGCACATTCTGGGGCAAGCCAAGGACTTCACTTGAACCGGGATGGAAACTGTTGGCGCTGAAAATAGAAAAGGTGGCAGAGCAGCTGTTAAACTGAAGGGAGTGGGTAAAACTGGCAAGAGCTGAGGAGGCGCCATTTGGAATGAATCTCACCCCCGGAGATGAATTTTAAGTGCGGGTGGCATAGAATTAGGCTTGTGAGTGCAGGAGCACAGCATAGCAATTCACAGAGGCCAAAGCACCGCACTTGAAGAGAGAGGATGGTCTTCAAGTGTTTATATGCTAGTGCCTCTGAACCGGGGTGACTGAACTGGACTGCTTGGTATTAGAGGCTGGCATTGATAGAATAGAGATGATGGATACTTGGTGGAACAGAGGGAACCAATGGAACATACCGTAGTTATCTCTGGATATAAACTCTGTAGGAAAAACAGAGAAGGACGTGCCAAAGCTGGTGTCGTTCTGGATGTCCAAGAGAGCGTTGAATCCAGCAAGCAAGGAAACCCCAAAGGGGCAGAATTCTGATAATCAAAAGATAGCTGAGAGATAGCAGTCCTGCTGCTTAAGAGGCAGAGATTTCTGCTTCAGCATTGTAGATAGGGATCACATCGTTCAAATAACATACCTTTCTTAAAAGACCCCCTTTGGCCTGTGGTTGTAGGGTATGTACTAATACACTTAAGTGCTCTATGCGGCTGCCATCTTGTTTAATAAAAATGGCTTCAATTAATCAGATATGTCAGACCAGGGTAGTTTGGATGCCAGGAATATCTGACTGGCATGTATGGTTACACTTCCATGGGAAGCTTATGTAAGGTCCTTGCCTGTGGTCATCTTCACCATCACGTTTTAATGGGGCCTCACAGTGTTATGGATCAGTTTTACCAGTTTCATAAGGAATTGCTAAAAAACGGCGCATTGCTGGGGCAGGATCGTTTTGCTTTTGTTCATTTTCTCGCTTGCCTTTTGATTTTAAACAAGATTAGATGAGCTCTCCTATAGTGGTGTACTGCAAGAGAGTGCAGAACTGGGGGTGGTAACAATACCTTTTATTTTTGAATTTTATTTCAAAATTGAGAATAGTAGAGAATATATATTAATAATCACTTGTTATAATGAATTGGAATGAGGAAGTGATACTGGATTGTGGGAAACTTTATGGCCACACTTCTGTAGTCAGTATGTCAAAAATTATGGGAGGAATTCAACGTCACACTGTTAGAACCAACTACCCTACCCCTCCTCATTTGCTGTTCAGAACATTCTCTTGCAACCCCCACTCCAGCCAATTTAATGCAGAATTGAAGTACTCCAGTTGCGTATGGACCTTACCATGTATATTTGATATTCCATATGGATGTTGCCTAATAAGAATACAGTGGTACCTTGGAAGTCAAACGGAGTCCGTTCTGGAAGTCTGTTCAATTTCCAAAACTTTTGGGAACAAAGGTACAGCTTCTGATTGGCTGTGGGAAGCTCCTGCAACCAATTGGAAGCTGTGGAAGTCACATCAGATGTTCGGGTTCCAAAGAACGTTTGCGAACCGGAACACTCCCTTCCGGTTTTTGGTCATTCAGGAGCCAAAGCGTTCAACTCCCAAGGTGTTTGAAAACCAAGGTAAGGCTGTAATGTGCCTCATCTTTATGCGTTTTTTGTTCTTGTCAACTTTTTTCATATGTGTACCCTGCCCTTTAACCCAGCCAGGCAGTGTTACCTGTGATCACCCACAACAACTCTGAGAGATTGGGCTGAGAGTTGGTGATTTGCTCAAGGTCATCAAGGAAACTTCATAGCCAAGGAGGAATCCCTGATGGAAGTCCAACTTTGTCCACACTGACTAAATCTTCCTTTTCCTTCAGTTTTCAGACAAAACGGATAGAGAGTACTACACTCTGGATGATATGTTTGTTTCCAAAGCGGCAACGGGCGAGCGAAGTGGCGAGGAAGAGGGAAGGCAAAGGAAACAAGCAATCCGTGAGCATCAGCATCTTGCTGCACGCATGGAGAAGTGCCCTTACTGCTTTGGTAGCCCCGAACTTCCAAAACACCTGATTATTGCAATTGGTAACAAGGTAAGGAAGCAGCACAGCCTGTTCTGCGATGCAAATGGGAAGAAATAAAAGAGGGCTGTTTTCCATTCCATGGTTTTATGAGATTAAAAGTGAGATTGCTTCTTGTGACATGAGTTATTGTCTTTGAATGTTCCCGGCCCTTCCAATTAGGAGGAAAGAGCCACTTCCTCAAGGGTGCGACTAAAATGATACGACTCTTGTCTTGAATGATCAAGTTAATCTTCTTCAGTACTTCAGATTTGCAGGTGACCTTGCTGCAATGATATGCAAGAGCTGAATATTTAGGTTGCATAAGGTGGGTAAATAATTTGGAGGCCAAATAATGGTAAGAGAAAAAGGGTCATAGAGGGGAAGTTGAAATTAGAAGCCAGAAAACATAATAAGGTCCACAAAGCAAAGCAAAGTCATCCAGATTTCAGCAGCACTACAGACAGCAGTCACTGCCTTTTAAAATAAATTTTGGGTTAGTTGCAAAGAGCATATGGAAGTTTTTACTTGAGACCAACTTGCTGCAGTCCAGATGACATTGAACTACAGCTCCCATCATCATGACAATTGGCTGTGTTGACTGAGGCTGATGGGAGTTGTAGCCCTAAAACATTAGGAGGACACTCTGTGCGGTGTAGTGGTTAAGAGCGGTAGATTCATAATCTGGGGAACTGGGTTCGAGTCTCCGCTCCTCCCCATGCAGCTGCTGGGTGACCTTGGGCTAGTCACACTTCTCTGAAGTCTCACTCACCTCACAGAGTGTTTGTTGTGGGGGAGGAAGGGAAAGGAGAATGTTAGCTGCTTTGAGACTCCTGGAGGTAGTGATAAAGTGGGATATCAAATCCAAACTCCTCCTCCTCCTCCTCTTCTTCTGTTTTAGACTTTGCCCCACCCACCTCAAAAAACGTGCTAGAAGTATGTGTTTACTTCAACATCGTCATAGTTCAACAAGAATCATATTTCCTCAAGTTTATTGCCCCCAAAAAGTATTCTGACTTTGACCCATCTAGAATCTCTGGATGACCAAACATTAAGCTAAAATACATGCACAATTCAACAAAATGTAGATAAAAATAACCAGAAACAGACCACAGGATGAATGCTTAGCTCTGACCTCAGTAATGACTGGGCTAAAACCTAAAACACAAGAAAATGAACAGTCTATATTCTGCTAATTCGGGCTCTTTAGCTTCCTCTCAGATATTCACATATACCCATTATCCTTCACCATGTATCCCACAATATTCCCTTACTCATCTTCCTCTCCCCATCACTCCAGTTTTAAAATAGGTTACATAATTTGATGTCCATGTTTCATAATGTTGTAAAACTGTTTTTTTTAAGTCAGCCAAATGCCTCCTTAAGAAGATGGCCATATGATCTCTTTAGACCGAGTTTATTTCAGCAGGAACAGCGGTCAGCCCTACCTCTAAATGCAGAGGTTTTAGAGCCTTGAGTATCTCAAAACCTAGGAGGGAACATATGAGAAAAGACGCATCTTGTATAGAAACCTCTTTGTTTGTTAGGTGTACTGGCTGTTGTTCTTGTGCCTGGTTTCTGACTCCGGGTTTTAAAGAGTAATCTGTACCCGAGGTTGGGATATATGTGGCTGACTAAGGGTGCATTCCTGGCCTCTGCTCTGCAAAGCTTCCTGGGGTGGTAGGGCCACCATCACATCTGCAACCTTGCTGAGCAAGTTGGCTGGGTGGAAGGGGGCAGGCAGATTTCTGCACCAGCCTGGGGGCAGCATAGCGACTGGGACTGAATTGGGCTGACTCAGCCACACCTGCTCCTGTCTGGGGGCTTTCTGTTGGCTTCTGTCAGCAGGGAACCTGCACATTTGGTGGGTGGAAGGGAGAGCTCTGCATGTGGAGTGATACTGGCAGTGACGTAGCGTGGGGGGGTGCAGGGGGGGCCAGCTGCACCGGGCGCAACATCTGGGGGTTAGGATTAGGGGGCGCAAATCCACGGGTTAGGGGCGCAAATTACTTGCCTTGCCCCGGGTGCTGACAACCCTTGCTGCGCCACTGGATACTGGACTCATTCTGCAGGTGGAGGTCAGCAGGGCTGCCCAATCCAACCCTGTTCTCCCTTTCCCACAAAGGGAGTTTGGATTGTTCCATAGGTCTTTTCATGGAAACAAATATGCAGAGACAGGCAAGGAACTTTCGGATGCAGTGCATGGTCTAGAAGGGCAAGATTTTGGAGTTGGTAGACTCAGCGGAGGAACTGAAATGTGTAAAATACGATTAGTGTTCTGTATTGCTCTATGCAGTGTATGTCAGAAAGAGATTCGTCTTCACAGGCATATCTCTGTTCAGCAAAGAGATCTGCGCATTCTCCCAGTGTCTTAAGATGAGGATGATTAACCTTTTTGGCCCAAGGGCCACATTGCATTGCCACAACCTCTGACGGGTGCATGTCATGCTCAGAAAACAACATAGGAAATTTCCCTATGCTTATTAATTTTATGTGCTTGGAACTACCTACAGTAACTATATACTTTGCCCTGGTTCAGAGTATATAGTTACATAATGGCCTCATGCTCTCTCTCTCCCCCCCCCCCCCCAATTCTCTACTTCTCTAATACAGTTGTGTGGAGGAGATAAGAACCTTAAATATTTCAATTAACCACAGTTATAAACTGGGTTAATCTTAACCAGGCATAGGCAAACTCCGGCCTTCCAGATGTTTGGGACTACAATTCCCATCATCCCTGACCACTGGCCCTGTTAGCTAAGGATGATGGGAATTGTAGTCCCAAACATCTGGAGGGCTGGAGTTTGCCTCTGCCTGATGAACTATGGGTTAGTTGAACCAATCCTGCTTCATAAACTTTGCTTTGAAGTTGACTTTCCCCCCAAATCAACTATAGTTAAGACTAAACACAGTTTGTCCTGGTTCAGATATAATACTTGGCTGCAGTTTGTCTAAAACAAAAGTGCATATTTCTGACATCTTCCCTGCTATGCCAGAGGACAAGGGAAGGGAGGATCATGCAGAGGCAAGGCTCATTGCACTCCTTCCTAAGATGTGGTTTATTGCTTTGTCCAAATGAGGAAAAATACAAGTATAACCACTCATAGGAGAAGCATACACTGACTCAGGGTTGCATGAAATTGTGTTTGCGATTTTCTGTATGTGGTATAACGTCTTAGGTGGCATCTCTTTGATAATATCTGACATAGCATTCACATTTTTTAAAATTCCCTGCATCATAGAATAAAAGTGTTTCTACAGTATGTGTTAGCATATAATTGCCATAACAAAAGATTTTTATTTTTCTTGTACAGCAGAATAGACTAAGACCAAATACTGTCAGTGAGGATAAAGGCTTAAGCATTGAAGTGAAGCTGTCTTAACAAATTCAGTTGCCTTGAATCTCTTGTATGAAATGCTGCTGGAAAATGATTATTTCGAGAGGCTTGCATTGATGATGATGATTTTTCAGTAACAAACTTACAGAGAATAAAAGCCTTGCTCTGGGGGGCTTGCGATCTGTAAATCAGTAAAGAGACCAGAGCAGCAGGGAGCATAAAAGAGAGTAATTAATGTGATTATTTCAGTTACGTATACTGAGGTTTATAAATAGCATTGTTGGATCCATAAGAGAATGTTCCAGAATCTACCATGGGCAATAAATTTATGAGGCCCAACCAAAGCGTCACCAAAAAGCGGCATGCCCTTCAGTTCTCTGGAGTTCTTAACCATGGAAATTGTTAAACAAGGGTGGGGCTGAGGAGGCAAGGGAGGGAGAGTACAAAAATTAGGCTGAATTTGTAGCCATGAATTTGTTAGGTTGTAGACTCTGTTCCAAAGTGGAAATTGCAGGAATAAGTCTCTACTAGGTGTTACAGGTATCAGGTTGCACACTGATTCTGCAATAAAGAAGAAATGGCTACTGTTTTTTAAGAGCACAGAATCTAACTTGTAACCCAGATCTGGCTTAGTAGTGCAGGGTGTGGGACTAGGGGATTTGTGCCAGAGGCTTCCTGGGGAAAAAATGGGGTTTAAAGTAAAAATCTTTCCCAGTCTGCATCTGCACTGGAATTATTTTTAGGTGTTTCGCTTGTTGTATCTTACACGCATTTGCCTCTCTGGGCTCCTTCAGAAGGAAGGACGAAACATAAAATAAATACATAGAAGCTTAAACCATCTTGTATTCCACCCCCCTCTCTCCAGGTCTACCTGTCATTGCCAAACTACCAATCTCTTACTGAAGGCCATTGCTTGATAGTTCCTATGCAGCACCACATTGCAGCCACTCTTCTAGATGAAGACATCTGGGAAGAAATCCAGGTGAGCAAAGTCTTAGGCTTGATGTGACTTGTTGTGTGGATTCATATCTAAACACTGTTGATATAAACCAGCCAAACCTGGCACTTGTAGTACTCTTAATTTCAAAGGGAAACATTTACCGTATTTTTCGCCCCATAGGACGCACCGGCCCATAGGACACACCTAGTTTTTTTAGGGGGAAATAAAGAATTTTTTTTTATTCCCCCCCCCAGGTGCGGGGGTAGCCCGAGCTTCCCCAGCCCCCAGAACAGGCTGCTATCCGCTAGCCGTGGGAGAGCTGCGTCTCCCATGGCTAGCGGACAGCTTCCTGAAGCCTGGAGAGCGAGAGGGGTCGGTGCGCACTGACCCCCCTCGCTCTCCAGGCTTCAGCGAAAGTCTGCATTCGCCCCATAGGACGCACACACATTTCCCCTTCATTTTTGGAGGGCAAAAAGTGTGTCCTATAGGGCGAAAAATACGGTAAGCATCTGTTTGCTCCTTCATTGTAATTGGTAGGAATTAGTGTTTTCTTTTTGGTCCCTTTTGCTGTGAGAAGGGCAGGCTGCCGCTTGGGGGTGGGTGGAGAGGGGACCGTTATATGCAGCATGCTCCTTTCAGCCGTGATATGGTAGATTTATTCAGAGATGAGTTGCTTTCTCCATCATCTGTTGGAACAATACACAAGGGGTTTCTGAGTGCTTTGTTTGAAGACTTTGAATAGATTTTTTTTTTTTTTGGTAAAAAACCTGAAATCATTAAGAGAGTTATGGGAAGTTCATAGCTAACACTTAACTTTTTGCAACTGAGACTTTTTCTTCAATCTACAAATCAAGCATTCTGAATAAATGTTAAAACAAAAAAAATCCTTCCAGTAGCACCTTAAAGACCAACTAAGTCAGTTCTTGGTATGAGCTTTCGTGTGCATGCACACTTCTTCAGATACACATGCACACGAAAGCTCATACCAAGAACTGACTTAGTTGGTCTTTAAGGTGCTACTGGAAGGAATTTTTTTGTTTTGACTATGGCAGATCAACACGGCTACCTATCTGTAACTGAATAAATGTGGTGAAGTATAAAAATAACACAAAGTGGGTGTATAAAGGTTAGCGACATTTAACATGTCACTTTATCCGGCCCAAATAACCTGATTTGAAAGTAGAGAAACTTCAATACAGTGGTACCTCGGGTTAAATACTTAATTCGTTCCGGAGGTCCGTTCTTAACCTGAAACTGTTCTTAACCTGAAGCACCACTTTAGCTAATGGGGCCTCCTGCTGCCGCCGCGCCGCCGCAGCCCGATTTCTGTTCTTATCCTGAAGCAAAATTCTTAACCTGAAGCACTATTTCTGGGTTAGCGGAGTCTGTAACCTGAAGCGTATGTAACCTGAAGCATATGTAACCCGAGGTACCACTGTACTGTTTGTTTGAATGAGTGTAGTACTTGCACATCTTTGCCAAGCATTGACCGCATTAAATGGCTAATAAATCTACAAATTGGCATAAAAGAATATGGGGCCAGTTTATAATGAACAAGCTTGTGTACTTCGGACATAGAACAATCTCTAAGTGGGTCAAGCTGGGATGTGTCTGTGATGGTTTGGTCAGGTTAGACACCTAGCGAAAAAGGAAGAGGTTTACATTTTCCAGAGTTCTCATGCTGGTTCGCATACCTGGTGCGAGTCTCTGTCACTGATCAGTCTAAAGTTGAGGTTAGTAAATTCAGACTACAACTTTGCCCTTGGTGCATCAAGAGTCTCCTTAATATACTACATGGAGATTTCTGGAGTCAAGCATACTTAAAACAACAGTGAGCTGAGCTCCTTGGTAACAATTTATTCTCAAACCAGACATTAATGTTATTAAACTGAAAGCACATGGACAGTTTACATTTGAGGATAATGTTTATTTGGGAGGATTAATTGAGTGAACAAGAGGTCATTCAAGTTTCTAGGATTTGGTCTCATGTAGGAGGCAGATGAAATTCAACAAAGAGCTAAATATAAACTCTTGGAATATCAATATAATGGGAAAGTGTAATTAAATATGCCTGGGAAATTCTGCAAAAATGCTCAGAAGATACCTTAATTCCACAAAGAGCATGTCTCCAGAGTAGCTTGGCTAATTATGGACCCACTAAATAAATAAAAGTCTTAACAGAGCTTTTATAATCACTGAGAAGATTCAGAGCTCTTTTAAATTTGTTTTCTGTTAACAAAATCTCTTTCATGCTCCCTTTCCCTTGCAACATGTTGAGGCATTTGTCATATCACATCTTTTTCTGCTCTCTATCCTTAAGACTGGTAGTGCATGGCTTAATTATTCCAGTTCAGGCTAGAAACATATAGGAATAAGCATGAAAAACAAGCAAACCCCAAAATCATGCACTAAGTTTCAGTCACCCTCAAGATTCCAGTAATACTCTGTAAATACCAAGTTAACAGTGTTGATAGCAAGCCTAGTCTGTCAGGGACCTCTTAAAACAAGCATAGTAAGTTTTGTTTTGTTTCTGAATTGCATGAACGTTATCTACCATGCCCATTCTAAGGAACTATAGGGAGCCATTATGTTGTCTAATAGATTTAAATTACTCTGGTTACATCAGAAGTGTACGTGGGATTTTTATTTTTTTTACCTTATATAGAACAATTTGTGTATTTCTTACAGCCAGCCAGCCAGCCAGCCAAAAATACAAAATGCAGAATCGCACCCTCAATAAAAACCAGTCAAAATAAAACAAAACGATATGCTAAGAACTGACAACCATAAGAAGTCTTAAAGATAGGTTTTCAAATTTTCACCATCTGTGAAGATGTTTGTTCTGCCAAAAATGCTAAAGAGGCTCTCTAAAGACAAACCTGGAAACAATCTCATAAGAGGATGATTTATATATTATTTGACCCACCTGATAAAAAACAACTTAAGGTAAAATAACACATGAAGGTGATTACAGGGGCAACACCTGCTTTTAAAAGGAACACTGGCAAATCTGCCATCCAAATGCTGATCAGTAACATAGATCTTCTTTGCTTAAGTATTGATTTTATAAAAAGCAAACAGAGTTTAGGGGCAGAGAGATGCAGACCCTGAGGCCACGGGCCCTGTAATCCCCCAGGCTAGCACATGTAGCTCTCATACATCTTAAATGGCTTTAAAAGGTTGTTAGATAAATTGATGGGGAAGAAGTCTACCAGTGGTTGATAGCCATTGCATCCAGTATTAGAGGCAATATGAACGCCAAATGCTGGTGGTCATAAGCAGGAGAGTGATGGCACATGTCCTCCTTGCCGGCTTTCCATGGGCATCTAGTTGGTGACTGCACGAACATAATAGTGGTCTAGTAGGTGGGCTGTTCTCACATTCTTAAGTCTGTATACAGTGGTGCCCCGCAAGACGAACGCCTCGCAAGACGGAAAACCCGCTAGACGAAAGGGTTTTCCGTTTTGGAGGCGCTTCGCAAAACGAATTTCCCTATGGGCTTGCTTCGCAAGACGAAAATGTCTTGCGAGTTCCTGCGGTCCCCCCCCTTTCCCCCCTTTTCCTAAGCCGCTAAGCCGCTTAACAGCTGATCCGCTGATAAGCCGCTTAACAGCTGATCGTTAAAAGCTGCTAAACCGCTAATAGCGCTAATCCGCTAAACTGTCAATGGGCTTGCTTCGCAAGACGAAAAAACCGCTATACGAAGAGCCTCACGGAACGGATTAATTTCGTCTTGCGAGGCACCACTGTATTTTGTTTTCTGTTGTCCTATTAATTGAAAAGTAACATCACAGTTTCCCCACCATTAACTCTTTCTTACATGAGTCTTTCTTGCTCTGTGCATGTATTCAATGAGATGATTCGCTTGAAATGCCAAGGCTTGAAACAGATTAGGCCCCCGAAATGGACTTTGGACACGCCTGTACTATGGGATATAAAAACTCATGTTAATATCTTGACGTAAGCTCAGTTGATTGCTTAAAATGAGAGGCCGTTTTGCAGGATCAAGTGTATCTTCATAGGCCATGCTTGGCACAAGCGTGCTGATCTCAAGGGAAATGGGAGGAATACAGGAAAATGGAAGATTGCAGCACCAATCCCTCTTACCTAGTTGTGAAAATGCACAGGGGTCTCTCAGCATCTTCCGGCTATAAAATTTTGTCAAGATACGGCACTTCTATTTAAAAGAATATATGTAGCAATTTAATTATGTATTGCACAGGGAAGGGGAGATGTTGTTTAGACCAACTAGAATTTGAAAAGCAAATTTAGGTTGTTTATCAAAAGCTTACAAGTTTAGAGACAACCACCTAGTAAGTTGCCTTATTTTTTTTAATAAGACTGTTGGTCCATTTAGTTCAGTGCTGACTGGCAGTACCTCTCCAGAGCTTCAGATGCCAGGAATTGAATCTAGAGCCTTGTGCATTCAAAGCAAGTGCCCTACCACTGATTTACTGCCTTCTTTAAGCTTTTTAAATTACCTTAGTAGCTGCAGTGGCAGCGGCAAAAGAGCATTTCCCCCATTTAATTTGCTTTGAAAATCTCCAAAATATCATTGGTAGAATGGGTGCTAGTGGAAGTGACAGGCAGTAATGTGTCAGCTGTTGAATTAATTCTTAGTTTCCGCAACTAGAACAGGATAATGAACAGTTCTGCTTACTGATGTGTGATTCTTGAAAATGCTGGCCAGGGGGTTGTTTCAATTTAATTTGCATTTAAATGTCATGGCTTCTCGGACATCCTGGTGCCAATATTTTTGCTTGACAGCCGTTAGCCTGCCTTCACGGCCTTTGCTTGGCTGCTTCATAGCAATCTTGAGGCAGATGTGCTTTTTGGGGGAGAAATGTAAACTGTAAAGCAAAGTCAGAGATGGAAACTTCATGTACCCTTCCTTCAGATATTCTCTAAATAAATTTTGCAGAGAACTTCCTTTGACCTCACAAGTGCTATAAACTTTGCCCCCACCCCAGCTATTGTTTTAAACGTGCACCACTGCACAACAGAACCAAGTGCTATTTGGCAAGAGAGTTGGGAAATACCATTCTAGTTTGGGAAATGTTTCCATAACTTGACCCTGTGGCTCTTAAAGACCTAGTATCTCTAAAGTCTCATTTTTTAAATGATGCAAAAGCTCGACCCTGACAATAAATGTTTATGCTATTCTACTGGAGTACCAAGGGTCAGAAGCACAGGATTCCTAGCATGCCAGAAGATGACCACAAGCTAGTATTTCTGTGCCATTGAGGACCCCATTCTCCCATGTGCCATGGTGGTTTCTGGTACTGCATGAATGTGCTGGATAACTCATTTGGTTGCCCATTCCCACTGAAGCAGGTGATATGAAAGATTTTTCTTCGAGACCCTGGAGGACTCTTACCAGTCAGAGTCACTTACTATAAAGCACCATAATGTGTTCATTATAATTTTTAGGGAGAGGGCTGTGCAACCATCTTCAATTGTCAAATGTGTGAATTAGGCAACAACATTGATTTCTCCGGGAAAGAAGAGCATAGTTCTTTTGATTTATGGATGTGTGCATTGGTGTGCATCATTTGGTCTTGTGATAAACGAATGCCATTGCTTTCACATGTTTTCCACGAATGTTTAGAATGACAAAACATCAAAAGCAAATATGCAGTTTTGTTTGGAAATGTAGCACAAGGGAGTTGATTTCCAGTGTGGCCCATGAAGATAATGAGGTTGTAAAATGAAATGTGAATTCTGTGATTTATGGCCCTGGCACATTTCAAATGCTCAGTCAGCTTAAGTTACGTCAGGCTTGTGGTTTCCAACTTGTTATAATTTCATATGAGCTCAATTTGAAACAAGTTCTTGGCACCTGCCTCCTCTTGCCGGATGCCGTCACACCATTTCAGGTTTGGGTACCAAAATCATCTCTCATTTATTGGAAATCTAGACTGTGATTTCTACCTTATCCGTTTGTTTTAAAACATGCCAGCTTCTAGGCACCACTCAAGATAGAAACTGATCTACTCCATGATCAGTTGTGACATTCTATCCTATAGAGGAAAATGAGTGAGTATACACACAGGTCAAGTCTGTTACAGTAACAGGTTGGGTAAACTTCTGCACAATGGAGATGAGAGACCCAAGATTGCTTTTCTTTAAGGAAATATTAGTATCTGGCTTAAAGGTCAATCATGCCTGATGAAAATGTCACTTTTTGATAAATTGTGTAATTGGAAGGAAGAGAGGAAGGATGGTGGCATTTGGAGTCTATGCAAGTCAAGGTATTAACTTTTGAGGAAATGAAACTCTGAGGCCTCCCGTGGTTTCTGTCTCCATTTATGATGCCCTCCAATTTTTTGAACTTCAGTGCGCCTTTCATTTGACAGAAAACAACACCTACAGTTGCCATTATGCATGTAGTATAAATATTTAAAATTACTCATCATGTTCCAGTGTTGAGCTCATTTTATTTTGAATGCAATGTGACATTAACCTATGAAAGTTTGACTTCTCAGTAATGCCAGATACTTAACCGCAGCTGTTGCCTAACACTTCTGTGATTGAAAACTATGAGTATTTTGACTCTTCTTGCTCCACTCCCTCTCTTTTTTTACAGATATTCAGGAAAGCTTTGGTGAAGATGTTTGAAGCTCAAGAGCTGGATTGTGTCTTCCTTGAGACAAACTTAAATTTAAAGAAGCGATACCACATGGTATATGAATGCATCCCCCTCCCAAAGGAAGTGGGTGATATGGCTCCCATCTACTTCAAGGTATCTACAAACTTTCCAGTTTCCTCAGTTTTGATCATACCACTTTTGTTTTTTTATACTGAAGTAAACTGGCAGTTTTGTTTTTTGAACTGAACTAAAGTTGGCTGTGTGAAGCTCAAAAAAGTAAATAGATTCCCTAAAATACATCAGATTATCTTAACTCTTCTTCTTCAAGTGAAATTTATTTCACTTCTTCAGGTTTCCCAAACTATTTGTTTGAGCAAAACTGGAAGTACAGAAAATAGGCTTCTGAAGGAAACAAGTATTGTTGTATCATATTAATCCTGATGTGCAGATTGGATAGCCCACTATGGCCCCTGAGTTGGCAGCATTAACAGGCCAGGGTTTTTTAAAAACCAGATTTTCCAACTGCACAAACTCCCTACCGAACACCCCACACTAAAAATAATGGAGCTGAGGGAGCCGTACGAACACAAAGCATGCTTTGCTCCTTACTTACGCCCTGTCTCAGTGGCAGTTCTTTCGTGGGAGCCAGGAGCTAATTCAGTCATGAATCTGCCTGAATTCAGTTAACTGACAAGTGCAAAACCAGGCATACTTTTGAGGGTATTTATATGGATGCGATAAAGCATCTCCTGCCCAAAGATGAAGATGAAGGAAAAGAAGTTCTGGTCAAAAAGACAAAGGTATTTTCATATGGTTTGGGCAGTTTGCTTTAAGTAACGGGGGCTGAGCACATTCTGCCCTTACATCGTTTGTGAACTTCGGGTGAAGGGTAGTTTATAAATTCAATAAATAATAATAACCATCTGTGTACATGCTGTCTCTGACACCGTCTGCCATTTTAAGTGCTTAATAAACACAGGCACTAAATGTGTCTAATTCGCCGCTGCCCCAAAGGCAAGGATGGAAGTTGCCAATGTAAGTGATCTGTATGTGCTGGATGTAGAGTTACTTTTGTGTGTGTGTGTTTGTCTTATTTTGTTTTTTGGCTGAGGAGCTGTGCTGTTTATCTGACAATATTGTTTTCAACAGGGCTGTTTTGGATGCAGCTTCTGCTCACAGCGCTATATGGATATAACGGGGCTGGGCCTCAGTGTAATAGGTTTTCCCCTCAACAATGCAGCAGAACAAGGCAGGCAGAAAAGAGGGAAGAGAGAAGGACCACGTCCGAGTGGTAGAGCAGGTGTTTTGCTTCCAGAAGATCCCATGTTCAATCTTGGCATCTCCTGGGAATTGATCCTGCCTGGAATCCTGGAGAGTTGATACCAGTCAGTGTAGACAGTTTTGAGCTGGATATAGCAATAAGCTGACTCAATACAAGGCAGCTTCCATTATTTCACTGCATCTAGAGGAGTATAGGGCAGCACTCAACATAAAAGCTCTGCTGAGTGTCTGAACATGGTTTAGACTTGGAACTATTTAGATAGCGTTTTGTGGCAGTAGCAACTCAAAATACATGTATGCTAGATTTTAATTAACATTGGCAACAAAAGCATGACCTTTACCTTTGGTTTTTCTTATGTACAAAAAAGAGCCAATATAACTTAATTAATTCCTGTGGCCTTTTTAATTTGGCAAACTGAAAATTCTCATTTCAAGGTAATTGTACCAGGCCCAAGTTAGTTCGCAGTTGTGAAGCTATAAAAAGTGAAAGGCACTGAATAAAATTAGTATAAAATCAGTCTTCATTATGCATTAATGCATGTAAATTGAATTCTACAAATTGGAGAAATGTCACGAAGTTAGTTTCTGGCATTATAAAATTAATATTCGTTCTTGAAATTATGCAGTATTCTAACTGCTTTTTATTTATTTATTACAAATCAAGTTCTACTTTATGGCATATGGTGTCATTCTGAAAGTGTTTCATATGTTGTTGCAATATTTTTTCAGAAAGCCATAATGGAGTCTGATGAAGAATGGTCCATGAATAAAAAACTGATTGATCTATCTTCAAAAGATGTTCGCAAGTCGGTATGTATTGAAGCTTGTCCATTATAACATGTGGCCAGTTGTTATTTTTTGTTCTCATTTAAAAAAAAAAGTTTTAAAAGATGCAGGTTTTAAAAGACACAGAACAGTTAAAGTACAGTTTATGTAAGATGTGAGGTTTTAGTTCACGAGTCAAATACCGTTGCAGTGGTGTTAATACAAAGATCTTCTGCTGGAGTTCTGAAAGTTAAAATGGATAAATTGACGCCAGTAACGCAAACCTTTTAAATATTACTCCTGGTTTTTCAAGGGACTAGCTGTCATGGCTGAGGGTTTCGTATTAATGTTTCGACTCAAGTATCAGAATGTCTAGGGATGCAATCCTAAACACACTTGCTAGGGTATAAGCCCCGCTGACTCAGCAGGAATTACTTTGGAATAAGCGTGTATAGGATCACACTGCATAGCCTGCCCTTATGTAACAATGGCTTTCGGAAATGGTTGTCTTTGCTTGGCGTCAATGCAGCCTCCTTTCCAATCAACAAGATGGTTTATATCCTTCTCAAGGGCTGGGGCAAGAGGCAAAGCTCTGAAATCTATAGACTTCTTTTCACGAGGACGGCTGCTGAATATAGTTTGTCGTGCAGAAAGGCTGCTGGAAGTTGTAGTTCAGGCATAGGCAAACTCCGGCCCTCCAGATGTTTGGGACTACAATTTCCATCATCCTTAGCTAACAGGACCAGTGGTCAGGGATGATGGGAATTGTACTGTTTATCTTGCTCTTGCTCCCGGTTTTCTGCCTATTTCCTGGTCCTTATTCAGGGCATCTGATGGTTCATTGCCTCTCAATATTAGTCTTCATGTGTCCTTTTCAGTGACAGTGTGGACCATATTCACATTTCAGAGTTAGTGGAAGGGTCATAATCACTTGATGCTTCCCCAGAGGGAATTCTAGTGTATAGAGTTTTATTTACTGCTACTCTTTGGTTTACATTTATCCTTTTTTTAATTGGACCTTTTCTCAGCAGAAGAAAACTGTGTGCGCTACGACGGCATATTTAAAATCCATAAAAAAGCATGAGGAATTGTTAGTAAATTATTATTATTCCTATTCAGGGAAGTTTTTAATGTTTGATGTTTTATTTTATCTTTAATATTTTGTTGGAAGCTGCCCAGAGTGGCTGGGGAAACCCAACCAGATGGGCAGGGTATAAATAATAAAGTACAGTGGAACCTCTAACTGCGACCATAATCCATCCCGGAGGTCCGTCCGGAGGTGGAAATGGGTTGCTGGGAGAGGCGCTGTTGTGCGCAGGCGCGGTTGGTGATTGCTCGCTTCTGCGCATGTGCAAACGGCGATCGCCACTCCTATGCGTGCGCAAACGGTGGCAAACCCACCAGTTACTTCTGGGTTTGCTGCGGATATTGGGCGAAATGGACGCAAGCGGAGGTGGACGTAAGAAGAGGTCTGACTGTATTATTATTAGTAGTAGTAAAAGGACATTGTGTTTGTGTCCAGTTTGCACGTCATGGTAAGCCAAACTATGGCTTATTGGGACAGCAAGACAAACTTGCTGTCTCCTGGGGGAAGATCATGCAGCCGTTTTGCTCCTTCTTACTCCAACGCTCTGTGGCTCTGACCTAAGCCAAAGTGTGCCTTGTTGTGTTTTCCAAACGCGAGCTGTAGCCAAGGTTTGTAGTTAGTGAGGAGGGAACTTAACCATGAGTTCCTGACCCTGATATCTTCTTGACATGTTTCTGCCCTTCATAGTTCAGTTCCTTGCAGTTCAGGGTTTAAGAATTGTGTGTGTATGTGTTGATTTTTGCTTCATCAGCCTCCAAGATATGTCTAAATGAGCTGGTTGTCAGTTTTTTAAGCTTCAAAAGACAGCCCCATGAACTGTCTTTCCTTTGCATGAAATAATGAATGGCCTCTCTGTCTTTTTAGGTTCCGAAAGGTTTGCCTTATTTCTCCGTAGACTTCGGCCTACAAGGGGGCTTTGCTCACGTCGTTGAAGATCATCGCAAGTTCCCCCTTTATTTTGGAAAGGTATTTATTATGTCACCTGTTCAAAGAGGCTGATGTGGGAGACCCTTCTGCACGCTCCATTCTGAGAAGCTCACTGCGTACATTAGCAAAGTTGAATATACATGGCAGTTTTATTACTGTGTGCTTTAGAACATCCCAGGGACATGAAGAACGTTTGTTATCTCAGGGTTTGAGTTGTGTAATTAGCCATTCTATATGATGTTGAGATCTTACCATTCAAAGCGAGAGTTGTAATAAATGTTTGCCTGGAGGTAAAGGACTAATTTTTTTTAGCAGGATCAATATTGTGAGTGGAGAGAGAGAGAGAGAGAGAGAGAGAGAGAGAGAGACACTCAATAATGGATTTAGGGAATAACTTAATCTTCTTTCCCCCCACAAACAGAATTTCTAATGCTGTGGGTAGATTTGCAGGGGATGTGGCTGTCACTTTAAATCTCCTGTTCCCACTCCACCCCCATAGTCCTTAAAGGAAGTAGTTTGCATAGAGCACATGTGGGTGAGTCACTTGTTAAAATGCAGAGCTGGAATGACCCCCCCCCCAACCAATCCAATTGTACTTTGTAGTCCTTGTTTTGAACAGGTGTGAGTTTCCAAGGTTAATTAAGAGCAGTAATATTCTTCTCTGTCTGTCCTGCTTTAAAAGGAAATAATTGGCGGCATGCTGGATTTGGAGCCCAGGCTGTGGAGAAAGGGACTGCGAGAAAACTTTGAGGACCAGAGGAAGAAGGTGTTGCATTTTGCTCAGAGGTGGAAACCGTACGATTTCACCAAAAGCAAAGAGTGAAGCTTTGATGATGCAGTACCTGCCAACAGACCATCAAGCTCCATAAAATCAATCCATTTTATAGAAAGGCATGTGTTAAGGATGACAGGATGTTTTCTACATTCCTAGTGAACACTTTTAGGAGGGGAAATATATTTTAAAAGAATGCAGTTCATACATTTGAGTTATTTACAAGGCAAATTGATTTCAACACAATGTCATTTATTTATATTTAATGCCTCATATTTTCTGCTGTGTGCTCTTTTTCTTAAAGCCCTTTTCATAATACCTTGTTTAAATCATGGCCTCTGGGAGGTGCTGTCAGATGCACACTGTGCACTTAAAAAGAAAATTGATTTATTGACATTTAAACGTCAAAGAGAGAAAATATCTCTAAAACTGGCTAAACAGCATTAAAGACTACTTAGGCAAATACCTTTCTCAACAGCCTGGTGAAAATGGAAATGCCAGTATTCTCCCAAAGAGAGAGTGACTAGGTAGAGAGAGAATTGAGCTTGGCAGGAATCTTGAGACAAGATGATTCACTCTCCTGTTGAAGTCCAGCAACTAACAGTTTTTCAGTGAAGCAACAAAATAAAGGTTTGGAACAAAGTAAACTGGAAAGGGTAAAGCATGACTTAGGTCATTTCTGCAGGAAGGGAATTTCTGCCTCGCAACTGGATTAATATTTCAAATAGCACAGTGGCGTGGAGGAATCCCAGGAAAGGTACATAGATGGTCCAGAAATCTGTGTTTGATAATATTCAGATAGTGGAAATTGAATAGGGGACGTGGGTTGCTCTGTGGTCTAAACCACTGAGCCTCTTGGGGTTGCCAATTGGAAGGTCAGCAGTTCGAATTTGCGCAATGGGATGAACTCCCACTGCTCTGTCCCAGCTTTTGCCAACCTAACAGTTCGAAAGCACACCAGTGCAAGTAGATAAATAGGTACCGCTGTGGCGGAAAGTTAAACAGTGTAGGATACTTTTGTCACATGGGCACACAGTATATTAGCTCTGCTCTCATGATGGAAATGCATTCGCAGGTCATGTCAAAACAAGGATCTGAACCCATTTTGTTTATGGTTTTGGCTGTAACACATTCCCTTTCCTGTGGAGTAGAATGGCTTGTTCAGATTTGGGTGGTTAAAGGAAAGTACTTGTAAAGTTTACAGGAATTTAAGCTGGGTTGGGGAAACTCCTTGGGGAAGTCGCAACACTGCCAAAAACTGAATTACACTTGTGCTTAGAATACCTTGGTTATTCTGCTGCAAACCACGGTAGACTATAGCTATAGCTCACATGTGCACTGCACACAAGTTACTACTTCATGATTCTTGGGATCTCAGAAAACTGGATCAGCTACTTTGAAAGTGCCCAGTCTCTAAATTCATGCCATGGACTGGTTGGACGCAGAGGAATGGTGGGAGGAACCAGCTGGGAAACCACCAAGGGAGAGGTTGGCTGCACACAGGCAAAGTCTCCTCTGCTTGGAAAAAGCCCTGGAGAGGGGGGAACTTAGATGGCTGTGGGGAGGTGGGGACTTTAAGTATTGGCAACTGATTCAAGGGGCCAGACCTACCAGGGATGAGCTGCTGTGCTCATTGGGCCTGACACTGCATCAAGTCTGTGAAGATGGTGATTTTGCTAATAAAGAGTTAACTCAGACTTTGAATGGTGTGATTTACTTCTGGCTCGCTCTTTGACAATGACACATCCATGTGATGATTTCTTTTTTCATGGAAAATAGTGCATGGAGCCAAGTACTGTATTCTAAATTGATGACTTGCCGTTAGCCAACATGATGCCTTTGAGATGTTGTGAGCTACAACATCCATCATCCCTGACCATGGTGGCTGAGGCTGATGGGAATTCTAGTCCACCTGGAGGGCACCATGTGGACTACCCCTGCATTGTATGGAAGTCCCGATTACGTTGGAAGCTACAGCAGCAGGAGACCTAGCAGACAACATACCTATTCAGGAATCTGAACCTCTTCTGTCTTAAGCAGAGATAACCAATGCCTGCAGGTCTAACAGATTAAATACTGGACATTCCTTCTCGGTCTGCCAGGGGAAAGTGAGGTTCAAAGGACAAGAAAGGAGATTTCAGCCTTTGGAGAAACTTCAAGGTGCTCAACAGTGGAATATACTGGGGTGGGTTTGCCATAATAGATAAGGAGAAAGAAAAAGAAGGCACCTTTTATCATATGTGGTGGACGTGTCCTAAGGTTAAGGACTTCTGGGAAAAGATTTATAATGAGTCAAAAAAAAAATGTTGAAAAATACATTTGTTAAGAAACCAGAAGCCTTTTTACTTGGAATAATAGGATTAGGTAAAGGTAAAGGGACCTCTGACTGTTAGGTCCAGTCGTGACCGACTCTGGGGTTGTGGCGCTCATCTCGCTTTATTGGCCGAGGGAGCCGGCGTACAGCTTCAGGTCATGTGGCCAGCATGACTTAGCTGCTTCTGGCGAACCAGAGCAGCACATGGAAACACCGTTTACCTTCCCATTGGAGCGTAACCTATTTATCTACTTGCAATTTGAAGTGCTTTCGAACTGCTAGGTTGGCAGGAGCAGGGACCGAGCAACGGGAGCTCACCCCGTCACGGGGATTCAAACCGCTGACCTTCTGATTGGCAAGTCCTAGGCTCTGTGGTTTTGGAATTGCCCCAAAAGATGTTAGATTATTTTTGTATGCCACTTAACAGCGGCAAGACTGCTATTAGCAAAAAATTGGAAGTCCCAAGAAATACCAACGGTAGAAGAATGGCAGATGAAGATGTTGGAGTTTTTGGAGTTGTATTAGAAAGAGGATTTTGGAGAACTGTTACAAAGGTGTTACAATGAAATTCAGTTAGGAGGGAATCAAGGAAGTCTGACTACAATGAAAGTTAACTTGGATTCTAGAAGTAATGACTTTTTTTTCTTTTAGTGTTGTAAGATGATTTGTTTTGTGTTTTTTACATGTTATATTTGTTATAAATGTGGAAAATCAATAAAAAAAATAGAAAGAGGAGAACATAATAGATAAGGAGAAGTTGTGTGACCACCTGTCAGAGATGTCATAGTGCAGAATTTCTTGCATCAACTGGGTTGTACAAGATTACCTTTGAGGTTCCTTCCCATTCTAAGCCTAAACTTTCAGCACACTATAAATTCTCGCTCCTTGGCTGTATCTGCATTAAACGATCATCTGGGCTCAAATACAGTTCAACACCCACTTGCATTAAGTTGGCCAATTATCTGACTTCTGTCTTCCCGATGGCTTACTGGGTGTCTCCAGAGGTTAAAGGAGAAAGGTATCTCCTTTTGTTTGCTTTGTTAGACAATGCAAAATACATTTCATTTATATGGTGAGAATGTTAAAGTATGCACTTGACTAGGAGAGCCTTGGCTGCTGTTAAGGGGCAAGAGTCCAGCCAAAGCAAATATAAACTTTCCAACTCATGCTATACTGGGAGTCGCTAGGCCCGGTCATTTAAAAACCCTGGAATTTCCAGCTGAAATGAAAAGCTGAAACTAGAGCATTGCCCCTGAGGGAGAGACTGGGATTTTTTTTTCTTTTTTAAGTGACCAAGATAAGTATCAGAAACTGGTCAGACCAAAAGAGGCAGCTCCTTGGATATTAGCGGTGTTAGTTGTCCTATGCAAGGGAAAAGAACTGCAGCCGTTATCCCCATGATAGTTTTTGTGGCTCCTTTTGCAGTACTGAAGGAGGCAAGCAGTATTGTTAGTTTGCTTCCCTTCACAATTGGGCTTGTAAGAGGCTCCTGCAAATAGCATGCTTGGTGCCTTGGGAGATGGCGTGGAATTTATTTCAAGGTTTTCAAAGAACACACTAAGCTGACTTGCCTGAAGCAGACCTATGCTTGTATACTCCAGCAGCAGTTCTCTGGCAAAGATGCTTTTCCCAGTCCTGCAGCTGGATTCGCACCCCAACCCCCCTTAGCTGGAGAAGCTGATGTTTGAACCCTACACTTGCTTGCAAACTCTGCTCTCCCACTGTGCTGTAGCCTCCATTTTCGGAGGCTTTGTGTCTTACTTGGATAGGCTTCTCATTCTGAAATTGCACAGACTTTTGACTCTATATTAAATTAGTCCTTTGTGGGGCGTATAACTGCAACCTGTCACACATGATCTGTACATATACGCAGCACATACTGATTCTTGTAGCATTTCTCTCTTCAGACCCAGACAGCAGCACGTTGAATTTCTGCATTGAGACTTCAGTGTCTGTAGTGGCAACCTAGTAGAGAATGCATTACCGAGGAGTAAATGGGCATTTCTGGAAAACTGCCTGGGGGTTACAACTCGCGTAGGATGTGGCAGCCAAGGCACTAGCAGGTGCTCCTACTCATTTGCAAATATGGCCAGCATGACTAAGCCACTTCTGGCGAAACCACAGCAGTGCACGGAAACGCCATTTACCTTTCCGCCGGAGCGGTACCTATTTATCTATTTGCACTTTGACGTGTTTTTGAACTGCTAGGTTGGCAGGAACTGGGACCGAACAACGGGAGCTCACCCTGTTCCAGGGATTCGAACCGCTGACCTTCCGATTGGCAAGCCTAAGGCTTGGTGATTTACACCACAGTGCCACCCGCATTCCTAGCAGTAAACACACCTACAATTTGAAAACCCACTCTTATGTAAAACTAAACAGTAAAAATAGAATCTGCATTCTTCTTTTGGAATATTGGAATCCTCCTGTTTTTTCCAGGAAACATGGGAGATTTACAAGAATAAAATAATGAGATGTTGGCTATACTTTTTATTTTGTTTCTTCAAGAAGCTTTCTGTTTTCTCAACTGTTCTTTCAAGAGCTTTCTGATCTTTTCTTTGTATCTTTTATTTCTCAAGGGAGCCGTGTTTTGTACAGTAGAGAAGCAACAGATTGTTTAACTTGTCATCTGACACCTGTATGAATAAATATATCTTGACCCTGGATACAACTGGATGCTGAGTTGTGTGTGAAAAGCAAATGTTCTCCCTTCCCATTCAAAAAAGGAAAAGAAAAGAAAAGCTAAAAGTAGAAGTTAATACTTAGGGGGGTTATGAGTGACCGAGTGAGTGTGTTTAAACCCTTACAACATAAGTCACCAGTATTTTTGTAGGTATTAAAGTGATGAGCATGCCTTGCTCACGTTTACTCAAATCACTTTTCTCTATCAATGGTGGGGAATCTGTGGCCTGCCAAATGCTGTGGACTACACTCTCATTAGCATCAGCTAGCATGGCCCAATGGGCAGAGATGATGGTGTGACGTTAACATATATGAGAGAGTGCTGGAGGGGAAATAGTTAAATAGGTTGCACAGACAGGACCCAGGGGGGTGGAGTCAGTGGGTCTATAAAACTAGTTCTGGGAGGAGTGTGTTGGGAGTTGTGGGTGGGTAGTTGGTTGGATTTGTGGGTTGGCTGGTTGGGAAAGGCAGTTGGTAATAGAGAGACAGGGCAGTGGGTTCTTGAGTGTGGGGAGGTAGAAGAGATAGAGAGAGGAAAATAAGACTAAGAAAGTAAAGAGCAACACCGTTTGGAATGCTGTAAAAGTTTTGTTTTATGTCTGAAATAAAATACACTCTTCTTTATTAATTGAAAAGCTGACTGAGACTGAAGTGATTTTACCAGGGAGGACCTGGTTGGTGGCAGCGCATTAGTGGTGTACGGGTCAATAGTCCGTGAGACGACCGGGGGCTCCGTACGAACGCCACAGATGGGAGTTGTAGTCCAAAGCATTGGAGGGTGCAAAGTTGGGAAAGACTGGTCTGGAGAGTTCTGGTGTTTGAACTTGAATTATCTTCCCGCTGCTCCATGCCTCCTTTGTTCTGAGAAGGATGTGGTGTTTTCCCTTTTTAAGAAATGTAAACAAGGGATTATTTACTGAGCCAAGTACTTGAGGACTTCCTGGTCAAATAATGTCACAGGGCAGGTATTGCAAAAAGCTTACATTGTTCTTGCATTTTCCCATTCTGCTTCAAACTTTGTTTTCCTCCTGCAATTCTGAAGGCCATGTAAATTCCCTCTTCCTTCAGTTGAACATTAATACTTATAAACTCTATGCCTGAGATTCCCCCCCCCCCTCTTCTCAGTCCTACTTTTGTCTGAACTTTGATACTGGTAATGCATGAAAAAGCTGTGGCAGAAGCTTTCCAAATCTTCGTTAACTCTCAATCAAGCAGCTGTTCCTACCTGGTTATATGGCTGATTTCTACCTCTTAACCCAAGGTGGTCAGAACATCAGTGAGGCAAGAGAGGTGTTTTCCTCCCCCTCTCATAATGCCAGAGGGAAAAAAGATGAAACGCCATGGTGCAAGACCAGTCGCCTTCATCTTCCCCGGCTGCAACAAAATATGTCTCTCTTGTATTGGTCTCTACAGCCACAGCAGACACTGCAGCTCTCCAACGGTTTGACTTCACCCCTTGATGCATACCCTTCCAGTGTCCCCCAGCCCTCCTAATCCAATTCCTCTCAAACCGAAGGGTGGAAGATTTGGGACAGACAAAATAAAATACTTCTCCACACTGCACACAGTTAAATCATGGTGCTTGCTGTTCAAAGATGTGGTAACTTGAGCAGCTTTAAAACGGGGCTTATCAATGGCTACTAATATTCCTCTGAATATCACATACTGGGGGACAGCAGCAGGAGAGGACTATTGCCTTTATCTCCTGTTTGAAGGCTTCCCATAGGCACCTGGTTGGTCCTTATAGAAACAGGATTATGGGCTAGGTAAACCAGGTGTGGAGAACCTCCAGCCCTCCAGCTATTGTTGAACTACACCTCCCTGTGGGATGTAAGAATCAGGTGCAGTCAAACACAACATTGCTAGAGAAGATATGAAGGTTGTCTCAGTCCTCGAGCCGGAACTTCCCGCTTTCCAGGATTGAGACAAAACTTCCTGTGTGTAACTTGAGATGGGTGTGGCCTCTCCTGAAGTAGAAAGAACCAGAACCACAGGCTGGCGGCCATCTTGTCTCTCTTGTCTCTATCGATGCCATCTTAATAACAGCACTTCTAAAATGCACCCTTGGCTCCAGACCAAGAGAAGAAAAGGGGGGCTTTCTCCCATAAAGAGATAGTCACCACATTTAAATGATGTTCTAACTTTTAAAGTCTGCCTTCTGGGAACCTTTGTGTAAACAGATAATTACTTGGGAGTAAATGTTTTATACTTTACAGAAGACTGCGTAGCGTCTTATTTTAGGAGGGATTAAACAGGGAAAATACCAGGAAATATTTACAGAGACTCTAATGAGTCTGAGCAAGCTATCTGCTGTGCGTGTGTTTAAAAAAGGGGGGGGGGAATGTTAACTGCTGATTTTGTTGAACTTGTAAAGACAAGTCGGGATTGGATATCTTAGACAACATATCCTCCCCCACATCCCTAAACGTTCCCACACTCCCATCATCCCTAGTCATTGGCCATGCTTGCTGGGGTTGATGGGAGTTGTAGTTCAGCAACAGATTGAGGGCCAAAGGTTCCCCACACCTGAGATAAGCCTTTGGTACGAACCAGCAAGACTTACCCTCTAATTTTAATTGTTACCCCAAGTCAGGTCAGCCAAGGCTTCCCCTAGAGATGAACTGGAGACCCATTTTCAGGTTGGATCACATTCTGTGGACCACATGCCAGTAGTGACAGGGGCCAGGGGCAAAAGTGGGTGGAACAACTGGTGTGAATTTTACTTTAAGGTGAGTCTACGGCTGGATCTACACACATTAAAAAAAACACGTTTCAGGAAAACGCTTTGTGAAGCTCATAATGCAAAATCACATTGCCGAAGGATCGAACACTACAGCACTATCTGGTGTCGTAGTGTTATAACACATTTATAACGCTTTTTTTTCTAATGTAGCTGAGTCGTACGTATGCTCATATATCCTTCTCAATCCTCCATGCAGGCAAACAAGAAGCAAGATCAGTTTTCAAAGGCACATTCCAGACAAGTGAAAATACTCATGGAGCAGAAAAGGCAGGGCCAGTGAGGAATGGGGGCCTGCAGGGTGGGTGTGGGGAGAGCCCTGAGGGTCAGATAGAGATTGCTGGGGCCCCCACATTTAGTTCCTGAGGTTCCCCATCTCTACACCAGAGATTTGGCCATGTCCAAGCATGATAAACAAAATGAAAGAAAGCATGATTGTGCACACAGATATTGAGATGCATCTTTGCAGCGCCAGAATGCTCCACAGAAGGATATACAGCGCCACAATCTGTATCTATAATCACACAGTGTATTTTTTTAGAAGCATGGCAAGAGGCTGGTCCATTAACCTCTTTTCAGAAAATGGCAGCAACGAGAACTTAGTCATGAGAATACAATTCTTGGTTATATCTCTCAGCTGCCGATCATGGAGGAAAATGTGTTATGGCTTGAATAAGTGCTAAATTCCATTTTGGCTGATAATCCTAAAATCCTGATTTGATTTTTCTAGCTGCTGGAAAACGTTCACACCAAAACTTAAATCAGAGGAGCTTCTTATTGAGTCTTTGCAAGTTCTTTTAATTTGGACAGGCTTTATAGATTCTGGTTTTTTTCTTCTTCTGCCAATGGACTTAAAATGTTAGCACTCATTGTGTCATACTTATTTTAACTGTGGTTTTATGTCTTTTTTTTTAAAAAAAATCAGTTTCTTAATCTGCTATAATCCACTCAGTATTCAGGCTGGATTGTTTTATGAATCTAAATGTTCAAATACCCATGTTAAAGTATAGGAAAAAAAACAACAACACAAAGGAGTTTTTCTCCATCTCAACAGAGTGCCCAAATATGACGACTACTTCTTCTTCTTCTTCTTCTTCTTCTTCTTCTTCTTCTTCTTCTTCCTTTTCTTCCTTCTTCTGATTCTCCATGATCCCATGAACCAGAGCATGCCTTGGAAATTCTCACTTTCTTCTCAAAGCTGCTCCTTTTTTATGTCCATGGAGTTTTCTTGGCAAAATACCAGAGTGGTATGCCAGTTCCTTCTCCAGGTGGATCACATTTAGTCTAAACTCTCGGCTATGACCTGTCCGTCTTGGGTAGCCCTGCACGGCATAGCTAAGAGCTTCTTGGAGTTATTCAAAGCCCTTCGCCACAACAAGGCAGTGATCCATGAAGGGGCCAAATATGACTTAGGAAGGTCCTTAACTGGCGTGTTTCATGGATACGCTGTTGGTACCACTGGGACTTCTTTAGTCTTGCTGGGAAGTTGCTAGACTAGAAATAGAAGAACCACAAACAGGTCGTTGGACTGGCTACTTCAAAAGTCCCCCCCTGTCTGTAGGGAAAGCAAACGAGAGCGCCATCCTACTGGTTACTTTTGTCTTGAGTGCAAAAGCTTCGCCAAGGAAATAATCTGACTGAGAAGTAATTTTCAGAGGAGGTGCTGGACGGTGCAGAGTCTAACTTCATCTTGGTCATGCTGCCAAAATAATTGCTTGTCCTTGATGCCCGTCACATCAGGAATACCTGATGTAAAGTGTCCCACACATCCTAGAATATCTCACTTTTCCTTAGGATGTCCCTATCTTCATCGGAGAAATATTGGAGGGCATGGAGTTATGCAACCCCCCAGCCAAGGAGATAAGTAACTATACAACCTCTAGAAGACATCTGAAGGCAGCCCTCTATAGGGAAGTTTGTTGATGTTTTCTTTTATGGTTTTATATATGTTGGAAGCCACTCAGAGTGGCTGGGGCCACCAAGTCAGATTAGTGGAGTATAAACAATAAAATTGTTGTTGTTGAATAGGACGTCCTCATTTTCATCAGAGAAATGTTGGAGAGTATGTACTCATGGATAGTTAATAGGACGGTGAATATTTCTACATTGTGAGATTACTAAGTCTCAGCACCTTCGTGATCTTATCAGCGAAGGCTCTATAGCAGTGGAGGCTAACCTACAACTTGTAGGCCGTATTTGACCCCTAAGAGTTCACCACCCCCACCAGAAGTTGAGTGCTGAAGACTGGAACCATCCCAAACTCATTTTAAACTCCCACCTGCCACCTCAGGAATTACCTTGTAAATATTCTGGGAAACTGATTTCTATACAGAATAGGCTCTAACAGAAAGAATGCTGTGATAATGGCAGCAATTTAGGTAGAGGATCAGATGTAGAAGCAATGAGATGACACACAAGTAATTTTAAGGCCTATTACCTCATTACAAATGACAGAACCGTATTTAGGCAATTCTGTTCAAAGCAGACAAGCAACATTTAGAAAAGTTAGCACGTCAGGCATCCAGACAGGAGTTGTTTTGTGACAGGCTTTCATGAAAGGTTGCGCGTGAGGCAATGGTAGTTGTGATTAGGGGTATGGCTCATGCATGAATTCAGCCTGATTTTAGGATTCTGAAGGCCGCTGGGCCTTTAACACACTGGGCAGTGACTTTCTGAAACTATCCTGTGCTTTTCTATGCTATGTATTTTTGTATTTCTATATTGTAAACCACCCTGTGATCCTCGGATGATGGGCAGTATAGAAATTTAATAAATAATAATAATAATTGAGAAATAATGATATAAGCTTACTAAGGCGATGCTTCAACAGACCTGAGAATCTCATGCAAGATTGCTAAGACTCGATATAGAGCCCGAAACTGACAACAATATCTCCAAGATGGCAGTTGAGGGGAAGCTGTCAAAATGGTGCACGGCACTTCTATGGTACTGTGAGGCACGAAATTGAGTAATGCTCTGACCGAGGACAAGTACGTTGCTAAAATGAGGGAAACTTTTCCAGGTGACTGGATGGCTGAACTCCAGATACTCATCACTCAGTTGGCAGGCATTACAAAAACTGGTAGTGAGGGAATGACCTTAGTGATAGGTAATCAGACTAAGCTTGCGCTATTAAAAATGGTGACCGCTGTTACTGAAGCTTGAGGAATATTCAAACCATGAGTGTAGGAAGATTTTTTGAATGGCACTGGGGGGGGGGGGGATCCCAGAGGAAAAGTAAGGGTAGACATGGCCATCTTTTTAGAGTTTTAATGGCTTGGATCTGAACATTTCTCTCTCCTTTGACGATTTTGAAAGGGCACATAGAGCCCTGGGCCAGCGATCTCATTCTGATGACCTCCCCTGCAGTACCATCATCCATTTTGAATGTTACTGCTTGAAGGACTCAGTGTTTAGGACACTTCACAACTTCAGGGAGCTCAAATATGAGGAGATAACCGTGGTCTTGAAGCAGAGACAAGTGTTTCATACCTACACAGTGACTTTGAAGGATGTTGGGATCTCTACTGTTGGGTGTTCCCATTTAAACATAGTGTCTAGCACAGGGGCAATTTCTAAACTGCTAGCAGTGAGCTGAACAGCTCCTGAAAGAACTAAAAATCTCCTACTTTACCGTAGATTCCTTTGCAAAGGAAGATTCCCTCCAGAACAGCAACAACCACTATTTGCTTGCTTAAGCTGAAAAAACTGCCCAGTTACTGAGTGCACAGTTACATTTTATGCTGATGTCCCATGGGAGGAGAGAGTATGGGGTCACAAATGAAATCTTTGCCTACATCCCGAGACAGTCCCCCAACAGTCTCCCGAGACAGTCCCCCAACAGTCTCTCTCTCTCTCTCTCTCTCTCTCTCTCTCTCTCTCACACACACACACACACACACTGTTTGCAAATGGAAGCACCTAGGTACAGTTACATTGATGTTGGCTATTTGTGCCCTGTGTGATCTCAGTTTGGATTGTGGAGCAGGGGCACTTTGTGTTGTGTTTGCAGAGTCCTGTACACAGCGGAAGGATGAGCAGTACATGCCACATGCTTAACTTTAGTTTATTTACACTTCAATGCTGAGAGATCACAAACAGGCATCTTGCTTTTGCGAGAGCAGAAGAGCAACTCCTTTCTCCTCGGAAACAAAGAACACCGAGAGAACAGTGAAAAACAGGAAAACAGTGTACGTCACATCCAGTCTCCTCTTCCCGTGGGAAACCCAACAGCACATTGACTGTGGAATGCAAAACATTGTCCCGTGACAAGCACTTCGCTGCACAGTGAAGGAAGCAGAAACCAACACTTTGTCACATTGCTGGGTTAGGATTGGGCATTGACACACATGAGAAGGCTTACAGAGCTCCCTAGAATGGCAGATTTCTTTCAAAATGGCAAACCTTTAACTAAAGAACAACTGTGGAGAGCTAGTCATGATTTAATTATGTCTGATTTCAACTGTATCTAATTCTACATTCAGTGAAGGACCCCTCTACGTGTGTCAAAGCTACTCAACTTCTCAGTCAAATAGAGGATATACAATTTATATAAAAAACATTCATAAATAATTAAAATCAACAATAAGCTAAACGCCTGTTAAAAACACATGGGTGCTGCCACACTAAAAAATTAATTTGCAGTCTATAGAATAGGTTGGGGGGCCCCAAGGAGCTTTGCAATCCTTATCCTATGAGAAAGTTGCACTTTCCCTCCCTAGGTCTGCCACTCTTAGGACCTTTTTTGGCAATGATTACTCCTAACCCTCCCAAAGTGACTGGTCTTCTGCAAAGGGCATTTCCACAGCCCAATCCCAAGCACCTTGACTAAGTTTGAAAGCCTTTAATATTATAAAAGTAAATTTTTCACATTTCAGTCATGTTGTCACTCAAACTATAATCAGGTGTATTTCCATCTAGATTGCCTTGAAAATGAATATTAACATTTATATTTCATGTTAATATTCATTTCCAAGGCAATCTACATGGAAATATGCCTGATTTTGGCTTGAGTGACAACTAGACGAATCTTATTAATTCCACTTAGGTTTTTATATATGCATTTGTGGACTGCTCTCACTAGGAGCAACTATTAAAGTTTCTGTTATGAGGAACTAATACGAGGAGTGAGACCTAGACATTTTTGCTGTTATCCTGCAATTTGACTTTTCCTTATGGATTTCTGAAAAACTGTTTTTTGTATTTTTTTTTTAAAGAGGGAGCTTTGCATAATCCAGATCTAAGCATGCTGTGCTGAAGGAGATGGACAAGATTAGAACCTTCAAGCGCCAGCGATTTTCTAATGCATTTCTTTGGCACATTTATCAGTTTCAGTTGGCATATTACTATTTTTTTCCCTGGCATGGTTCACATAGAAATTGCTAATGTTAAATGTACTAGACCTTAATCTGTGGTTATTTTTTATGGATTTTTTTTAAAGACAGCATTCTAGGCTGAATTGAAAAGTTTACATTTTTATCCAAAGTTTACATTTTTATTCTAATTTTTTTAACCTATGATGTGCCATGTATTAGTGTTTCATGTGCTGGTAAAAAAAGGTAAAGGGACCCCTGACCATTAGGTCCAGTCGTGACCGACTCTGGGGTTGCAGCGCTCATCTCACTTTATTGGACGAGGTAGCCGGCGTTTGTCTGCAGACAGCTTCCGGGTCATGTGGCCAGCATGACTAAGCCGCTCCTGGCGAACCAGAGCAGCGCACAGAAACACCGTTTACCTTCCCGCCAGAGCGGTACCTATTTATCTACTTGCACTTTGACATGCTTTCGAATTGCTAGGTTGGCAGGAGCAGGGACCGAGCAACGGGAGCTCACCCCATTGCAGGGATTCGAACTGCCAACCTTCTGATCGGCAAGTCCTGGGCTCTGTGGTTTAACCCACAGTGCCACCCGCGCCCCTTCATGTGCTGGTAGGAAGAGCCTAATAGTTTCTGTGTTTGTTCTAGAATATCTGAGGATGAGATGAGCACAGGAATTTTGCCCCTCATATGTTGTGGAACTACAGCTCCCATGCTGTTGACCATGCTGGCTGGAGGGCTGCAGATTCCCCACTGCTACTAGGTCTCAAATTCTCCTCCCTCGTATCATCTTTATCTCATCACACATTGCACCAGTGTTGTCAGCGATGCACCAATACATATGTGGAAGCCCCCATATGCAGGGCTATGCTGCAGAACAGCAACAAAGTGTGCAGAATGTTCTTCTGCATGCAGAATTAAGCATCTCAAGAGTCTTGGGTCTTTCCAAGCAAGGTTGCAAAGATTTCACCTCTAGCCTGGTGAACTCGCCAAAGCTTACTGTGTCTAGCCGAAGAGGGTTTGCAGGATTTCGAAGCTCTGTGCAAAATTGTGAACAGAGACAATAATGGAATGCATATGAACATTAATTAATTAAAGTTGCAGGGGAACTTTGCTGAATGGGAACTTGTATTTTAGTAAAAGATCTTTGACATGAAGCTAACAGAGCATCATACAAAATCCTTTGTTGAGCCCACATTTAGCTCTGCTTCCAGCTGATTGCAGAAAGCAATGCTTCCACAGCACCGAAGAGACCTCACATTTCACAGTGTAATCTGTATATCACTGAAACTAAGTTAACATCTTTATTTTCAAAACAGCCATTTGTTAAAATATGTGGCTTATCAAAGATGCTGCAGAATCAGATTTAAATCCCCTATTTAGCTTTCCTCAAAAGAAATGTCTTTCAACTTACACACTGGAAACAGTCTCTCTAAGTTCCTGGAACAAAATGGGGGAGAGGTCCAGTTTTTTATTTTGCTAGGGTATGATGTGCGTGTAAAATAAGAGCTCCCCCTGCCCCTTCACTACAGAAAACAAAGCAGGAAGCAGGTGGCAGCAAAACAGCTGGCAGCTGGTGCTCTAATGCGATACATGAGTTTCTAATGCCATTACCATTTACATTCCTAATGGCATAGCAGAGCGAGTGTTAAATGTGACATTTAATTGCAACACTGATATCATTTGCTGTCAGGTTAGTTTTAGCAAATAGCAGGGCAGACAGCACTGGATGGCGCAGGCCCCTTCTCACATTACGTTTACAATTCAGAAGATGTTTCAGTGCAGGTATCCCACACATTGCTCAGGTAATGTGAGAAGCCCCAGGTCATGCAGAAAGTGTTCAGCTGTTCCCTACAGAGAGGGGATTCTGTCAATTTTACTTTCCTTTCCTTTTTCCGATGTTAAGTTCAGATCTCCACATTCGCATATCAATTTCAGATTTTTTTTTTAATGTCCCCATGAAAATTCATCAGCAGTTTAGTGTGAATTTCTCCTAAAAGGCATGTTTTTATACAGCCATTTCTCTAAATATAAGACATTTCTGCATGCTATTTCCACCCATATATGCATTTTCGTGCACATCCCTTGACACATTGCATTAATTGCAAAATTCTGAGAACTGCGAATTTTGAATGGCGGTTGTATTGTGGTTTTCGGAGTGCTTTGGAAAATGCAATTCAGGTAGGTTCACCTGTTGAATGTGAGCAGAATTGATTTTCTTCCTGTCTCTAGTTCCCTATGCTGCTGCCACTGCCACTCTCAGGATTTATTTATTTATTTATTTAATTTAAAATTTTGATGGAGAATTTACAAGGCAGCTTGTGCAGCAAAGGGTCATCAATAAAACACCAGGAATCCAGGAGAAATTGGTTGCTAGGCTAGACAAATCTGATCTCTGGCTCAGCAAGACAATTCCTAAATATGTATGTACATCTAAAGCTGCCTTAACATAATAAGAAATTGAAGGAGGAATGGCTTATGGACTATGTGGAAATGGCAAAGCTGACAGAAATAATAAGAGATCAAAATAATGAACTTTTTTTGGACTATTTGAAAAAGCCCTACAGTCAAATGAAATCGCTGGCAGGATTCGAGACAGGAGTAGTGGTAGAAAAATGACAAGTATTAGATGGATTTCTGTAATAGATAATAGTTTAATATATAATGCAGTAGAAAACAGTATGAAATAATGTAACTATTCAATTTGAAGTCAATTCGTAAAAATAAAATAAAATAAATTGCATTATAAAAAAGCACACACATAAGAAATTGGTGCCTTCCAGTAAAAGATGTGACACTTATCATAGAAGGCTGACTTCCAAAACATATATTAGTGAGAAGCAATCCAGATTAACAGGACCAGGTAAATACTTCCCTTTGTATTTTTTGTTTCGTTGTGCATACTTGGAGGAATTTAGGTGGCCAGCTGTACAGATACCAGAAGGAATCGATGCTGGCTAAGCCAATTTGTTATATCGTGATGAATAACCTAGTAGGTGACTTTAAGTCTTCCTGCGAATAATTGGCCTTTGCTCACTCCACTTCCTAACCCTGCCAAATCCCCTTTTGACTACTCTTTCCCCTTCTTTATAATGTGTGTGTTATTCCCCACACAAAAAATCAATGAAATCTAAAGGTCACTGAGTGGTGCCGTGGAAGTGGCAGGGATCTCATGCACTGTCTACCGTTCCTGGTGTAGATCATCCACCAAGGCCATTTCAGTCTGTTTGCAGGACTGAAAACCAGTATAATTCAGAAATCCCTGGAGTTGAGTCTTCACCTCTAGGTTGAACGCCTTCTCCCAAAGTGATACATTCATCAGCCATGGCAGCAGTTCTACCAGTAGAAGAACAAATTGCATGAAAATGGTCAATTCTGGAGTCAATTTGGGTGTACCATGGATTCTGTAAAAGAGCATCTACTTTCTCTCCTCCACACCCTTCCCTCTGGCTGCAGGAACTGCAGAGCAGATGTCATTAGATGTGTCATGCCGGCTGAATTTACAGGTTTCTACTTGGTGTGCTAGCAGAGATTCCACTGAAGCAGAAAGGATCAGGGAACTGAGGTTACTGGGAAGAGAAGCTAAGAGCAAAATCTATGTGCTGTGCAGCCAACCTGAGAATGAGTGAGTGATGGTGACACAGAACAAGATGAAGATATATATATATATATAGATATATATATGTATATGCGCGCTACTGAAATACAAGGAAAAGAAGGTGAGAGATTTCTGAAGATCAGGAATTAGAAAATTAGAATAGGCCTGGCAAGTGCAACATAGCATCCATTTTGAAACCCATTTCAGGGATGTAATCATTGCAAAACAGACTGCTGGTAGATAAAAGGTTCCAGAGTATGGTTCCATCTTTGGAAGGTTCCACACTGAAGTAGAGCTGAGAAGGGCTAGACCAGGGATGGAGAATCTGCAGCCCTCCACGTGTTGTTGGTCTCCAGTGCCTATCACCTCTGACCATTGACCATGCCAGCTGTGGCTGTTGAGAGTTGCAGTCCACAATATCTGGAAGGCCACATACCCTATCCCTGGTTTAGAACATGAATTTATTTTCAGTGCCAGGACCGGGCCCTAGAAAAGATAAAACCAAGAAGAGAAGGGTGCTTCTGGTCACTGTGATAATTCTGTGTACTTGAATTGTCACAGATGGTGCTTTTTCCATTTCATTGCCATTAACCCCAATGATTACACCAGCAGCCTTTATTATTGCAAGTTTATAGATCTGATAAATGAGACTAACACTTCATGAACGGAACAAAGTAGACTCTGGTACATGAAAACTTATGCCAAAATAAATTTGGTAGTCTTTGAGAGAACACTGTGTGCTTTAAGTGTATGGCGCAGATGTAACTCTAGTGAATTTTCCTCCCATTGTAACTAATGAGAGGGTGGTGGCAATATCACCCCACTGACACGGCTCTTAAAACTGTGGTTGTGTTCACAGCTGTTATTGCAGAAGATCCAACTTACTTTGTATATCCTATATCAGACACCTGATCCCAAGGAGCTATTTACTCCAGTGATATCTCTGAAGGGTCTTATTGGATCTCCTGCAGAGGATGGTTTACTGCTTACTGTGGCATCCAGGAACTGGTTTGGGGACTCAATAAAGATAGATAGATTTATAGCGGTTGGATGTGCAATTTCTTAACCAAAAAACAGGCTACAACTACTACAAATAGTCCAAATTTGCTTAAGAAACTATTTGCTGTCTACCTTTACCCCCTTTTCTCTGGATCCTGAGAGCAAAACCACACGCAGTGTATAACTGTAGCCTGATAACCAATTTATTACAAGTTTTTTTTTAATCACCCAGCTTTCGAAATATACAGAGGTTCTTCAGGTTACAGATGCTTCAGGTTACAGACTCCGCCAACTCAGAAATAGTACCTCTGGTTAAGAACTTTGCTTCAGGATGAGAACAGAAATCGCACGGCAGCAGCGCTGGGGCAGCGGGAGGCCCCATTAGCTAAAGCGGTACCTCAGGTTAAGAACAGTTTCAGGTTAAGAACTGACCTCCGGAACGAATTAAGTTCTTAACCCGAGTTAACACTGTAAATACTTCCAGGTAGGGCAATTAGGTCAGGCACTGGCTGTAAGGCCCAGTGACTCAGAAGGACCTCTTACTGGTCTAACCCAACTGTGCCACCTTACTGTCCTCTCAGGGCCAGACTAATACATTTTGGCACTTGAGGTGAGCTACAGAATTCCCCATTCCCTGCCACCACTTAGAAATATAAGAATAGTATGTTGGATCAGGCCAATGGCCTATCTAGTCCAGCATTTGCTTCTCACAGTGGCCAACCAGATGCCTGTGGGAAACCAGGGAGCAGAACATGAGCACAAGAGCATAACTCCTCTTCCATGGTTTCCAACAACAGGTACCGTATTTTCGTTCTATAAGATGCACCAGACCATAAGACGCACCTAGTTTTTGGAGGAGGAAAACAAGAAGAAAAAAAAATCTGAATCCCAGAAGCCAGAACAGCAAGAGGGATCATCCGCTGCACAGTGAAAGAAGCAATCCCTCTTGCTGTTCTGGCTTCTGGGATAGCTGCGCAGCCTGCATTCATTCCATAAGACGCACACACATTTCCCCTTACTTTTTAGGAGGGAAAAAGTGAGTCTTTTAGAGCAAAAAATATGGTGTTTGGAAAATGGCTGCCTCCAGCTGTTGGAGGAAATTTAGTGATGCTACATGCTATTAGCCTTCCAATTCTTATACCAAGAAGTTCTTATACCAAGAATCCCAGCTTTCCCATAAAGCTCACATGGCCAATTTGAGCAAATTATAGCTGCTCATCCTAACCTACCCTACTGAACTTGGTGGGACTTAATTCTGAGTAGACATGTAGACAGTATAAGGCACAATTTACAATAAAGGAATAAACACTCCACATGTTCCCTACAAAACCACCAGCTGCTGAACCATTGCAATTAAACAATTTAAAGTGGATTGGTTATTTTTCCCTTCAAAATTATAGGGAAGAGTAAATTCAAAGTGCTTCGTACGTCAGATTCACAATTTCCCTTCATTTGGTGCAAGTATTTTGTTTTCAGTATAAACAGGACTCCATTTTTGTAGCTGATTGTATGCAGCGATGCCTTCTTTGTGTACTCACATTGTGTAAACATTTCTGTTGTTTGTTAGATCCCAGCTTTAGGCACGTGCATGCATGCAAACACACACACACACACACACACACACACGACACACCTAAGCATCAGGGAGAAAGTGGGGAGCATCTCCCGACATTGCGCAGGCCGGTGTGGCCTACTGGAAGACTGCACTAGCCTGCATGGTGTTGGGAGATGCGTGTGACATCACAAAACATGCAGTGTCTCCTGACATTGAGGGCGCTAGGCACCCTTCAAGCAAAGAAACCTCAGCCCCCTAGAGTCAGTGAGCCTGCTGTGCGGCCAAATTGCAGGCAGCAGATTCCAAAGGCACCCTGGCCAGCAACAGTCTTTGTGGTCGTACAGCAGCTTAGCCAGACAGGGCCATGGCAGTGGTGATGGTACAGGGTGGCCCTGAGAGCAGCAGATGGGGTGTGGGGTGGGGTGGCACATGATTCACATGATTCACCCTAACCCTAACCCTCACCATCTTCCATCTAATAATTGTAGGTCAGTATGGTTCACGAGGGGACGCGGGTGGCGCTGTGGGTTAAACCACAGAGCCTAGGACTTGCTGATCAGAAGGTCGGTGGTTCTAATCCCCGTGACGGGGTGAGCTCCTGTTGCTCGGTCCCTGCTCCTGCCAACCTAGCAGTTCGAAAGCACGTCAAAGTGCAAGTAGATAAATAGGTACCGCTCTGGCGGGAAGGTAAGCGGCATTTCCGTGTGCTGCTCTGGTTCGCCAGAAGCGGCTTAGTCATGCTGGCCGCATGACCCGGAAGCTGTACACCAGCTCCCCTTAATGCCGTAGTTGCTATTGACACATAATGCACATTCAATGCAAATAAGCCTACTAGTGGTCTTCCTTTACCTTTTACAAGTTTGGAAAATATTTCATTGTCTCAGGATATGATCCGGTTCAGACCTCTGGGCTATAAATTCCCAAGGCTGCATTCCTTCAACTAGCTTCAGAGCAGAGATACCATGGATCTCACTGCTCACCTGCGTTCTTCTTGATCCTCTGCTGCTGCCTTGGGCTTGTGGAAGGCCGAGACTTTAATTCTGTCCTTTCTGTGACAAATGGAGGATCTTGAGGTACCTGGGGGGTAATCCAGTTTTGCCCTCAGGGATATGCTCATGGCTTCTCACTGAAGGTAAGGTTTCCTCCAGGGTTGCTGTCACCATCAGCTCACTTTGAAGTTCCTCCCTCCCTTTCTTTCTGAACACCTTCTGAAGATGGGGAAACAATAGGGAACTGATGGACTCTTAAGTCTATTAGTCCTCTGCTTTGTCTAAAATATGGACAATAAGAGGTTGAGGAGCCAGATGGTAATTTGGGCCACCAAGTGAAATATATTAGCAACTTATGCAGCGGTGCTATTTTTCTAGAAAAAGAGGTGTCGTGTTCTCTTAGAATGGCAATAATGCCCACTTGAGAGCTGCTGGAACTGAGCTCTGGCTAGTTCTGTCTGAAAAAAAAAGCCCTGGTATGCAGGCAGATTATGTGGTGGTGGGGCAGTGCATCCTGTTTCACTGCTTGAGGCAAAAGGGGAAGATCCACTTTGCCCAACTGCTGCTGTCACTACCACCTAACTACTCCAGCCGACACCGCCTGCTACTGACCTAACTACTCCAGCCGACACCGCCTGCTCTGCTGCCACTGTGCTCCCAGCCATTTGTGTTATGGGGGCAAGATTATGCCAATTTGAGGTATAATCTTGCCCCAAATATATGTGGTCTTGCTCAAAGTCGGTGCCAATGGTGGTGGTGCTTCTCTGCCGATAGTGGAGACAGCAAGGGAGGCAGGGCACCCTTGGGCATGCTACATGGGGGCTTCTGGCACCTGAAGCAGCAGCCTCACCCTGCCTAATGACTGGGCCGGCTCTGTTTGGTGGGACTGCTTACATGTAGGATGTTGTCCAACATATCTCCAGTTAAGTTGGACTCCAGTTCCCATCAACCCCAGTCAGCATGACAAATGGTCTGGGATGATGGGTGTTATCATCCAAAACATCTGAGAGGGATCAAAGTTGGGAAGCCTGCAGTATTGGAAGTGATTGCCAGTGTTAAAAAAAATAAATCACTCAAGGTTTATAATTACGGCTGAATGCAGTGTGTTTCATCGCCCACCCAGAAAGAATTGCATTGTACAATTCAAAAATAAACAACAAGAAATACATACACTCACACACATACTAAACAATTGTTTTGCAGCAATGTCATGTTTTGGTTTGCATGGTGCATTTATCTTTTAAAACTACTAGCATGATTCTTGTTCCAGGTGAAGGATATCCTGACTGAATTCCCTGGTAAGTGGTGAAAAAGTTGTAAAGAAGAGCACAGGATCTTTAACTAATTTTGGCTGTGGGGGAAAGGCAGTTCTTGGAATCAACTAATTTGGTTTAACCAAGCTGATTGAGTTAATGCAAAAATCTGCACATGAAAGTGATCCCCATAATCACCAGGAGAATGAAACATGAATTAAACTATTTATATTCCAGTGTGTGTTTTTTTAAACGTCTTCATAGTTTCCTGAAGTATGTTTTATACTTCAGGACAGCAACTTGCAACATTCTGAATGCTCAATTTTTTTTGCTGATGATCATTTCACGGAACTTTAATTGAGTTTGACATGGGCTGTATGGCTGGTGTGATAGCTCAGTTGGTTGGGCATGAGACTCTTAATCTCAGGGTTGTGGGTTCAAGCCCCATGTTGGGCAAATAATTCCTGCATCGCAGACGGTTGGACTAGATGACCCTTGTGTCTTAAGAGACTTAGAGAATGGATAATTCTAGCTGAAAACTGTTGCATCCATGTCACGTTAATTGAACGTAGAACTCATTGAATTCATGATTTACTTTTGACTTTGATTTTTGCACTCCTTGGTTTATCTTCAGATTTAACCCAGTCTCTTTGTCTCTTCTCCCACCAGGTAGAGCCAAACCAAGGTGGTGGTGTCAAGGATGATGATACAGCCCTAAATGGAATTCGCCTGCACTGCACTGACAGTTCAGTAATTGAGTCTGCAACTGGACCGTGAGCATCTCTCTTGATTTCATTTCCTTTTTGTTGCAATTTTTGGGAAGGTGTTGGTGGGAGGGGCTGAACTGAAATTTGTTATGCTAGGTTAGAACAGCACAAAGAAACCATAGAGTTCACCTTGTTTTTTCTGACCTCTCAAAGGGCACCAACTCTAGCCTTTTTCTGGCTTCCAACTCAACTTTGCAGGACCCCAAAATTGATAGCAGGCCTGGTTTTAGAGGTTGGCACTGTTGGGCACTTGCCAACTCCTGTATCCCAACAGGAGACCCAGTATGGACTCCTTGAGCTTTCTTATTTAGCTGCAACTCTTTCTTGCTATCTTTACAAGTTCACTGGATCTCTCTGAGCAAGGGACAGGAGGAAGGACAGGGAACAGCAGCCTCTGGTTATTTTGCCCTCTCCCTCTTGGTCTGCCACAGGTGTTGGACTCAGAGAAGCAGCTAAGTGAGAGGGCAGTGATGAGACTTAAGAAGGCAAACATTTTACCCAAGACTAAACCTGGATCTGTCTCTGCCTCATGGAAGCCAAGAAACAAATAGAGATAAATGGAAACTCCAAGTCTGCTAAAGAGAACATGGATTTTATTCAGAAAACACCATATTCCAGTCGGGAGGAATCAGATATTTGTTTATTTAATATTTACAATCCCCAACATTTCAAAAAGTTCTATGTAGTATACAGTCTAAAATGCCAAACAATATATCCTTAAAACATAAAACAAAACCTAAAACCAATAAAACAGGAATGCACTATGCCTCAGAAGAGTTCTCTAGCTCAAAACAAGTTGAGCCCCAATAAATGGATAATGGTGTGCTTTTTGAGACTTTCTCCTCTTTTCCAGTAAACAAATAATTGTTCTGGACCATTTCAGGCCCAGAAGATCTTAGGCTGTGTTGAGCAATACTTATTGGAAATGATACATTAAAGTGACAATTAACTGTTTCACAGACTCAGACAGCAACAATACCTGTTTCTGGGTTCCTGGAGAATTGTTTCTGCCCTCACCAGGAGCAGGGAGTGTTGGGGCAGAAAGGAGGGGCAGAGGCAATTGCTTTGTGAACCTTTGGATGCAACAATGCAGAGTCCTTGAGACATTGGGAGCATCCTCTTGGAATATTCACATGGACCTGATCCATTTAGGTGTAAGCAGAAGGCTCCTCATGTGTTACTAATTAACACCTTCTTTGGCAGGTGGGGAACCTGGACAGGGATTCATTATTGCCCTCAAAGCAATCTGATCTCTTACTCTCTGAGAGTGGAAGGATACCAGGGTGATGGTGACGATACGGCCGCCAACAACATCCAGTTCACCTGTCAAGATGGAACTGGGCTGATGGGCCAGGGACTTAACTGGGGTAATTTTGGCCCATGGAGCAATCGTTGCTCCTCTGGTTATATCTGTGGGATCCAGACAAGGGTGGAGTCTTACCAAGGCAAGGGCGATGACACAGCACTTAATGATGTGAAGTTCTTCTGCTGTGACTGAACCCAATGTACCTCCGCCCCTTACGGCATATCTCTGCTACTTTCTGGTAGTCGTCAAGGTTAACGAAAATTAAATATTGTCTTGAGAATTGTGTGTGATTCTTTTGATCAGAATTCTACACCTATCACTTCTAGTTGAGAAGCAATGAAAAATATTTAAAAAGGGGTACAACTATGCAGGTGTTGATTAACAAACAAAGACACAGTGTGCTGAATCACAGTCTGAATCCTTTCTGTTGGCCCCGAGACCTGACTCAAAAAGAGGCCACAGACATAACTGGTTGCCCTCCAAATCAAGAGCCAAAACCTGGGTAAATAAAAATGCTTTTGTCTAGCACCAAGAGGGCTTCCTTAGCCCCACATTGACATTTTGGGGTTTCTTTTTTTTGGGCCTAGAACTGAGCTTGCTTTTTTTGTGGGAGTGGAAAGCAGTGTCATGGCTCTGTCAAGACTTCAGGAAAGCTATTCTTCCCCTGGTTGCAACAAGAGCAGAAGAAAGAAGGTAGAGTCCTTTCTAAATGAGTTTTAGTCAATCCTAATAGTAAGAGACAAAAGAAAGCAACAAACCTCAATATGGCGTTGCTCCAAACTGGGCTCCTCCTCCCACCTTCCTTACTGTGGCCACTCGTGGTCAAATGTCTCTGATTCCATTGTTCCTGCCCTTTTAACGAACATCGTGTTCTGGGAGAAGGGGGATCAGAAATACTCTCCAGTGACAGCATGTCATCTGGCTGCCCTGCTACGGTCTCCTCCACTTCTTCTAACACTGTCAACTCCTTTGTTCGTCTATCTCTGAGCTGTGATTTACCTCAAACTCCTCAAAGCCCTGCTGTCATTCAGTGCTGCCTCCCCCTTCTCCTGACTCTGCAGGAGAAAGGTGTGTGTGTGTGTGATCTCCACCACTCCTCCTCCTCCATCTCGCCCTCTTGAGTCCAATCCCTGACAAGCAGGGAATCACAATGCCTCTGTTTCAGATTTGAAAAGCACCTGTGAGAGGATGCTTTTAAAGATGGCTTAGAAATATCAGCTGGCAGAATGCAGCCGCCCGCGGGGAGCCAAGAAGTTGGCACAGGTAATATCAGTGCTGTACTTGCTGCGTTGGCATGCCCTCCAACATCCCTCAGATAAAAATAGAGACTTTTTTTCTACATACATACATGGAATACGGGGAAAGAGCAGGACCGGCTGAGCTGCCCAAACGGCTGTTACCAAGAGGTTTATGTCACAATACTGTACTGTACTTGGTTATATGATGATATATGGTAAAACCACATGGTAAAATCAACCAGCTTTGGGTGTCGGAAGAGGCTTCTGCACCAGATGTTTCAAGGCAGCCCTTCTGCACCAGCAACATAGTCTCTATGGTCAGCAGCTATGACCCCTGCGCACCTGCATGAGCCAGGCACACTTAGGCCTGTTGGCTATTTGCAGATTAGTTGCGCTGCAGAAGGCGTGCTGGGGAGACCACCCATTCAAGAAACGCAAAATAACTTTTGCTAGGTTTTAATAGCAAAAACTCCTTTTACACTAAATTACAATCTATCAATAAGCATGACCCATCCACTAGGGTACAGGGAGAGCTCCATACTGCTCTTTATATACCATACCCTACAGCTTAATTACCAAAACTTAACAGCACCTGCTATACTGCTTCACATCTGTAAAACTAGGTCACGTGATTTGCTCTGGCCTTTAAAGAAATACACATCTTGTGGAACAATAAGAAACCCTCAAATTTAAAGACACCATTTAACATGGCTGCTCCTGCCACTACCATCACCCTAGTCAGATGCGTTGAGCGGTACAAACTGGTGGAGCTGAGAAGTGGAGCAGCAACAACAGCAGCTGGTGCCCAAACCCCTCTCCTCCCTGCAGGTCCCAGTGCATCACTGTGAGGGGTTGGGCTATCTCCTTCCCACACACTCGCCCTTCCCAACTCCCTTTCCCTTGTGTACATTTGAAAGAATGTCTGGTGAATTGTATTGAATATACTTATCTTTGATTTGTACTTCTTTTCTTTTTTCAAAATACCATATATAATAATGTAATGTTGTCAAGCAAATTTAATAAAATAAATAAATAAACAAGAAAACCAAACAAAAAATGGCTTCCTAAGACTATTGCCAGGCAATAAAATTTAAGACAGAAGTCAAAACCTCATAGAAGGCTCATGAGGCTCTTTAAATGAAGCACTCTTTTCGCATTTAGAAACGGAAAACAAATGAATCAATAAATGTCATTCATTGAGGCCCATATTTCATAATTTACCTTGCAGGACAAAATGGCTTCAAATAAACGAATAAAATCAGCCCATGAGTACTGAATGAAAACGTTAAAACTGACCCAGCTTCCCCTTGGTTTTTACTGTTAGAATGTATGCTACAATAGTTTCATAATCTGTATTATATTATACACTATATTCACACGCAAGCAGGAAGTATCTTCTGCAGACAATTTGTGTGTTCTTCCATCATTTATTATCTCTGTGGCTTGCTCTGCCAAACGTCAATCTGTGACTTTACTCACTGGCTAAAAATGCTGAAAATTGGAAGCAGGCTTATTTCTCACTAAGTAGTTGGACAGAATAGTGCCTCCACTTCCCCCCTCATACCTTGTCTTCTGGATATGCTAGATCGGAATCCAGACTAGCTAATGGTCTAACAGGAAGTCAGTATGGCCATTGTATCAGATCTTCCCACTTAGCCATGATGCTCACAGCATGACCTTTGGCCAGTCACTCCCTCTCAGCCTAACCTACCTCACAGGGTTGTTGTGAGGATAAAATGGGAAGAGAGAAAAATGTCTGTGCCCCCTTGAGGTACGTGGAGGAAAGTTTAGAACTGGAGATACTGTGTGTGTGTGTGTGTGTGTGTGAGAGAGAGAGTTTCATTGCTTCCCACCCAGAAGTGATAAGTGCAAAAGTAATTAAAATGAAAAGAATCACACACTACTTTCATGCCAATATTTAATTGTGGTTAACATTCACGACTGCTGAAAAGCAGCAGAGATACAGAGAGGTACTTGGGGTTCAGCCACTGCAAAAGAACTTCACATCATTGAGTGCTGTGTCATCGCCCTTGCCTTGGGGAGACTCCACCCTTGTCTGAATGCCATCAATGAATCCGGAGTAGCAGCGACTGCTCCATGGACCAAAATTACCCCAGGCAAGTCCATGGCCCATCAGCCCAGTTCCATCTTGGCAGGTGAACTGGATGTTGTTGGCTGCAGTATCGTCACCTTTGCCCTGAGGTTTTTCCACCCTCAGAGAGAAAGAGACTAGATTGCCACGGGGGCAATACTGAATCCCTGTCCAGGATCCCCACCTGCCAAAGAAGACACTGACCATTAATTAGAAATGGAACAGGAATCTGCTTGCTCCAAAAGGGATCAGGCCATTACTAGCATTACAGGAGGAAGCTCATAGTGTCTCAAAGGCTTTGCATTGTATTCAAAAACTACCTGCTGCTCCTTCCTTCCCTTCTACCTTCCACTCCTGGTGAAGGCAGAGAAACCCATGATCACAGAGTCAGGTATTATTGGTGTGTGAGTCTATGAAACTGTTAAATTTCACAGTCTGCAATAAATATTGTTTGACACAACCTAAGATCTTCTGGGTCTGAGATGACCCAGAATAATTATCTGTTTACTGGAAAAGAGGCAGGAAACCTGAAATGGGGAGAAGTATCAGTTTATTGGGGCTCAACTTGTTTTGAGCCACGTAGCTCTTCTGAGGAAACAGAACCCTCAGAGGATGTTAATAGGACATCAGAATATGATGTACTGCTCAACCATTTCCCAAAAGAGAACTGGCTAGCCATGTTGACTTGCCCTCCTATCTGGTGCTGATCTAACTCAGCCTAACAAATTTCAGTTCAGCTCCTTCAACCATTATCTTCCAAAGAATTGAACCAAAGTGGAGATGAAAGCAAGAAAGCCACTCACGGTCCAACTGAAGACTCAATAACTGAACCATCCGTGCAGTGCAGGCGGATTCCGTTGAGGGCTGTGTCATCACCACGGCCTTGAACTGGCTCTATCTAGAGGGGAAAGAGATGCAGAGAGTGTGATAAATTTGACCTGCTGAACTACTGACATCAATCTAGTATATATTTTGGGAAATGTTTTTTCCATTTGTATGCTCTCTATGAGTATAGCCACCTCTTGAGATATTGTCACCAAACCAGGCCCTAATGGTTCTTGAGGTGAGGGTCTTTGTGGAATTTCGGGTACCAGGCACCATTTTGAATCTAAATGGCAGACCAAAACAGGACTTGGCAATACTGCATTGCATTTTTTCTTTGTTCCAAAATTTTAATAATTTCCATTCCATTCCACTGAGTTAAAATAACCCCTTATATAACAGCTACAAACTTGTGATTTCAATTAGTGTTGATATAATAGGTAATTTATAAAGTTTCAAGTGAGGAACTTTAGCTGTAATCCTTATTCTTTCCTGTCTGTGACAATTTTTTTCCATGATGCTTTCTCATCCATATATGGTGTTATATCATTTATTCCTGCAACTGTTGGTTGTTCTGCCATGTCTCGGGAGAAGCTGTTATCATACAGTTCCTAAAAGTCACTGCATCGCTTTGTTCCGTGATTCAGCTTCCAGTAAACAAGCCGTCTTTGCTGTTTTTCCAGCCTAGGAAGAACAGTCTGAATACAGACTGCAGATAGTTAATCCAAAAACTTCTCTTCTTGCAGCTGGTAGACCCCTTTCCTCCCTGCCGCTTATTTATGGCCATTTATCCTTATCTCCTTAACACATTCCTTTGTGGATAATGGAGGTTAGGGAGCATTTGAAAGCAATTCTGGCCATTTGGCCTAGCATCTCCTTAGTTAAGGAAGCAATTGCTGTCCTATTGCTTCCCCACATTTCTTGTTGAGTTCAAAAACTGTGTTCTGGGGAGTGTTCAGACAAAAACGAAGGAAGGAGAAAGAGATCTGATTGTGACAGCAACCCAACAGCAAACCTTACCTTCAGTGAGAAGCCATGAGCATATCCCCGTGGACAAAATTGGATCGTCCCCCAAGTGCCCCATGGTCCTCCATTTGGCACTGTGAGGATAGAATTATAGTTCTTGTCTTCTGCATGGGCAAGGCAGCTGAAGAGGATCAAGAAGAGCATAGTAGTGATGGTGAAGTCCATGGAAGCAATCTATTCTGAATCAAGGTAGAAAGAGTCCATTGAAGAATAACAGCCTTGAGAATTTATAGCCCAGAGACTTGGGCTGGGTCACATCTGGAAAACGAGGAAAATATCTCAGAAATAATAAAGAACAAGGCGGCACCACCTGTAGATAGATTTGCATGAAATACCTATTGTGTGTCAATATTGGCTACGGAGTTAAGGAAATAGTTTGATTCTGATAAGCTTCTCAGAGTAGCAGGGTATTTGAGTTGGAACCTCTTCAAGCCAAAATAAACCTGCAAAAAGTAAACTATTCTGTCTTGATGAAGTCCTGCAACTCACTATATCCATTCCCTTAGAACAGCTACAATGAGAATTCAGGACAGAGGAACTGTCACTAAAAGCTGAAGTTAGGAGGTGTGAACGTTCAGTGGAGACAGCCAGGTGTGGCCCCATCTTCAGTCACTCAGATGGTGGCAGACTGAATGGCCAGCCAGCCAGCGGATCATGGGGCCACTGTTGTTGCTGGCCAGTGTGCCTTCTCAATCTGCTGCTTGCAAAGTCGCAGTGCAGGTCTCCTTCAGGTCCTTCCACCCCATAATTACAACGAGAAATCAGGTAGGGGAGCAGTAGGATGTCCAAGACTAGCAACCTTTCTTAAATTCTTACATGCTTATATAGAGCAGCCATTTCGAGCCATTGTATATAAACACTTACATAAAGTGGTGACACAGGCATTCTTCAGGGCGCCCTCACCCACAATGCCTCACTCTGAGGAAGGACCTGACGGAAACCTGCACTGCCACTTTGCAGGCAGCAGATTGAGAAGGCACACTGGCCTCCCCCCTTCTAAAGTTAGCGCTGAGTGGTGCAGCAGAAGCGGCACGGATCTCATGCACTGTCTACCGTTCCCAGTGTAGATCATCCACCAAGGTCATTTCAGTTTGTGTGACTGAAAACCAGTATAATTCAGAAATCCCTGGAGTTGAGTCTTCACCTCTTGGTTGAATGCCTTCTCCCAAAGTGATACATTGAAGACTGGCCCTTCATCAGCCATGGCAGCAGTTCTAGCAGTAGAACAACAAATGGCATGAAAACGGTCAATTCTGGAGTCAATTTGGGTGTACTGTGGATTCTGTAAAAAGAGCATCTACTTTCTCTCCTCCACACCCTTCTCTTTGGCTGCAGGAGCTGCAGAGCAGATGTCATTAGATGTGTTGTGCCAGCTGAATTTACAGGTTTCTGCTTGGTGTGCTAGCAGAGATCGTGCTGAAGCACAAAGGATCAGGGAACCAGGGAGCAGAACATGAACACAAGAGCACGCTCCTCTTCTGTGGTTTCCAGCAACTGGTATTTGGAAACATGGCTGCTTCCAGCTGTGGATCAAATTTAGTGAGATGGAGGTGATGGTGTGGAAGCAATTTTGCTTTATCTGAAAAAAGAAAATGAAAACCAGACTTCTTCTACATCTTCTTTTAAACGTTTTATTGATTTTACAAATACCATGTACAAATAAACACAAATTAGTAAAAATATATTTGTATGAGGAGATTCTCCGAATCTCGAGGCTTCCCCATATCCCATCCATGGAGTCTTATTTTAAGCATTTACAACTGCATATTCATCTGCCATGAACCCTAAAGACTAACTGACATAAAACAACTTTTACATTGGATAGTACTAGTTTAATATTTGAACAACATCCTCAACAGGAGAGAGGGAGAAATATTATCAATTTCTTGAAAGATAAAAGTATTGCACCATTTTCAGCTGTTGTGAAATATGTTTGCAGAACTTCCTTCCCCATTGAAGGGGGAAAATAATCTTATCAGCAGGATTGCTAAATATTTTTATTACTTTTTGAGTTTTGTAAGCCATAGTGACTTTTCATTTTGGAGCAAGCCTCTTAAAACGGGAAACCATGAGCAGGCAAATAGGGTAAAATTAAAGGGTAAAGGGACCCCTGACCATTAGGTCCAGTAGTGGCCGACTCTGGGGTTGTGCTACTCATCTCACTTCATTGGCCAAGGGAGCCAGTATACAGCTTCTGGGTCATGTGGCCAGCATGACTAAGCCACTTCTGGCGAACCAGAGCAGCGCACGGAAACGTCGTTTACCTTCCCACCAGAGCGGGACCTATTTATTTACTTGCACTTTGATGTGCTTTTGAACTGCTAGGTTGGCAGGAGCAGGGACCGAGCAACACTGGCTCACCCCGTCATGGGGATTCAAACCACCAACCTTCTGATCAGCAAGTCCTAGGCTCTGTGGTTTAACCCACAGCGCCACCTGTGTCCCTTGATCAGGCACATACCAGAGAGTAAATGCTATCGAACTCAGTGGGACCTACTTCTGAGTAGGCATGTGGACAGTATAAGGCACAATTTACAATAAAGGAATAAACACTCCACATGTTCTCTACATAACCACCAGCTGATGAACCATTGCAATTAAATAATTTAAATAATTTCCCCTTCAAAATGATAGGGAAGGGCAAATACAAAGTGCTTCGTATGTCAGCTTCACCATTTCCCTTCCTTTGGTGTAGGCATTTTATTTTCAGTATAAAACAGGACTTTGTTTTCATAGCTGATTGCATGCAGCAATGCCCTCTTTGTGTACTCACATTGTGTAAATATCTCTGTTGTTCGCTAGATCCTAGCCTTAGGCAGGTGTGTGTGTGCAAACACACACACACACATCCCTACACATACAAACACAACACACCTAAGCTTCAGGGAGAGGTTGGGGAGTGAAGGGTTGCGTCATGTGTGTCTCTCGACACTGCACAGGCCAGTGTGCCTACTGGAAGGCTGCACTGGCTTGCATGGCATTTGGAGATGCGCGTGACCACAAAACCTGTGGGGGCCAGGCCCTCTTCAAAAAAATATTGAGAGGGCCAAAGAAACCTCAGCCCCCTATAGTCAGTGAGCCTGATGTGCAGTCATACTGCGGGCAGCAGATTCTGAAGGCACACTGGGCCAGGAACAGTCTATGTGGTCATATGGTTGCTTAGTCCGTCAGGGTCATGGCAGTGGAGATGGAACAGGGCAGCCCTAAGAGCTGCAGATGGGGTAGTGGCCATGTGAGATTCACCATCCCTCACCATCTGCCATCGAAGAAGTGTAGGTCAGTATGGTTCATGACAGGCCCAGGCCCAGCAGTCACTACTTGAGGTTCACACATCCTGTCCTCAGCTTTTAGTGACAGTTTCTTCCTCCTTTCACTTATTATAGCCATCCTAAGGAATAATAATGCCCAAGTGAGCAACACGATGTCACCAAGAGGTCATTTTTTTCTGGTTTACTTTGCCTCAGACCAGTTCCAGCCAAAAAAAACCCCTTGCAGCTCCGAGAGGTTTAGCAGAATCAAACTGCTTCCTTAATGCCGTAGTCACTACTGACACGTAATGCACATTCAATGCAAATAAACCTACTGGTGGTCTTCTTTTACCTTTTGCAAGTTTTGAAAGTATTTCCTTGTCTCAGGGTATGACCCAGCTCAGACCTCTGGGCTATAAATTCCCAAGGCTGCTTTCTTGCAACTAGCTTCAGAGCAGAGATACCATGGATCTCACTGCCTCACCTGTGTTCTTCTTGATCCTCTGCTGCTGCCTTGGGTCTGTGGAAGCCCGAGACTTTAATTCTATCCTTTCTGTGACAAATGGAGGACCTTGGGGCAGCTGGGGGGTAATCCAGTTTTGCCCTCAGGGATATGCTCATGGCTTCTCACTGAAGGTAAGGTTTCCTCCAGGGCTGCTGTCACTTTGAAGTTCCTCCCTCACTTTCTTTCTGAACACCTTCTGAAGATGGGGAAACAATAGGGAACTGATGGACTCTTAAGTTTATTGGTCCTCTGCTTTATCTAAATTATGGACAATAAAAGGCTGAGTAGCCAGGTGGTAATTTGGGCCACCGAGTGAAATATATTAGCAACTTATGCAGCGGTGCTATTTTCCTAGAAAAAGAGGTGTCTTGTTCTCTTAGAATGGCAATAGTGCCCACTTGAGAGCTGCCGGAACTGAGTTCTGGTGACTTCTAGCTGGGAAAAAAGCCCTGGTATGCGGGCAGATTATTTGGTGGTGGGGCAGTGCACCCTGTTTCACTGCTTGAGGCAAAATGGGAAGATCCACTTTGCCCTACTGCTGCCACCACTACCTCAACCACCTACCTTGCCCAAAATCAGTGCCAGTGGTGGAGGTGCTTCTCTGCTGATGGTGGAGGCAGCCAGGCAGATGGCGCACCCATGGGCATGCCACCTGGGGCGGGGGCTTCTGGTGCCCGAAGCAGCAGCCTCACCCTGCCTAATGACTGGGCCGACTCTGTTTGGTGGGACTGCTTATATGTAGGATGTTGTCCTATATATCTTCAGATGAGTTGGACTCCAGTTCCCATCAACCCCAGCCAGCATGACAAATGGTCTGGGATGATGGGTGTTATCATCTAAAAGATCTGAGAGGGATCAAAGTTGGGAGGTCTGCAGTATAGGAAGTGATTGCCAGACTTTATTTTTATTAATCACTCAAGGTTGATAATTATGGCTGAATGCACTGTGTTCCATCACCCACCCACAAAGAATGGCTGGTGTGATAGCTCAGTTGGTAGAGCATGAGACTCTTAATCTCAGGGTCGTGGGTTCAAGCCCTATGTTGGGCAATAATTCCTGCATCGCAGGGGGTTGGACTAGATGACCCTTATTTTCCCTTCCAACTCTGATTCTTTTAAAAAAAAACTATGAACGGAACGCAGTAATCAGGTTTTACTTGGTGTAGAATTCTTGAAGTTAACACACCTGAATCGTGTTATGGGACTGCTCTGTACAAATTTTAATGGAATACTACCCTTCATTTTAAGCCTACGCTCTCCCTCTTTGTCATCTGCCCAGGGAAAGAGCTTTATCTCTATTGCTGCATGGTTAGAAAGGGGCTGCATTCCTATCTCAGGCATGGAAAATCTACCCTGGCCATGGTAATAGTATCCAGGTGAGACTGCAGACTTAAGGGCATGGATAATTCCAGCTGAAAACTGTTGCATCCATGCCAAGTTAATTGAACTTAGATCTCATTGAACTCATGATTTTGTCAGGCTTTGGGGAATCGGATCCCTCCCTTGGTGGCAGTAAATAAGCAGCTCAAATGAAAGGAGCGTTCTTACCAAATAAGTTCTTTAATAATCACAGTGAGAAGCAAAGGGCTGTATATCTCTCTAAATATTGGCGTTGCTCACAGTAAAGGTTCACCCCCTCTGTCAGCATTAATCTACACCACTCCTACATTGAGTAATCTGAGTTTCTTGCTGTTGCACTTTTTTTTTTATCACTTTCCAAACTTTAGGCGAAGTAGGGTCAGTAATGTTGTTCAAGGACACTGAATCTGCCAGCTGTCTATTTCCTGGTGTTTCCTATTCTAGCTGTTCCTCACCCAGTATTTCCAAGCTTTCCCCCTCTGGGCTATGCCCCTCTGCAAACCACTGTTCTTAATCAATACTGTCCTCTTGCCCTGGGGGGGGGGGACACAGATAAATGGGGGGGGCTCCCACCATTCCTCCTCAGTCCAGTCCCTGACAGATTTACTTTGACTTTGATTTTTGCACTCCTTGGTTTATCTTCAGATTTAACCCAGTCTCTTTGTCTCTTCTCCCACCAGGTAGAGCCAAACCAAGGTGGTGGTGTCAAGGATGATGATACAGCCCTAAATGGAATTCGCCTGCACTGCACTGACAGTTCAGTAATTGAGTCTGCAACTGGACCGTGAGCATCTCTCTTGATTTCATTTCCTTTTCGTTGCAATTTTTGGGAAGGTGTTGGTGGGAGGGGCTGAACTGAAATTTGTTATGCTAGGTTAGACCAGCACAAAGAAACCATAGGGTTCGCCTTGTTTTTTCTGACCTCTCAAAGGGCACCAACTCTAGCCTTTTGCTGACTTCCAACTCAACTTTGCAGGACCCCAAAATTGATAGCAGGCCTGGTTTTAGAGGTTGGCACTGTTGGTCACTTGCCAATCCCAGTATCCCAATAGGGGACCCAGTACGGACTCCTTGAGCTTTCTTATTTAGCTGCAACTCTTTCTTGCTATCTTTACAAGTTCACTGGATCTCTCTGAGCAAGGGACAGGAGGAAGGACAGGGAGCAGCAGCCTTTTGTTATCTTGCCCTCTCCCTCTTGGTCTGCCATGGGTGTTGGCCTCCGAGAAGAAGGCAAGTGAGAGGGCAGTGATGAGATTTAAGGAGGCAAACATCTCAGGCCCAGATGATCTTAGGTTGTGTTGAGCAATATTTATGGGAAATGATACATTAAAGTGATAATTAACTGTTTCACAGACTCAGACAGCTACAATACCTGCTTCTGGGTTCCTGGAGAACTGCTTCTGCCCTCACCGGGAGAAGGGAGTGTTGGGGCAGAAAGGAAGGGCAGAGGCAGCTGCTTTGTGAACCTTTGAATGCAACAATACAAAGCCCTTGAGACATTGGGAGCATCCTCTTGGAATATTCACATGGACCTGATCCATTTAGGTGTAAGCAGAAGGCTCCTCATGTGTTACTAATTAACACCATTGTCTTCTTTGACAGGTGGGGAACCTGGACAGGGATTCACTACTGCCCCCAAAGCAATCTGATCTCTTTCTCTCTGAGAGTGCAAGCACCCCGGGGCAAAGGTGATGATACGGCCGCCAACAACATCCAGTTCACCTGTCAAGATGGAACTGGGCTGATGGGCCAGGGACTTACCTGGGGTAATTTTGGCGCATGGAGCAATCGCTGCTCCTCTGGTTATATCTGTGGGATCCAGACAAAGGTGGAGGGTCTCCAAGGCAAGGACGATGATACAACACTTAATGATGTGAAGTTCTTCTGCTGTGACTGAACTCTATGTACTTGCACCCTTTACAGTGTATATCTGCTACTTTTTGGTAGTCATGAAGGTTAACAACAATTAAATATTGTCTTGAGAATTGTGTGCGACTCTTTTGAACAGAATTCTGCACCTATCACTTCTGGATGAGAAGCAATGAAAAATACTAAAGAAGGGGCACAACTATGCAGGTGTTGATTAACAAACAAAGACACAATGTGCTGAATCACAGTCTGAATCCTTTCCATTTGGTCCCAAGACTTGACTCAAAAAGAGGCCACAGACATAACTGGTTACCCTCCAAATCAAGGGCCAAAACCTGGGTAAATAAAAATGCTTTTGTCTGGGGCTAAAAACAGACAATGTTGGCACCAAGAGGGCTTCCTTAGCCCCACACTGACATTTTTGGGTTCTTTTTTGGCCTAGAACTGAACTTTTTGTGTGTGTGTGGGAGTGGGAAGCAGGGAATCACAACGCCTCAGCTTCAGATTTGAAAATCACCTGTGAGAAGATGCTTTTAAAGGTGGCTTAGAAATGTCAGCTGGCAGAATGCACCTGCCTGTGGGAAGGTTGTGGGCAACAGGAGAGGATAGATTGATTAAAATTATCCTTCCTAACTTGCGCTAGCAAATTTCTTCATGTAGCAGAGTACATTCCCATATCACACAGCAGGAAGTTGGTTGCAGACTCGTTAGAATCTCTTAAAATAATAAGCAATTCAATCTGGCTTGCCCAGATTGGGATATGTTCCTGGTAAGACCCCTTTAATCCCTCCTAAAGGAATAAAGACACAACAGTCTTATTCATAAGTAACAAAAAGAAGTTTGCTCATGATCAGGCCGAGCACAGTGTGATCCCTGGAGGCAGGCTTTAGGCTTAAAATTACAGATTCATAGAAATAGGTTTACCCCATATGGGAGATAACCCAGGGACTGCTGGTTGAGAGAGCCAGCAGTGCAGTCCAGGTGAAGTAGGAAGCAGGCAGGACAAAAAATAAGGGAGGTGGCTACATGACTTGGACTTTTACCAGGTCTGGAAAGGTCACGCCCACCTACTGGTCACATGCAAAGGAAAGGATGCCCCAGCCAGGTATAACAGGAAGTTTAAACTGGCTGGACCAACATTCCCCTGCATGTCCACTCTAGCCAAACAGGTAATCTTGTACTTGACTGCTCCAGTGGATTACCTCCCCCTTCACCCCCCATTGGAATATGGGGAAAGAGCAGGGCTGGCTGAGTTGCCCAAATGGCTGTTACCAAGAGGTGTATGTCACAATACTGTACTGGTAAATGTCTTGGTTATATGCAGCAGCCTTTGATGATATATAGTAAAACCACAAGGCTTCCATGAACCAGCCTTGGGTGTCAGGAGAGGCTCCTGCACCAGATGTTTCAAGGCAGCACTTCTGTGCCAGCAACATAGTCTCTATGGTCAACGGCTATGACCCCTGTGCATCTGTGTGAGCCAGGCACCTTTGGCTGCTCCTGCCACTACCATCACCCTGGTCAGATGCGGTGAGTGGTACCAACTGGTGGAACTGAGAAGTGGAGCAGCAACAATAGCAGCTGGTGCCCAAAGCCCTCTCTTCCCTACAGGTCCCAGTGCATCACTGTGAGGGGTTGGGCTATCTCCTTCCCACACACTCTCCCTTCCCCACTCCCTTTCCCTGCTTGTAGAATTTGGGACTCTGCACAAGGCTGGATTAAGCTTTCTCCTTTACAGGGAACCAGGCAGAGGGCCTTTTCAGTAGTGGTGCACGCCCTGTGGAACGCCCTCCCTACAGATGTGAAGGAAATAAGCAGCTATCTTATCTTTAAAAGACATTTGAAGGCAGCTCTGTTTAGGGAAGTTTTAAATATTTAATGCTGTGTTGTTTTTAACACTCGATTGGAGCGCCCAGAGTGGCTGGGGAAACTCAGCCAGATGGGCGGGGTATAAATAATAAATTATCATTATCATTATTATTATTATTAGGCAAAATAAGTACATGCTTATCAAGAAAAGGGGGGTACCACAGAAATTTTCCTTTGCCAGATTTACCATGGACCATATATTGCAGCTGAGGGCAAAAGGCTCCCACAATAAATGGAAGAATTACAGGCATATATACTACCACAACAGCAGTAAATAATAATAAACAATAATAAAATAGTAATAATAGAGATTAATGATATACATCAATACAACAAAATTAGACTAACTGGTGCAATGCTACTCAGTCCCCCAAGGCTCCCCACCGAGGAGCGTGGGAAGCATTTGAGTGACACACCTACACACTGCAGCTGACAAACTAATGCATCATGGCACAAAGTTTGGAAAGCTCTCCTTTAGGGCTTCTAATGCTCTTAATGTGGCCCTGACCCTGCATGACTTAATAAAAAGCTGTGATGGCTTAAGGGTTTTTATGGGGGTCCAGGCAAACTTTTTAAAAAGTCTGTATTGCCTTTATCTTTAAGTCTCTCAGTTATTTTCTCCATTTCAGTGTATTCCATCAACTTTTCTTGCCATTGTTCTTTCGTTGGTATTTCATCGCTTTTCCGTCTTTGAGCTAGTAGAGTTCTGGCTGCTGTTGTTGCATACATAAATAAATTCTTCTTGTCTTTTGGTAAATCTTGACCTACAATACCTAATAAAAAGGCTTCTGGTCTTTAACAAAGGTTATCTTGAACATTTTTTTTCAATTCATTATAAATCATATCCCAATAGCTTCTAATTATTTTACAATTCCACCACATATGAAAAAATGTACCTTCCTTTTCTTTGCATTTCCAGCATTTGTTGGAGCTTGTTCTATACATTTTGGCCATTTTCACCGGTGTAATATACCATCTATACATCATTTCCATATAATTCTCTTTCAACAGTATGCAGTCCGTAAATTTTAAATTACTTTGCCATAACTTTCCCCAATCTTCCATTTGTATGTTATGTCCTATATCTTGTGCCCATTTAATCATTACTGATTTTACCTCCTCATCTTTTGTCTCCCATTCTAACAATAAACTATAAGTTTACTTTAATAATTTACCATTCTCTTCTATTATTTCTCTTTGGAATCTAGATATGGTATAACTAAATCATTTCTTCTTTTTGCAGGTTTATTTTGGCTTGAAGAGGTACAACTCAAATACCCTGCTACTCTGAGAAGCTTATCAGAATCAAACTATTTCCTTAACCCCTAGCCAATATTGACACACAATAGGTATTTAATGCAAATCTATCTACAGGTGGTGCCTTCATGTAGTGGCACTTTCTCTTGTCTTTCACCTTTCCTGAATTCTCATTGTATCTGTTAGGGTGCTCACTGGAAGGACAGATCCTGAAGCTGAGGCTCCAATACTTTGGCCACCTCATGAGAAGAGAAGACTCCCTGGAAAAGACCCTGATGTTGGGAAAGATGGAGGGCACAAGGAGAAGGGGATGACAGAGGACGAGATGGTTGGACAGTGTTCTTGAAGCTACTAACATGAGTTTGACCAAGCTGCAGGAGGCAGTGGAAGACAGGAGTGCCTGGCATGCTCTGGTTCATGGGGTCACGAAGAATCGGACATGACTAAATGACTAAATGACAACAACAGAATACCCAAGTGTGTTGCTGTACACAGTGGAGGCAGAGGAGATTAATTTTTGCAAGATTAATTCCCCTTGGTTGAGTTCAAGATCAGATTCACAGTAACTCTGGGTAGTTCAGTGGAATCAACCTGTTTCACAACGTTCCTTGCCACTGCTGAAATGATGTGGTTTTAACGAAACTCTGTCTACAGGTGGTGTTACTTAATCTCTTACTGTGTTCTGAAGTAAGTGACATAGCTGAAATTTCTGGGCTATAAATTCTCAAGGCTGCTATTCTTTGATGGACTCTTTCCACATTATTCAGAATAGATTGCTTTCCATGGACTATACCATCAATACTATACTCTTCTTGCCCATGTAGAAGACGAGAACTATAATTCTACCCTCACAGTGCCAAATGGAGGACCATGGGGCACTTGGGGGACGATCCAATTTTGTCCACGGGGATATGCTCATGGCTTCTCACTGAAGGTAAGGTTTGCTGTTGGGTTGCTGTCACAATCAGATCTCTCTCTCCTTCCTTCATTTTTGTCTGAACACTCCCCAGAACACAGTTTTTGAACTCAACAAGAAATCTGGGGAAGCAATAGGACAGCAATTGCTTCCTTAACTAAGGAGATGCTAGGCCAAATGGCCAGAATTTCTTTCAAATGCTCCCTAACCTCCATTATCCACAAAGGAATGTGTTAAGGAGATAAGGATAAATGGCCATAAATCAGCAGTAGGGAGGAAAGGGGTCTACCAGCTGCAAGAATAGATTTTTTTGCATTAACTATCTGCAGTCTGGATTCAGACTGTTCTTCCTAGGCTGGAAAAACAGCAAAGACAGCTTGTTTACTGGAAGCTGAATCACGGGACAAAGCGATGCAGTGACTTTTAGGAACTATAAGATAACAGCTTCTCCCGAGACATGGCAGAACAACCAACAGTTGCAGGAATAAAGGATACAACACCATATAGTGAGAAGTGAGGTTACAAGGAACCAGGCAGAGGGCCTTCTTGGTAGTGGCGCCTGCCCTGTGGAACACCCTCCCATCAGATGTCAAGGCAATAAGCAACTACCTTACTTTTAAAAGACATCTGAAGGAAGCCCTGTTTAGGGAAGTTTTTAATGTTTAATGCTGTATTGTGTTTTAATATTCGGTTGGGAGCTGCCCAGAATGGCTGGGAAATCCAGCCAGATGGGTGGGCAGTGCCAGATTTACGTATAAGCTAAACAAGCTATAGTTTAGGGCCCCCACTCTCTTGGGGGCCCCTCAAAAAATTAAATGGAAAAAACCCTGGATGTACATTTCCAAAATATAAGTTAAGTTCAACAATTACTTTGATAAAATACATATTTTGTTATGTGCAAATGACTTTAGATACATTTAAGTTCCATAAATGACCATATAGCAGATATTCAACGCAAAAAAACAGCGACAATTTGTTGTTGACAAAGGACAGCAGGACATATAAAAGGCCCCATTACCTTCAATAGCTTACGGCCTCATCAAATCTAAATCCGGCCTTGTGGGCCGGGTATAAATTATAAATTATTAATGAGCCTGGTATTGGACTACCCAAGCAAGACCAGTTTGAAATGCCTCGATGCCGGAATTGGAGGCTTCCATTATTCTAAGCCCAACACGCAATCAAGATCCACAGCATTTGTCAAATTTTGACCCGCTAGCAGTACCGACACAAGATTCAGCTGTTGACCTGCTACCTGTACAGCCTATACGGGTCGGCAAAGCCCTCGCTCTGCAAAAACCAGCTGAACTTCATGATACATCAGCTGATTATCATGATATTTGTAATGGTGTCATCGAAGATCCTCTGGGCCAAATCAACCTATTGGCCCCTCAGTTAAAGCCATCATACCCACCTAGGGACCAGCGACCTCAAACCTGGAACCACCAAGCAGGGCAGAAGGAAGAGGGGCTTAACTCAGGAGCCCCAAACCACCGGAAAAGAGATTGACTGCCACTATTTCCACCATCACCCTATTTCCACATTCTATCTTGGAATGTGGCGGGATGGCTATCTAAGCAGGGTGACGTCGACTTTCTGGATTTCCTTACAAAATTTCAGATCATATGTCTACAGGAGACATGGTGTCTAGATCTCCATGTCCCTTCTTTACAGGGATACGAAGCCTTTGCTACCCCTGCGATAAAACCAAATTTCCAAGGCCGACCTAGTGGTGGCTTAGTCACTTTTGTTTCCACCAAGCTAAAGTGCAAGGTCCGGCAACAGCAGTGGGCGAAGAGTAACAATCTACAAATCCTACTTATTTCTAGCAGTGAAGGAGGAGATTTCCTTTGCTTCAATATATATATCCCTCCTATAGGCACCCCTTCCCAGTCGTCACAAATCTGGGAAGATTTAGAGCTATGTTTGGAGAAGGCTGAACTAGAATTCCCTGGCATGGATATCCTACTGGCAGGTGATTTCAACACCAGGATAGGAAACGACATTAATACGTACTGCTCTAAATCTCAGTTACTGCCAGAGGCAGATTGGTTTATTCCCTGGTCCTCTGACGATAAGATTTTGAATAAGGCAGGCATTACATTAATGGAGACTGCCTTCAAACATAATCTGTATAATTTGCATGGTACCCATATGGACAGGTCAGGGGGTTTCTTTTCTTTCCTTGGGCCTAGAGGTGCGAGCGTTATTGATTATATCCTGGTCTCCCCAAAACTCTCTCTCTTTTTTTTGGAATACATTTTTATTAAAGTTATACACAAAACAGACATATAAATATATATATATGTATACAGAAAAGATTACAAAAAAGGGGTCACTACAACAGAGATATACAAGCCAACTTTTTCCTTTTTCCAACTATACAAAGAAAATAGTTTAGCTACATCATGCAAAAAAAAAAAAAAAAAGAAAAAGAAAAAAGAAAGAAAGAAAGAAAGAAAGAAAGAAAGAAAGAAAGAAAGAAAGAAAAAGAAAAAGACCCTGAACTGCCTTCCACCCTTTTGGTAAGTATCAAATATCTACTTCCATTACGTATTTGATTTTTAATCTATAATCCTAAATTCACTCGCTGGTAGTATTGTTCTAACCCCGCCAGTTCACATTAGACATTTATTCCAATATAGTTCCAGTATTTTTTTAAAAATATATATTTATTAAGATTTTTAAACATAAATGCAAAAATAATGAACAATGTAACATATATCATAACATAATTTCTTAACTTCTTTGGACTCCCTCACGTCTCCCGCTCCCACTTGCATCGTTGTCAATTCTTGCCCGCAATTTATCATCTTGTTTACATTTTTGTGTCCCATTCATTTAGAATATAATCTAATAATTCTCCCAAAGGTTTATGATTTTTCCTCAATCTCACTTATCATCCTAATTCCATCTAATTTAGTGGTGCTCAATTATTTATGATCTAGCCTCCATCTTAACATTCAACCAAATTACAGTGCTTTTTAAAAATAAATCTTAAATTTCTTCCAATCTTCTTCAACCTTCTCTTCTCCCAGGTCTCGGATTCTGCCGGTCATCTCGGCTAGTTCCATATAGTCTATCAGTTGCATCTGCCACTCTTCCAGTGTGGGTAGATCTTGAGTTTTCCAGTGCTTAGCGATGAGTATCCTTGCTGCCGTTGTTGCATACATAAAAAATGTTCGGTCCTTCTTTAACACCTTCTGGCCGACAATACCCAAAAGGAAGGCCTCTGGTTTCTTAGTAAAGGTATACTTAAATACCTTTTTCAGCTCATTATATATCATTTCCCAGAAGGCCTTCACTCTAGGGCAGGTCCACCAGAGGTGAAAGAATGTTCCATCATTTTCTTTACATTTCCAACATTTGTTATCAGACAAATGGTATATTTTGGCAAGTTTAACTGGGGTCATGTACCATCTATATATCATTTTCATTACATTTTCCTTCAAAGCATTACATGCAGTGAAGTTCAGCCTGTTGGTCCACAACCTTTCCCAGTCCTCAAACATGATATTATGCCCAATGTCCTGTGCCCACTTTATCATAGCCGATTTAACCATTTCATCTTGTGTATTCCATTTTAACAGCAAGTTATACATTCTTGAAAGTACCTTAGTCTTAGGTTCTAACAGTTCTGTTTCCAATTTCGATTTCTCCACCTGGAACCCTAACTTTTTGTCATTTTTAAAAACTTCTTTAATCTGAGCGTAGTGTAACCAGTCTCGCACTTTATCCTTCATTTTCTCCAAACTCTGCAATTTCCAATTGTCTCCATCTTTTTCTAATATTTCCCAATATTTTGGCCATTTGGCCTCCATATTGGGTCTTTTTCGGGCCTTAGCTTCCAGCGGTGAAAGCCACCTTGGAGTTTTATTTTCCAATAAGTCTTTATATTTTGTCCAGACATTAAACACTGCTTTTCTGACAATATGGTTCTTAAAGGCCTTATTGATCTTAACCTTGTCATACCATAAGTATGCATGCCAACCAAAAGCATTGTTAAAACCTTCCAGATCCAGAACGTCAGTGTCCTCGAGAAGTAGCCAGTCTTTTAGCCAGCAGAAAGCTGCGGCCTCATAGTACAACTTTAGGTCTGGCAGGGCAAAGCCCCCTCTTTCTTTCGCATCAGTTAATATCTTAAACTTAATTCTGGGCTTTTTGCCCTGCCAGACAAACTGCCAGATGTCTCTCTGCCACTTCCGGAAACACTCCGTCTTGTCCACAATCTGTAGTGTTTGAAACAAAAACAACATTTTTGGCAATACATTCATCTTAATAGCAGCAATTCGGCCTAACAAAGAAAGTTTCAATTTTGTCCAACTGTCTAAGTCTCTCTTAATTTCGGACCAGCATTTTTCATAGTTATCCTTAAAAAGACTCAGATTTTTTGCTGTTATGTTTACCCATAGGTACTTTACTTTTTTAACCACAGTTAGTTCTGTCTCTCTCTGAAACCGTTCTGACTCTGAATCTGTCAATTTTTCCCCCAACACCTTAGTTTTCTGTTTGTTTAATTTAAATCCCGCCACCCGACCAAAGTCTTGAATCAGTTGTAATACTCTTTTCGTACTAGATTCTGGCTCCTGCAGGGTCAAAACTAGGTCATCTGCAAAAGCTTTAAGTTTGTATTGTTTCGCTCCGACCTGGATTCCTTCCACCAACCGGTCCCCTCTGATCATATTCAAGAGCACCTCCAGAACAGAAATAAATAGCAGAGGGGAAATAGGGCAGCCTTGTCGTGTTCCTTTTTCAATTTTAAACTCTTCTGTAACCACATTGTTAACTATCAATTTAGCCTTTTGTTCTGAATATATTGCATCAATCCCATTATCAAAACCCCGTCCCACTCCCATTTCTTTTAAATTCCCCTTCATAAATTTCCAAGAGATATTGTCGAAGGCCTTCTCCACATCTATAAAAATTAACACTGCTTTTGTATTTATGTCTGTTTGCAAAAGTTCCAAAATGTCAATGATGTTCCTTGTGTTAGCAAACAGGTGTCTACCTGGGAGAAAGCCTGCTTGGTCTTTATGAATTACTTCATTTAATACTTTTTTAAGTCTACTTGCCAGAACGTCTGCAAATATTTTGTAATCCACATTTAAAAGGGAGATGGGACGATAGTTCTTAAGTTGTGTTTTTTCAGATTCCGATTTGGGTATCAATGTGATGAAAGCTTCCTTCCACGATTCCGGAGCCCTCTTCCCCTCCATAATTTCATTGCTGACCTCCATCAGTGGTTGTATCAAATAGTCTTCCCCCCCCCCAAATACATTTTTATTAACATTATATACATAACAGGCATAGAAACAAATACAAACAGATACAAAAGAAAAAATTACAACAAGAAAAAAGTAAAAAATATACAGGCCAAACTTTTTCCTCTCTCTAACTATACAAAGAGAGATTTATCCGGCTACTTCACAAAAAAGGAGGAAACAAAAACCACCTCCTAGACTTCCTTGCACCCTTTTGGTAAGTATCGAATATTTACTTCCATTCACGTATTTGATTTTTGATCTGTAAACCTAAATTCACATGCTGGTAGTATTATTCTGACCCCGCCAGTCACATTAAACATTTATTCCAATGTAGTTCCAGTATTTACTCCAATTTTTCAGAGATTTCTGTTCATCAAAGTCTCTTATTTTACCTGTTAATTTATCAAGCTCAGCATATTTTATCATTTTAATTTGCCAATCATTTATATTGGGGATAGTTTCCACTTTCCAATATTGTGCCAACAAAATTCTTGCTGCTGTGGTGGCATAGAGGAATATCGTTCTATCTTCTTTTTTAATATCTTTATCCAACATTCCCAGCAAAAAGGTTTCGGGTCTTTTGGGGAAAGTGTATTTAAATATTTTTTTAAGCTCATTGAAAATCAATTCCCAAAAGCCTTTCACCTTTTTACATGTCCACCATAGATGATATAGGTCACCCTCCACCTCCCCACATTTCCAGCATTTCTTATCCTTTAATCTATACATTTTGGCCAACTTCACAGGGGTGTGATTCCACCTGTATAGCATCTTCCAAATATTTTCTCTCAGGGACATACATGGTGTAAACTTTATGTTACGGTTCCACACTTCCAACCACCTTTCAAAGTCGATGTTATAACCAAAATCAATTGCCCATTTGATCATTGCCTCCTTGACCTCCTCGTCCTTTGTGTACCACTCTAATAGTATATCATAGGTTCTAGATAGGGTTTTGTTTTTACCTTCTATTACTTCTACATTAAATTTTGATTTTTTATCATCAAAACCCAACTTCTTCTTGTCCCCTTTTAACAAATCATTCACCTGGTGGTATTGCAACCACCCAGTGAATAGATTTTTTATCTCTTCATAAGGTCTAAGTCTTGGCCCTTGATCTGTTTTTCTTAACATTTCTTCGTATGTGGCGTTTTTCCCCTCCATATTTATTTTCTTCACCGTTAATGCCTCAATCGGTGAGATCCACCATGGGGTCTTTCTTTCAAGGAGATTTTTATTCCTTTCCCATGTTTGGTATAAAGGTCCCCTGAAGATATGATTTAGAAAGCTCTTGTGAGCCTTCACTTTCCCATACCAAAGGTACGAATGCCATCCGTACCAATTATTATGTGGTTTCAGGGTTCACGTAGCCTTCGCGACCCCTCTAAATCTCCATGCTGTTCGAGACTCCCCCGGAGGAGTTATCTCGCACTCCTTTTCTGCGGCCGCGGCGTCCCGGAGTTTTATGGTCTCCCCAAAACTCTTGGAGAGGTCACAGGGCTTTAGGACTTTCAACAGAACTGAGAGTGATCACCTCCCTATATCAATTTCACTAATTCCCCGTGGTTTGAAGGATCCGCAATACCGCAACCACTGTGCAGACCCACCTCCAAATCTGGCCCTTCGTAGGCGTAAATGGAACAGCAACCTGGAATTCAAAATCAAACTACACCTGCATTCATCAGACCTACTGGCCTTGAGAGACCAGTGTATTTTATCTAATTCTGACCCCTTTTTAACATTTCAGCAGGTCTCAGAGTCGCTCCTCCCACTACTTACGAACTCCAACCCTCCCAAACAACAAAATAATTCGAGGGCCTGGTTTGACAAAGACTGTAGGAATCTAAGATCTTTGCTTAGGAAATTACAAAATAAGGTAAAACAGGAAGGGACCCTGTCCTCTGTGGAAAACCTGCACAGGTGGCGCTCTCATTATAAAAACACTCTAAAATTTAAGAAATCCCTTTATAGAAAGGAACAATGGGAGGCACTCGACAAGGCGACCAAATTGCGGGACGACAAAAAGTTCTGGGAAATAATTGCTCAGGGAGTTTCACCCAAAGGGAAAATTGTAGCCAACAGTATTTCATCTAACCTATGGTACCAACATTTTTCCCGGCTATATACAGCTCCAAACATTGCTAAACCGAGCCAGTTTCCTCCTCTTAAAAATTACCTATTAATGGGCTGGGAACTCATTGCCGAATCAGAATGTCTATAGCTAATTAAAACACTCAAGAATGGCAAAGCTCCCGGCGAAGATATGATTCCTCCTGAGGTGCTTAAACTAAATGCCCAGTGGTGGGCTGCTTTCTTGGCCCAACTTTTTACGGTAATAAATGATACATGCAAAATCCCAGAAAACTGGAAACTGAGCCTGGTAGTTCCCATCTATAAGAAGGGAGACCTCCAAGACCCCTCAAACTATCGCCCCATAAGTCTCCTGGACATTGTGTATAAACTTTATACTCGCCACCTGCTAAATAAATTGGTTGACTGGGCTGACCACTCTAACTTGCTTAATCCGGAACAGGCAGGGTTTAAAAAGGGCCATAGTACAATAGGCCATTGTTTGGTATTACAGACAATGATAGATAAGTATACAAAGACACATAAGAGCAAACTTTTTGTGGCTTTTGTAGATCTCACATCCGCTTTTGACTCAATCTGTAGGGACAAATTATGGCAAAAACTATATGACACAGATATTGATAGACGACTTCTCAAAATACTTAGAGAGTTACATTCAGACACCAGAGTTAAAATCAGAACTGGGATGTCAGGCAACTATTCTGACCCACTGCCACTGGGGAAAGGGGTTAAACAGGGCTGTTTGTTAGCGCCGTTCCTCTTTAATTTCAATATAAACAACATTGTGCAACATATGGCAAAGTATAAGTCATCAGCTCCTGCCCTGGAAGGCAAACACCTGAATATACTGCTATATGCTGATGACATGGCGGTCATGGCACTCACTCGAAGGGGCCTACACAGCATGCTGGAGGGGCTCGCACCTTATTGTTCCCAAAACTCTCTAAAGATAAATTATGACAAAACAAAAATTGTGGTATTTACTAGAGCTCGCCACACATTTAGATGGTCTTTAGATCAACACAAAATTGAACAATGTCTTCTCTTTAAATATCTTGGTATCACCTTCCAAGCTACATCTAGCTGGCTTGCCCACTTCAAGACTGTAGCCCTTCTAACACGCAGGACAATTGGTGCTCTGCTCAGCTTTTTTTATTTGAGGGGAGGGCAACTGGTGACCCCGGCACTAAAAACTTTTGTTGGAAAAGTGATTCCCCAGATGTTTTACGGAGTAGAACTCTGGGGATGGAATCAGAAGCTGTTAGAACGGCTTGAAATCTTCCAAAATTTTTATCTCAGAAGAATTCTAGGCCTCCCCCAGAGTACTCTGGCAGCTCTCCTAAGAGTGGAAGTAGGATTACCTTCTGTGTCTGCCAGGGCCCACTTAAGATACCTGCGTTTTTTCACCAACCTCATAGATGCCCCGAACACCTTATTGGCTAAACAAGCCTTTGTATCACTATAAAATAATACCATTTGGCATAAAAACCTACTAGACATTCTATCCAGATACAACCTACCTGAGTTTAATACTCTCAAATTGTGGAGCCCTGATAAAGTTCGGGAATGGATCTTTGAAAAAGACGCCTTTTTGGACTCCACTAAGATAAAAAACTCTGGGTTTTCCTACTGGTTCCCCCGAGTAAAAGCAGTCAAAATCTGTGCCAACTACTTGGTGGAGATCACTGACCCCACCCTTCGGAGAGCTTTCACTATGGCACGGTTTCAAACATTGCCTTATCTGACCGGTAGATGCACAAAAACCCCAGTAGAACATCGTTTATGTCCTTGCCCTATGAAAATTAAAGAGGATCTTACACATTACTTCCTCTATTGCCCCATTTACTTGGGCTTCAGAGATGCATTGCTGCAAATTATACCCAACTCTATAACCAGTCCTGAAGATAGAGTAAAATTTTTGCTAGTTGATGCAAACCCACGCATTACCCATGTGGTAGCGGTTTTTGTGATGAAGGCCATGAAAGCCAGGGAAAGATTTATGGATGACAATGTAAAGACCCCTTCATCGTCTGTTTAGCTTGTTGCTCGTTTTCCCTCCTTTTCTATTTTGTGGGAAGAAGGTTTTGTTGGCATAGTATGTAATGGATTTTAATATTTTTAACTATTGTAGTGTTGATTTTTGTGTACAGGCATGGTCCTCACAATAAACGGATTTGTTTTGTTGTATAAATTATTATTGTATTATTGTATGGATGGGAAAGCATCATGGAAAAAATTATCACAGCCAGGAAAGAATAAGGATTACAGCTAAAGTTCCTCACTTGAAACTTTATAAATCACCTATTATATCAACACTAATTGAAATCACAAGATTGTAGCTGCTCTTTAAGGGGTTACTTTTACTCAACGGAATGGAATAGAAATTATTAAAATTTTGGAGAAGATTGGAAAAAATTTAAAGTATATTTAAAAAAGTATTGTAAAATTAATGAAACAGTAGTGAAACCGCTCTGAATATGACGTATTTCCATCTAAGCACATTTCCAGTATTATCAAATACACATGTCAGCAGGTTTTTCCCTAAAATGTTCCCTGATATTGATTACATCTGCGTCCCTGGTTATGCTCCAGCCAAGCATTATGTCTAGTAACCAAATCTAAGAGAGGACAAACGGTCAGGGGAAAAACCCTGTTTGCTAGCCAAGAGGCAGAAGTTCAGGGAGCGTGGGCGCAAGGCTCCTTGGCACACTGTTGCATGCCGGGTGCGAGGTGGAGGCACAAGCGGAGCGTTACTTCCACAGAGAGGGAAGAAAGGATGCCTCTAGGCCCATTAGAATGAAGGTTTTGAAGCAAGATGTGCAGGCAGCTTTCAAAAAATTAAAAAATCCTTTTTATTTGTTGCTGTACTACAACAACCACAATCCCCGAGAAGGCCGTTATGGGCTAACATGCCTTCCTTAACTTCTATAAAGCAGACATTGCAAGTTTATATAAGATCTCAGGACAGGTGTTCTCCAGGCTGACATAATCCATAGAAGTGGCCGCGTGATCAACTGGCATGGTGTTGGTGATGGTAGTGCGTGGTCCTAGGAGCATTGGAGTGGGGCTGCATGGTCCACTAGTGCATGCAAGCTGCTTCCTGAGAAACATGGGTGAGAATGGCTCAGGTTGGGGCCAGTCCTGGTTGTCACTATGTGAGATTCACAATCCCATCCTCGGCATGTGGTGGCACTTTCTCTTGTCTGTCACCTTTCCTGAATTCTCATTGTATCTGTTAGGGTGCTCACTGGAAGGACAGATCCTGAAGCTGAGGCTCCAATATTTTAGCCACCTCATGAGAAGAGACGACTCCCTGGAAAAGACCCTGATGTTGGGAAAGATGGAGAGCACAAGGAGAAGGGGATGACAGAGGACGAGATGGTTGGTCAGTGTTCTTGAAGCTACGAACATAAGTTTGACCAAACTGCGGGAGGCAGTGGAACACAAGAGTGCCTGGCGTGCTCTGGTCCATGGGGTCACAAAGAGTTGGACATAACTAGACAACTAAACGACAACAACAGAATACCCAAGTGTGTAGCTGTACACAGTGGAGGCAGAGGAGATTAATTAATTCCCCTTGGTTGAGTTCAAGCTCAGATTCGCAGTAACTCTGAGGAGTTCAGTAGAATCCATCTGTTTCACAAAATTCATGGCCACTGTTGAAATGATGTGGTTTTAACGAAACTCTCTCTTCTAGTGGTATTGCCTAATCTCTTACTGTGTTCTGAAATGAGTGACACAGCTGAAATTTCTGGGCTATATATACCTTCCGGGTCGCTGCAGCCACAGGAAGGAGCGCGAGGCTGCCCTACGGGGGGGGGGTCTCGAATAACACGGAGGTCTAGAGGGGTCACAAAGGCTCCGTGAACCTTGAAACCTCAGGAGGATTATTCTGGGGGACAGAGTACCCAGAGACGCTGCTTGTGCTCTCCTGTGTTGTCGGCGTTTAACAGGATTGGAGCTGCAGCATGAAGGGGAAGCAACAGACTCCGTGTTGTGAAGCCTCAGGCTCCGTGTGAAAAGCAGTGAACCTCCGACAACAGCCAAAAAGCTGGGAAATAGCTAAAGCACCCAAGCTGATAACAGACAGAAAGCTTAATTAAAGAACCCAGCGGAAAAAGAACTACGTGGGGCAAAAGGAGAAGGAGTCCACTACCGGCAGTAAGAGTAAAATGGAGTATAGCGGAAGACTGGGAGAGAGAAAGTAAGAAAGTTGCCACTAAGTGGATGTAGAGGAGAGACCTCAGATACAAAGTACAAGGAGTCTGAGGCAAAGTAACACTGAAAATATCTTAATGGACTAGAGAGAAGTGAAAGGAATTTTTCTGTTCTACCTGGTCGGAGAGTGTTGTGCCAGCAACCGGTTTGGGATATATCGGCGGGTTTTCTACACTCAATTCTATTGCCTGCTGTATTTGAACGGGGACTGATTTAAACAGTATTTAAACAGCGATTTTTATCCTTCCCATCGTTTATGTTTGAACAAAGGACAGAGACTGGTATACACCCAGGCCAGTTAAACGATTGAAAATTAGATTGCTGGCTTTCCCACCCGCGTTTCCTTTTCTTCTCTTTCTCCCTTATTGGTTTCCCTTCTTTGGCTTCTCTACTTGCTTTTCCTCTATTCTTTTTGCTTCTTTTTTGGTTGCTTTTTTGTGTATTTCTGCGTATTTGGTCCCCCCCCCAATTGCGTGATTATTAATATCACACGAGATCAGCTGCTTGGTTCTGTGTGGAGGAAGATACTCTGTTGAGGAGTCTTTCAGAAGAGAAAAGAACTAAGACTTGGAAGGTTAATAAGGTGCCACTGTGTGGGAACAAAGGAAACTACATTGGAAGAAATCAATGGGAGGAACAGAGGAATCCAGCAGTATATTTTAGTAACCACCAGGGGGGGGAAAGAGCCTTCAATAACTAGCTAATATAAGTTGATATACAAAATGAAAAAGGGGGTGGGAATGCCAGCAGAAAGGAGGCCATCTAGACAAGAAGTTGGGAAGGAGGGGAAAGAAATTAAGGACTATGATAGTTTGGTGGCTGAAATAAGGAAAGAATTTAAACATAACGAACAATATATTGAGAGAAAGCTATTGGAAGTACAGGACACATTAGATAAGAGATTGGAGGGGGTGGTGGGAGAACTGACAGGAAAAGTTAAAGATTTATCGGCAAGAGCCAAAGTACTTGAGGACTCAATGAAAAGGGTGCAAAAGGATACGAAAGACAGTAAGAAGGATTTGGACAGGATTAAAATAGAAGTTAAGGAGATAGGTAAGGTACAGGAAGAATTGCTGGACAGCATAGCTATGACTCAGATGAGACAGAATCAATCAAACCTGAAATTCAGAGGGATTCCAGAGGACCCAAATGAGAATATAAGATCTAAAATGGTTAAAGAGTTGGCAATTTGGTTAGATAGGAAGGAAGAAGAGATAAGTTACTCTCTAGCAAATATTTTTCGGATAAAAACAAAATCGGCTAAAGCTGGGGGGGGGGGGGAATTGCCAGGAGATGTATTAGTCATGTTTAACTTGTTGGATATGAGGAACGAAGTACTGAAACAGAATTACAGCAAAAGGTTATGTATTGAAGGATATTGAAGGAAATTCAATTATTATATTTAAAGAGATCCCCTCGAGACTTCTTTGAAGGAGGGATGTTTATAAAAAATTAACTAACCAGTTGAAGAAAAATAGGATCTTATATAGATGGGAATTCCCGGAAGGAATTTCATTTTACTTTAAGGAAAAAAGATTTAAACTGTCCAGCCCTTCAGAACTTGAAAAATTTGCAAGAAGATACGAGAAGGAACTTGGAAGGATGGTGGGGTGGGAGGAGGTAGGGGAGTGGCTGGGGGCGGGGGGTGGGGGCGGGGGGAGTGAAGAGGAAGAGAGAGAGACAAATTCAGCAGAAGAGAGGGAAGGGGAAGAGACAGAAGACAAAGAACAGTAGTTCTAACCTAGACTTGATAATTTACTAATTGTATATAATTGATGGCTTTAAAAACACTGTCTTGGAACGTGAACGGGCTTAACAATAAAAATAAAAGGAACCAGATTGCTCATATATTACTAAAAAAGAACCTTGACCTAATCTGCTTACAAGAGACTCACGTAACAAGAAAACACAAGAGAATTCTGAGTAATAAGAGATTAGGGTTGGATTTTGTGGCATCAGATAAGGTTAAGAAAAGAGGTGTGGTACTATACATAAAGGAAAAACTCGATCCAAAATTACTGTATAAAGATGAACAAGGGAGAATGATAGTAGTACAGATTGTCTTTCAAGGAGTAAAAATAATAGTCGCCGGAATATACGCACCTAATGACAAAAAATCGGCTTTCTTCTCTGAATTAGGTAACAAGTTATTAGAGTGGATGGATCAAAAAATGATATTGATGGGCGATTTTAATGGAGTGGTGTCACCAAATTTGGATAGGTCAACAAAAAAGCAAGAGACAAAGGAAGGCAAGCTACTTCGAACGTTTTTCGATTTGGTTGATAATATGGGACTAATTGATGCTTGGAGATTTAAAAATCCTACTATAAAACAGTATACCTTTTTCTCAAACCCAAATCAGAGTTGGGGGAGAATGGATAATATCTGGATCTCGAATGAACTGACACAGAGTTTAACTAAATCCGAAATTCTCCCACAAACTATATCTGATCATAATCCAGTATTTATAGAGATAAAGGGTAAAGATGTTAGAGCATTTAGATGGAGAATGAATGAATGCCTATTTAACGATCAAAAGATAGTAAGTAAGGTAAAAGAAACAATTGAAGAGTATTTCAAGTGGAACTTAAACAAAGGGATAGCCATAGAAACGGTTTGGGATGCAGGAAAAGCCGTTATGAGGGGCTTCCTAATCCAGAAAAACAGCCACCTAAGAAAAGAAAAAGAGAAAAAGAAAGAGGAGATCCTAATACAACTTATGGAGAATGAAAGACAATTAACTATTAAACCAGGCGAGGAGACAATAAAGCAAAATATAAAGATACTACAAGCCCAATTTTCTATGATAGTAAATCAGGAGATTAAGTGGAAAATTAAAATGGTGAAACAAAAGAATTTTGAATCAGCTAATAAAATAGGGAAATACTTGGCGTGGCAAATAAGAGAAAGGAAAAAACAAAATACGATCTGTAAGATAAGGGATGGAGAAAAGATAGTGGAAGAGCCAAAAGAAATAAAAAGGATATTTCAGAAGTACTATAAGGATTTATATAAAAGAGAAAAGGAAACAGACTATGAAATAGAACGCTATCTGGAAGAACATCATTTACAACAGATTGCAACTGAAGAAAAAGAGTTACTAGACCAGATGATTACAGAAGATGAGATAAGGAAGGCAATAAAAAAGATGTAATGGCAGAAAGATTTTAAAAAGTATTAAATAGCAGAATTCATAAAGATCAAATGGGCTTCCTACCAGGGAGACAATTGAAGGACAACGTAAGAAATGTGATAGACATCATCGAATACTTGGAAACTAGAATAGATAAACAGGCGGCCTTGATATTTATCGATGCCGAAAAGGCATTTGACAATGTCTCTTGGCGTTTTTTGATGGAAAACTTGAAAATGATGGGGATGGGAGAAAGATTTAGAAAAGGGATAGAAGCTATTTACCATGAGCAAAAAGCAAAACTTGTAATAAACAACACTACATCAGAATTTTTCGATATATCCAAAGGGACTAGACAAGGTTGCCCCTTGTCTCCTCTATTATTTATAACAGTATTGGAAGTACTTACCAAGAGACTGAGGGAAACAGCAGAGGTTAAAGGAGTTAAGGTAGGGACTAAGGAACACAAAATCAAAGCCTTTGCGGATGATATTGTACTAACATTAGAAGATCCAAAGCATAGTGTAAAAGAAGCCTTACAAAAATTCGAAGAGTTCGGTGCCATGTCAGGCCTTAAGGTTAATAAGAATAAGACCAAAATGCTGACTAAAAACTTAACTAAAGAAGATATTGCAGATTTAGAACAAAAGACGGGAATTATGACAGCAAAGAAGGTGAAGTACCTCGGAGTGTGGATTACGGCTAAAAATATTAACTTATATAAGGATAACTATGAGGTCACCTGGAAGAATATTAAGAAAGATTTAGAAATCTGGGAGAGAATGAGATTATCTTTTCTGGGCAGGATAGCGGTTATCAAAATGAATGTCCTGCCTAGAATGTTATTTTTATTTCAAACCATTCCTGTACTTAAAGGTTTAAAGCAGTGTAAAGAGTGGCAAAGAGCCTTGGCGAGATACATCTGGCAGGGAAAAAGACCGCGAATAAAAATGAAAATATTAGTAGATAGAAAAGAAAGAGGGGGTTTCTCCCTACCGGATTTAAGTTTATATTATGAAGCGGCGTGTTTATTGTGGCTGAAAGATTGGATAAGACTGGAAAATAGGGACATCTTGGATTTGGAAGGCTTCGATAACAGGTACGGGTGGCACTCGTACCTGTGGTATGAAAAGGTGAAAGTACATAGAGGCTTTCTAAACCATATTTTTAGAGGACCAATATTCCAAGTATGGGAAAGAAATAAAAATCTATTGGAAAGGAAGACACCTTGGTGGATTTCACCAATAGAGGCGTTAACTGTCAAAAAAACTAATATGGAAGGGAAGAATGCCACTTATGAAGAACTTACAAGGAAAACTGATCAAGGCATTAAACTTAGACCATACGAAGAGATTAAAAACTCATTTACAGGGTGGCTGCAATACCACCAGGTAAATGATTGTTAAAAGAAGATAAAAAGAAATTAGGATTTGAAGATAAAAAATCCAAATTCAATGTGGAAGTTATAGAAGGTAAGAATAAAATATTGTCTAGGATATATGATACTTTACTGGAGTGGTACACAAAAGACGAGGAGGTGAAGGAGGTCATGACTAAATGGGCGATAGGCATTGGTTATAATATTGACTTTGAAAGGTGGCTGGAATTATGGAATATTAACATGAAGTTCACGGTGTGTACGGCACTAAGGGAAAACCTGTGGAAAATGATCTATAGGTGGTACCACACGCCAGTGAAACTGGCTAAGATTTATAGGTTAAAGAATAAAAGATGTTGGAAATGTGGAGAAGTAGTAGGTGATTTCTACCACATGTGGTGGTCATGTAGTAAAGTGAAAGGCTTTTGGGAATTGATCTATAACGAACTTAAATTTTTTTTTAAATACACCTTTCCCAAAAAACCTGAAGCTTTTCTGCTAGGAATGACGGGTAAAGAAATTAAAAAAGAAGATAAGATATTATTCCTATATGCCACAATAGCCGCAAGAATCATGTTAGCACAAAATTGGAAAACGGAGGTTATACCCAATATAAGTGATTGGCAGGTTAAAGTGACAAATTATGCCGAGCTCTCTAGAATATCAGGAAGATTAAGGGATCAGGATGAACAGAAATTTCATGATAATTCGATCAAATATTGGATGTATATTGGAACCAAATTTTAGACGACACTGGCGGGGTTGGACTAACTCTAACAGTAAGGGGTTACTATGTAAAAGAGATAAATTACGTGACCATAGAATCTATTTGATACTTACCAAAGGAATGGAGGGAAGTCCAAGGCTCGGTAGAGCCTAAAATAACTGTGTATTATACGTATGATCTGTGGAGTGGATATAATATGTGTAAGTTATGTAATGGATTTTGTATATATCTATATGTATATATGTGTAATATTAATAAAAAATTATCAGGAAAAAAAAGAAAAGAAATTTCTGGGCTATAAATTGTCAAGGCTGCTATTCTTCAGCCAGCCTTCTGCATCTTGATTTGGAGCAGATTATTTCCCATGGATATCACCATCCCTGCTGTGGTCTTCTTGACCCTCTTCTGCTGCCTTGCACCTGCAGAAGCCCAATTCGCTGCTTCTCTTCTCACTGTGTCAAATGGAGGAAAGTGGGGTACCTGGGGGCCGCTGAAATTTTGTCCACAAGGATATTTTGCTAATGGCTTCTTACTGAAGGTAAGGTTTGCTCCTGAGTTGTTGTCACATCTAGCTCTATCTAAATTTAGTTCTCTCCTTTCTTTCTGAACACTCCAAAGAACATAGTTCTAGACCCAGTGTTTTTTCTATCTAAAAATGTTTAGGGGTACTCTCATTTTGACTCAAGAAAATAACCATTTTATAGTTCAAATTGGGAAAAATAAATACAGTAAATGGAACCTATGCGTTAGTTGGGGGGTCCTGAGCCATTGGCACCAATGACCTTTGGGCCAAATATGGCCAATGAAGTCCTCAGTTTGACCCAGAGCAACCTTATTGAAATTAATATTCATTAACAGAGTTCTTTAACATCAGAGTAAAACTTAGCTGAATAACACGCCCTATTTTCAGCAACCCCCCCACTGTAGTGGTCTGAGCTAGAAGACAGGGCATGGATAATTCCAGCTGAAAACTGTTGGATCCACACCATGTTAATTGCATTTGTTAACCATGAGTTCAATGAGATCTGTTTGACTGATTTCAACGGGACTAAGCATAACTAACTTGGTGTGGATTCAACCCTGTGTCCCTTAGCCATTATTTAAATGAGCAGTACTACAATCCTAGCTTTATCTTCACATTTATTAAATCTCTTTCTGTCTTCTCTCACTAGGTGGAGTCAGACGAAGTTCCTGGTGATCAAACAGGCCTGAATGGAATCCGCTTGCACTGCACTGATGGTTCAACAATTGAGTCTAAAGTTGGACCGTGAGTAGCTTTCTTGCTTTCTTTTTGGTGTAATTGTTTGGAAGGTGGTGGTGGTGGGAAAGGCTGAGATGAAATTATTTATGCTGGGTTAGATAAGCAGCACGAAAAGGTAAATGTTGGGATTCATCTTGCTTGTTCTATGCTCTCAAAGGGTATGAACTCTACAATTTTGCTGTTTCATCTAAGGCCCAGACAATCTTAAGTTTAACCATGTAATACGTATTGCAAATGAAATACCAAAGCAATATTTTACAGTTTGATATACCCATGTAAGGGACACGGGTGGCGCTGTGGGTTAAACCACAGAGCCTAGGACTTGCCGATCAGAAGGTTGGCGGTTCGAATCCCTGCAAAGGGGTAAGTTCCCGATGCTCGGTCCCTGCTCCTGCCAACCTAGCAGTTCGAAAGCACACCAGTGCAAGTAGATAAATAGGTACCGCTCCGGCAGGAAGGTAAATGGCGTTTCCGTGCACTGCTCTGGTTCACCAGAAGCAGCTTAGTCATGCTGGCCACATGACCCAGATGCTGTACGCCAGCTCCCTCAGCCAATAAAGCGAGATGAGCGCCGCAACCCCAGAGTCGGCCACGACTGGACCTAATGGTCAGGGGTCCCTTTACCTTTACCTATACCCATGTACCAGTGATACCTAATTCTGTGCTCCTGGCCAAGGGCCACTACCTTCACTGGGAGGAGAGAGTGTTGGAAAAGGAAGGACAGGCAGAGGCAGGTACAGTGTGAACACGTGAATGAGACTTTTGGAGCATCCAGTTGGAATGCTCATAAAGGCTTCATTCTGTTTTGAGCAAGCAGAGGGATGTTTGTGCATTTCTAATTAGCATTGATGTCATCTTGACAGGTGGGGATCCTGGACACAGGCCCAATATTGTTCCAGAGGCAATCTGGTCTCTTTCTCTCTGAGAGTGGTAGAAGACTGGGGCATAGATGATATACAGCAGCCAACAACATCATGTTCATCTGCAAAGATGGAGAGGTGCTGAAGGGTCATGGACTTAACAGGGGTCGTTTTGGCTCACCGAGTCGTCGTCGCACCGGTTCTATCTGTGGGATACAGACAAAGGTGGAGGATAAACAAGGCCTGAGTGATGACACAGCACTTAATGATGTACACCTCTACTGCTGTTTCTGAGCCTTCTGCGTCTCCACATCTTACCATGTTTCTCTACTACTTTTCAGTAGTCGTGGATGTTAACTATCATTAAATATCAGCTGGAAAATGGTGTGTGTTGATCCAAATTGTGTAACTCTGTACATTTCCCTTCTGAATGAGAGGAAATAAATAAATAAATAAATAAATAAATAAATAAATAAATAAATAAAGGGCACAACTGTGCAGGTGTTGGTTAACCAACATACAGATATTGTGCTGAGTCACAGTCTGAATTCATCTTGCTGGTCCTGAAATCAAACATAGCACACCCTGGCGTTTCCAACCTAGAACTGAAATTATTTTGGTGGGTGGGGAAACATATGTTTAAATCCAAATTTAGAAAGTAAAATTGCCTGTGGGGCTGCTTTTAAAGGTATCAGCTGGTACAGAGTGCATCTGCTTAGTTGCTGGTGGTGGGCAGGAGTAGCCATACTGACTGTTGGAGGCAATATGCCTCTGAATAACACTTGCTGTGAATCACCAATGGGGAAAGCACTGGTTTTTTATTTTCTATTGGCATTTGGTTGGCCACTGTGAGAACAGGATGGCCAGATCCAGCAAGACTCTTCTTATGTTAAAAGATCAGAGCACATAATATCTATGCTAGAGAGCCAGTGTGGTGTAGTGGTTAAGAGCGGTAGTCTCCTAATCTGGGGAACCGGGTTCACGTCCCCGCTCCTCCACATGCAGCTGCTGGGTGACCTTGGGCCAGTCACACTTCTCTCTGAAGTCTCTCAGCCCCACTCACCTCACAGAGTGTTTGTTGTGGGGGAGGAAGGGAAAGGAGATTGTTAGCTGCTTTGAGACTCCTGAAGGGGAGTGAAAGGCGGGATATCAAATCCAAACTCTTCTTCTTCTTATCAGTGCCATTGCTTACCTGTTCATTTCTGGACTCAGTATAAAATGCTGCAGATTACTTGTAAAGCAGCAAGTGGTTTGGGGCCAGGTTATCTGAAGGACCTCCTGCACTGAAATTTATATGCCCGGGTCTTGAGTTTAGATTCTGAAGCCCTGCAGATGCATCTGTCATTCATATCTATTTGATTATCCAGCCCAAAAGGGTGTGTGTGTCTCTCTCTCTATGTAGGATCTGCATACTTGTGAAATTCTCTCACTAGGCAACTATCTTGTGACTCCAGGGATGTTTCTTATACAGTGGTACCTCGGGTTAAGTACTTAATTCGTTCCAGAGTTCAGTTCTTAACCTGAAACTGTTCTTAACCTGAAGCACCACTTTAGTTAATGGGGGCCTCCTGCTGCTGCCGCGCTGCCGGAGCACGATTTCTGTTCTCATCCTGAAGCAAAGTTCTTAACCCGAGGTAATATTTCTGGGTTAGCAGAGTCTGTAACCTGAAGCGTATGTAACCTGAAGTGTATGTAACCCAAGGTACCACTGTATCTGCGGGAAGAAATCATAGGGCCACAGTTGAGGTCCTATGTTAAGGGTGAATCAGCTAAACATTGCCTGTTTAGTTCATCAGAGGATTCCCATCTGGCAGTTAGAGAAAAATGTGGAGGCACTATTCTGCCCAACTGCGTAGTGAGAAACAAGCCTGCTACTCAATTTCAGATTATTTCGCCAACGAGTAAAGTCCCAGATTTGTGTTTGGAATGGGGGTAGGAAGTACAAACCACAGAGACCATAAATCCCCCCCATCCTATTCCTGGTTTGTGTCATTAACATATACTGTTAATTTTTATTTCGGGAATCTTAACATGTGGCACACAAATCTCCTGCCTAGAACTTATATGTTACCCCTCATTCCACTGGAATTTTCTTTCCTTCTGGTAGTGGTTTTTTCCATGATCTGCAGCCTGCGAACTGTAGGTCAGAATGGCTCATTATGGGGCCAGTTTGCACCCCAGCATGTATGATTCACAAACCTAGACTCAGCATTTAGTGACGTTTCTCCCTTCTTTCACATCTCCTGAATTGTCATTGTTGCAGTTCCAAGGATGTGGCTATAATACCCAAGTGTGTTGAGGGACATTGCAAAGATAGAGAAGAGGTTAAATTTTTGCAGGATTATTTCACCTTGGATGAGTTCCAGCAACTCTGAGAGGGTTTGGGGAATCCAACTCTTTTGTAAACTTCCTGGCCACTTTTTGACATGATGTACATTTAATGCAACTCTGTCTTCTGGTGGTATTGCCTGACTTCTTACTGAGTTCTGGAAATAGCAGCACAGCTCAAAGTCCTGGGCTAGAAATTCCCAGTTTTCTTTAACTTTCTGCTCCTTGATTCAGAGCAAATTACTTTCCATGGATTTTACCGTCCTGGCTGTGGTCTTCTTGACCCTCTCCTGCTTCCTTGCGCCCGCAGAAGCCCGAAACTATAATTCTATCCTCACAGTGTCAAATGGAGGACCGTGGGGTATTTGGGGTGCAATCCAGTTTTGCCCAGCAGGATCTTATGCTCATGGCTTCTCACTGAAGGTAAGCTTTGCTCCTGAGATGTTGTCACATCCAGCTCTCTCTAAAGTTCTTCCCCTCCTTTCTTTCCTTTCCCAGAACATAGTTTTAGACCTCCATGAGGAGGAGGGGGCACAGGCAATGGCTGTCCTCTTAAGTCTATTATTCTTCCCCTTTGTCTAAAAGGTGGAGAAGTGTTAAGGAATGATGGACCAGATATCAGCAACCAGGTGATGGGCTGGTTTCCTCTTCCCCTACCCTGAGGTTGATCAGGAGAGATTCTGTTAAATTCATTTCTTTACTGGGAAAATATTCTAGCATGGTTTGTTTCCATGTGTGTGTGTGTCTTTAGGGGTGCAAGTCCCCCTCAATGCCACAGGCTGTATGTAAGTGGCTGCATCCTGTTGGCTGTTGGGACCAGTGACCTTTGGGCCAGGTATGGTCAATGAAGCCCTTCCAATTGTCTCACAGGGCAATATCTTTTGGAGGTACTGTATTTGGCTCAGCTTTACTCAGACAAGCCTGATGCAATTAATAGACTTCAGTAGTGTTCATTAATGGGACAAATCTGTGTAAAGCTTAGTTGAATACCATCCCTATTTCCCCCACCCCTCACCCCCAGTGATCTGTGCAGGGAATAAGAGCTTTTTCCTCAATGGTAAGATTGTTTACTTTCTGTGCTATGTGGTTAGAATGGGACTCCATGATATTATTGAATGCCACCCCAGTGGTGCAAGATTCCAGAGTTTCCAGGCATTTAGCTGGGGTTCATGTTTTCTTTAGAGTGAGGCTGCTCCTCCTGCTCCGCTGGCACACATGGAGTAAAGTAAAGAGATCAATTAGCAGCCGCTCTTCATCTCCATCCTGCAGTTTGTCCTCCACTGAGGCACTTTTCTCCTGCATCCCATTTTCCACATCAGGCTCCCAGGGGGTAGAGAAATCAGTCATCATCTGCTCCTCAGGTAGCTGGTCTCACTGCTGCACTAACTGCTGCTGGAGCATCTACCTGACCTACTCCAGGGAAGTTGCTGTTCCTCCCCTCATTTTGGCATGGGCACACCTTCCTCACAGGTCCACCTCCAGGAAACACAAATCTCACCTTCTGACACCACTGTTGCATACCAGCCCAATTTCCAAGTGGTGCGAGATTCCAGGAGTTCCAAGTGCTTACCCAGGGTTCGGGTTTCCTTTTAGAATAAGACACAGTGGAGACATAAAGATTGTGGTGTCTTTATGATCTATAGTTTAATTTGCACATACATACAACCTGAGCCTACAATGGAGAGGTTTACAGCATTACCTACAAAAGGGTTTTGCTTCTCTCATAGCCTTGGATACAAACAGAAATCAAACATTAGTCCCTGGCCCTCTGCTTGCTGCTTTTCTTTTACCTCACATCACCAAAAACTCTGCTCTAAAACCCAGGCTTGTCTTTCTAACTATCTAAGAGTTGAAGGAGGGGTCCCACCCATTTGGTGTCTGGCACAGAGCCCTTTTTCCTTTGTTCTCTGAATGGGCCATCACCCAGATAATCACTTCATGAGGAAGCTAGCTTGGCATATTTTTCCCAATAGGTAGAGCCAGCTCAAGGCCTTGGGGATGATACAGCCCTGAATGGAGTCCGTCTCCACTGTACTGATGGATCAATAATTGAGTCTTCAGTTGGACCGTAAGTAGCTTTCTTGCTTTCATTTATTCTTTGGTGTAATTGTTTGGAAGATGGGAGGGGCTGACAGGAAATTACTTACGCTGGGTTAAATCAGCACCACCAAAAGGTGAACATCAGGATTCATACTGCCTGTTCAAAGCTCTCAAGTGGTATCAACTCTAGCATTTTCCTGGTTTCGAACACTACTTTGCAAGACCACAGAATTCATGACTGTTGGACACTTGCTGAGGCCTGTACTCCAGTAGGGGACCCTGTACCAACCTCTAGCTCTTCCTTGCTTAGCTGCCGCTCCTCCTTGCATGTTCACTTAACCTCTCTGAGCAAGTGAGTAGTGCAAGGAGGAAGGAGGACGAGCAGATTCTGCTCTTCCTGCCCTCCTCTTTTGCCATCTGTGTTGGACTCAGAGAAGAAGGCAAATGAAGGGGCAGTGATGGCACTTAAGGAGGGAAACATTAAGGCAGAGCTTTCCAAACTGTGTGTCACAACACATTTGTGTGTCAGCTGCAGTGTGTAGTTGTGTCGCGTTAACTCTCCCCACACTCCTTCATGGAAAGTTCGGAAAGCTCTGTATTAAGGGGATCTTACTCAAGGCCAAATCTGGACCTGGCTCTGCCTCATGGAAGCCAAGAAACGAATAGAGACAGACTCCAATTCTATTCAAGAGAACCAGGATGTTCTTAGAAAACACCATATTACTGTCAGGAATTAGATAACTGGAAGGACTAAGTGAAGTTATTTGTTTGGGAGTTGCATTGAGTTCAGTGAGACTTACTTCTAGGTAAAGTGTTTGTCACTGGAAGGACAGATCGTGAAGCTGAGGCTCCAATACTTTGGCCACCTCATGAGAAGAAAAGACTCCCTGGAAAAGAACCTGATGTTGGGAAAGATGGAGGGCACAAGGAGAAGGGGACGACAGAGGATGAGATGGTTGGACAGTGTTCTCGAAGCTACCAGCATGAGTTTGACCAAACTGCGGGAGGCAGTGGAAGACAGGAGGGCCTGGTGTGCTCTGGTCCATGGGGTCACGAAGAGTCGGACACGACTAAACGACTAAACAACAACAAAGTGTTTGTAGGATTGCAGCCCAAGTCAGTTATTGTTTTTCCTTACAGGACCACTAATTATTAAAGTACTAGCCCACATTTCCTCCCAAAGAAGTACTTTATTTTAAAAATACTGTTAAAACAAAATATATTCGAAACATTTGAAAACAATTTTAAACTATCTAAAGCCTACCCCTGTACCCAGGCATATGATACCCTAGTTGTTGGTGTTTTCTTCTTGACAGCAGGGATGGAGGATCATAATCCTATATCCCACATTACATCCTCTGAAATATACTGGTTGTTTTGCTTCAGGAGAGTTCTCTAACTTAAAAGAAGTCGAGCCCTAGTGAACTGATCTATGTGCCCTGTCATCTCTCTCCTTTTCCAGTAAATATATAATTTTGCTAGATCGTTCTACCAAGCAAGATTTATTGTAAATGGAACATCAAAATGATATCAAACAGTTTCATAGACTTACTAACTCTACCTAATTCTGGGTTCCTGGCCATGGACTACTGCCTTCACTGGGAGGAGAGAATGTTGGGGTGGAAGAAGGGACAGAGGCAGGTACGTTGTGGACATTTGAAGGCAGCAATGGAAAGGCCTTTGAGACTTTTGGAGCATCCTCTTGGAATGCTCACAAGTGCTTGATCCCATTTGGAGCAAGCAGAGGGATCCTTGTGCATTTCTAATTAACAGTAGTATCTTCTTTGACAGGTGGGGATCCTGGAAAGAAATTAAATACTGTCCCCAAGGCAATCTGGTCTCTTTCTCTCTGAGAGTGGAAGAACACCAAGGCAAAGGCGATGATACAGCAGCCAACAACGTCCAGTTCACCTGCCAAGACGGAACTGCACTGACAGGCCAGGGACTTGCCTGGGGTAGATTTGGCTCTTGGAGCAGTCGCTGCTATTCTGGTTCTGTCTGTGGGATCCAGACAAAGGTGCAGGGTTACCAAGGCGAGCGCGATGACACAGCACTTAATGATGTGAAGCTCTTCTGCTGCCGCTGAACACTATGGTGTCTCCTTATCATACAATGTTTCTCTGCTACTTTTCCGTTGTCATGGATGTTAACCACAATTAAATATCAGCTTGAGAATGGTGTGTGTCTATTTTGAACCGAATTACTTAACTCACTTCCCAATGAGAGGCAATGAAAAATATTAAATAAGAGGCACAGCTCTGCAGGTGTTAATAGTGTTGGATGCACTATTCTGTCAATTTGCTTAGTAAGAAACCAGCCTGCTGCCAACATTCCGTAATTTCAACCAATGATTAAAGTTACAGATTGATGTTTAGAGGTGGGGTGGGGTTGGGTGTGGGGAGAAGTGCAAACCACAAAGGTAATAAACCAGGCATAGGCAAACTTGGCCCTCCAGATGTTTTAGGGACTACAACTCCCATCATCCCTAGCTAACAGGACCACTAGTCAGGGATAATGGGAATTGTAGTCTCAAAACATCTGGAGGGCTGAGTTTGCCTATGCCTGTAATAAACTATGGGGGGAACACAACAACTGCCTGCAGAAAGGACTTCCCAGTTGTGCGTGAACATCAGTGTACTTCCTGGTGAAGTGACCATTGTCCCAAATAGCTGTGTGATCAAGCAGCAACATTTATATTTTACAACCAAGAGGGAGCAGCAAAGGCAGATGTTCATGCTATTTTTAACTTGGGTCTTCCTTCCTTCCTTCCTTCCTTCCTTCCTTCCTTCCTTCCTTCCTTCCTTCCTGGTGTACGTGTGTTTGTGTGTTTGTGTGTGTGTGTGTGTGAGAGAGAGAGTCTGTATACATTTTTAAAATCACCCAATTAACACATATATAGTCCACCATTGTACCTATATTGAGGAGTGATGACCTTAGCGTTAATGTTTCATTGTCCAAATGGAAGCCTCTGAACAGGAGACAATCGCCTGCCCTTTCTATCGCCCCATACTGGTTCAAGGTAATTTATTGCAAGCATTGTTACTTTAATCCCAACAATTCTTAAGCTTACCTTCCAACACAACACGGCCAAATCTGGGACACCATGTACCAAGTCTGCACTTGTGTGTGACTCATGTGAGGTGCACCAAATCACCCTCCAAAAGGCCTTTTGGGGGCACAAGGCCTTGAAACATGCATTTTGGAGCACCACACAAGATCACTGTCCCCCAAAAGCATTTTTTGTCGGGCAACGATCTTGTGTGCTTTCGGGCACTGTGCCTGAAAAAAGTGTAGTCTGAAATCTCACAAGATTGCGGCGGCCATTTTGGCCTCTGTCCTCTCTTTAAAAAGGATGTCCCATTTTCCCCCTCAAGGCAGTTGATGGATATGCTTAGGCAGAGGAAATTTGTAGTTGACTATGTGTTGGTACAAGGATTTTGGATTGTGCCCTTACCAGCTTCCTATCCTTTCCCTTCTCCTGAAATCTGGAAATGCAGAGAGGTTCTCACCATCTTTATATGTTTTTAAACTTTAGGTTTTCTGGAAGATCTCCAATAAGGTACTTTCCATAATGTTTGCCTTCCCATCAACATGTTGTGAAAAAACCCCCCCCACTGGTAAATAATATGACTGTGGTTGCTGGTTGCAGGGACAGAAGTTTGTCACAAGCACAGCTGCTCCAAGTTCTGATTGACATACAGACATTTTACAAAAAACAACAACCCCAAAACCAAAAAACCCCAATCTTTTCATGAAGTGTTACAGATGGTGGTGGGAGGTCAACACAAATAAACCTTTGGTACTGCACAGAATGCAGCTTATGTAAATTAGAAATCTGGTTGGTTGTGATTTACCATGTGAGTTCTAAGCTCGCCTGCTGTCCCACATGTAGTCCTTTTGGCACTAGGTGGCGCTGTGGGTTAAACCACAGAGCCTAGGGCTTGCCGATCAGAAGGTTGGTGGTTCGAATCCCCACAACGAGGTGAGCTCCTGTTGCTCGGTCCCTGCTCCTGCCAACCTAGCAGTTTGAAAGCACGTCAAAGTGCAAGTAGATAAATAGGTACCGCTCCGATGGGAAGGGACACGGCATTTCTGGTTCGCCAGAAGCGGCTTACTCATGCTGGCCACATGACCTGGAAGCTGTACGACGGCTCCCTCGGCCAATAAAGCGAGATGAGCGCTGCAGCCCCAGAGTCAGTCACAACTGGACCTAATGGTCAGGGGTACCTTTACCTTTACCTTAAATATCTTTTTATTGACACACCCACTTTAAGGTTCCTTCTTTGGGTCCCCCACCAAGTAAGGTGTGATGGGTGGAAAGAGTCTTTTTAGTAGTGGCATCCTGGTTATTTAATGCCTTGCCCAGCTAAGCTTATCTGGGTGGCCCCAATACTGTAATCCTTTTGGCATTAAGTGAAGATCTTCCCATTTTCCCAGGTGTTTTATGTTTTTAAGATAGTTCAGTGCTTTTGGGCTGCTTGGTATTGTTTGCTGCTGTGATTTCTAACTGTGATTATTTGTTTCCGATAATTATTGAACAATATATGAATGTTGTCAGTAGGATAAAGAAACACATACATTCATGCTTCCTCAAAGGGACTGGTTGTATTCCACTGGTTACAACAGGCTCAGAGCCAAATTCAGGCAAATTGAAGGACAGGAGATTTTCTTCTCAGGGATATACAAGGCACTGTACCTTACTGCAAGTACCTCAGTAATTTATCATTCATTAAGTAGCACAAGGCTGCTCTGGTTTTGGATTTTAAATATATCACAAGATGTTCCTTCTTAAATACCAAGGTGTACCTTTCTTTTGAGTGGCTTATCTTCTTTCCTTCCAAAGGAAGCAAATGAGAAAACGGAAATGTGTGCTTTTCCTTCACAAGACCCATGAATTCATTCAAAGGGTGACTGTTGCTTGAACACATTGTTGATTATTACAGTCTATACCTATTTATGTTTCTTGCAGACACATGTGCCAGAAATCCATAGGCCAATCAAGTCACTGGATGGATAGCAAGAGGGAAATAACCAATTGCATTACATACAAAAGAATGAAAAGGGAAAGGGTAGAGCGCCAAAGTACACTCTAAGGCTAATTGGTTTTGGAGGCACATACTCAAGGAAACCAGTGTTGGGGATGGGCAAGTCATAGAAACTCTATAGTCGTTCCTCTCTGCTCAGCTATGGATAGTGAAAGGTGAACCTGTCCATACCAGTTTCTCACTATTTCACTATTTCTCACTATTTCACTATTTCTCACTATTTCACTATTTCTCACTATTGAAAGGTGAACCTGTCCATACCAGTTTCTCACTATTTCAGCCTTAAGTCTGTTCTAATCCCAGAAGTAACTCCTCACCCCCAGAAGGCCACAGGAAGAGAATATTGTGCATGCATGCATGCATGCATGCAGGGGAATGTTATAATAACTGGGTAGGCTATGAATTTTGCTCTAATTTGGAATCATTTCTTCAGAAGACAGATCTGTAAGTTTATGTTTCTGACAAAGGGCAGTGTATGAACTTTAATTTGGATATTGCCGTCGTTGTCTTTTCTTTTTACAGGCTTGGATCATGGAGTGAGATTGAGAAATGCAAAAGAGGCAACCTGGTGTCCTTTTCTATGAGTGTGGAACCACCACAGGGGATATTTGATGATACAGCAGCCAATAACATTCATTTCATGTGTGATGATGGGTCTACACTGAAGGGCAAGTCTCCATCCTGGGCAAAATTTGGCCCCTGGAGCAGCAACTGCACTACGGGCTTCATATGTGGCATCCAAACAAAGGTGGAAGATAACCAAAACAGTTCTGATATGACAGGACTTAATTATGTGCGGATGTTCTGTTGTGACTGATCTGCCACCCTGCTGCACAGCCCTCGTCCGCTGGCAGCAGAGGATGGTGTGCAGTGGTGGTGCTTACCTGACCTCCTGAAAGCTGAACTGCTGCTGCTTGCTGGAAGGGAGAGGGGCAAGGCATTGGGGAGCTTGGTGTGGTGCAAACACATTGGCAGAGCCAATCCAGTACTCCTGCTGGTGTGTTTGCACTGTGCCGACTGCTTCTCTTTCTGTCCTTCCTTGTAAGCAGCAGTGACTCATCTGTTGGAAGGGTCACTGATTCCCCTCCCCCTGAATCCGAGAAGGCGATTGTATTTAGACAGAATATAGCATGATTTTGGAAATCTCTGGGGTCTCTTTCAATTTTCAACTGCTACAAGCATATGTGGACTGCTTTTTTAAAACAACAACAACAACATAAACTTACTTATAATGAAGTAGACATGCACCAGATCATTAAAAAAGCTAAGTGATTCTCTTGTTTCAATTAAGTCTTAAAATATTACACACGCTAACCCTCATGTTACGTTTGGGGAAAATGTTTGGTTAATTCTCTTTGTCATTTGATACTTTGTTACAGTTCACTTTTTTGTTGTTATATTAAAACTCAGTGAAAATATTATAAAAAAGATATTCATCAGACAAATTTATTGAAAGATGGAATGAAGTTCATTTATGAATCATTGGAATACCAAATTTTGTGACAACAGAAACTATATATGTTATTTCCTCTTACAGAATTCCTTTTGATTATTTCTCTCATACAGAAAAACACACGAGAGACATCTTTCTATAATACATTCGATGACCGCCTGTTCTGTTCTTTCACTGTTAAAAAAGAAATAAAATAAACTGAAGCATATGTTTATCTCTTACACATCCTATGGAGTAAATGTAGGTCTGTGGACTGTAACAAGTGTTTCTTATAAAAATAAAATCTGTCTTGGGACTTGTCCTCATTTGAGCTGTAACTCACTAGGAATCCACGTTTTATCGCTTTGAATTTGCCCTCATTAGTCCACACAGTCAGGTATTTGGAGTTGAGGACCCAGTCAGTGAATGTGTGTCTGTGTTGCCAACCATTTCCATTGTTTTTTTGGTCCCTCTGAGTTTTCGTGTTCCTGCCTCCACAGGTTAAAAAGGCAGCACTGCTCTTTTTGCCCTCATATCTGCCTACCTCCAGTTGAGAATGTCCATGACCCTCCCTTAAAAAAAAATATTCCTGAACAAATTTGTGCACATAAGTTATTTAGGAATAGTGAAAATAATAATAGAATCATAGAGTAATAGAGTTGGAAAGGACTATGAGAGTCATCTAGTCCCATCCCCTTCAAAGCATGATGTAGGGTTCAAATCCACAAATAGCTTCTATTCGTATTGACACATTAAATGATTTATAAAAGTACAAGTGAGGAACTCAAACTTAGTTCTTCCTGTGTGTGGCTATTATTCTGTCTGTGGTTTTTCTTCCTGTCCTTGTAAGATCTTATGTCTTTCTTTCCCCTGGTTGTCACTGTTATCTATCATGCCTTGGGCGGAGCTGATATCCCATTGTTGTTCTAGAAATTTCTCTATTGCTCTGTCCTGTGCTTCATTGCTTTGCAACTTTAACAACAGCCACAAAAGTCACTCTGCCTCAATAAATAGCCTGTTTTTACCATTTCTCCTCTCAGCCTGGGAAGAAGAATGGCCTGTCAAACTGCAGATGATTCAGTTTGTGATCTCATCTTTCCTAGCACACGCCTGTACTTTAGTCCAGTTAAGCTTTAATTAACAGGAGAAAGTCTGCTTCTTAATTGCAGCATTGGACGGTTTTTGGCAGGCAAAGAACTTTTGCATTCAGCACCTCCCTGCCCCCCTCATTGCATGTGAGAGCCTGGGTAAAGAGACGAACTGTGAGTGAAGCCTATTTCTCCTTGTCCCTGAGGGGAATTTGCAAGGATAATTACCCTCAATCATCTTTGTTTTACCTTCACCAACAATCTCGTGCTGCCGTGGGGTCTGCCTCCATTAAGGCAGAACAGAACCGGAAGCTGCCTCTTTCTCTCTCTATGTGTGTGCCTGTGGATTTTATTTATTTTCTATTTCTATTTATTTATTTGGATTTTTATTCTGCTTTTGGCCCCATCCACCCATGGAAGATTGGCCACATTCCAATTTACCCCTTGGGGCAAAATCGCTTCCCTGCTCCGGTCATATAGGGATAGATAAATGGATATGTTATTTTCTTCTGAGTCCTGAAGGACAGCAATCAAAACTATGGTTAGAGAGCAGTGGAGAAGTGGATCCATGATCACATCTGTGGTCCCAAATGCTCAGGTGGCCAGAATAGAAGTTTCCCCCTCTTCTGTTTGCTGCAATGGTGAACGGCTGTTGTAGCTGAGTGACCTAGACTGCCACCCTCTTGGCAGAGTGTGTCTCTTCTTATCAGCTGTGAGAGGAGCAGGAAGAGGAGATACAGGCAGCATGTGTGTCAGAGTGTGTGTGAGCAAACTAGGGGTGACAAGGTGAGACATTCACCTCTTGTGGTCGTGGCAGACAGAAGTGGGTTAGGAGGAGCTGCTTCCCATAGTGCTCAGCCCTAGGAAGATGCAGAGGTCACCTGGCTAAGAGGGGGGAAAGGCTTCAGAATGCAGCAAGCCGGAAGTTTGCACAACAGCTTACTAAAATGAAATAAAGAGATGTTGCTAAAAGAGAACTGGGACATGGCGATGCCCACTAAGAAACATAGGATTGCTTCCTAAAGTGCAGTAATGGCTGGTTGTAGTTATTTCATAACTAGGCTGACACCATCTATAAGACCCTGTATTCAGGAGCACTGGAAGAGAGCCTCTGATGACAATAAGTAGACCTGGGAGGAGGTGATCCTTGAGGTAAGCTGCTCCCAGGCCATTTAAGGAGTAGACAATAAATCACTAGTGCAATATAGTGAATTTGTCCACAAGCCCTTTAAGAGCCTTGATACCCCATGCGGAACTTTCTGTACTGTTTTCAAAGTCACCCCACGCATAACTCATTTCAGTTAATCTAACAGGAAGATCATGGATAGTGGACACAAGACTACCTCCAGCCCTGTAAGGTTATAGTGTATCAGATTAAGCTGATAAAAATTCATTTCAATGAATGATTCATTTCAGCAAAAAATGGTGAAATGGACAGTTCAGCAATTTGTTTCAGTGCTTGCCTTCAAGCAGCAGTTAGTTTCAGCAGTTAGCTTTGGTAGTTGGATTAGCCAGTTTTCTAGAGTCAGTAATCTGTTTTAGAAATTAAAGGTCATGGATGTACTCGAGTGGAGAACACTCCCTTGAGCAATGGGACTTCCTTTCCTCCCTTTGCATCCCCTGCAGAACCTCAAAAGGTGCTCCAAAGGGTTGGGGAACCCTCCAGAGCAGATTTTTAGGGGGGGATGAGGAGCTGGCGGAAGAAGAAAAGAAACAAAGTCCCATTGCACAAACAGATTTCCGATGTCCATGTGAATGGATCATTGTTTCATTATCCTCCACCTTTGTTTTTAAATCCCAAACTTTGCTTTCAGAATGTCCATCCATATATTCACATGCTCCTGTTTAGACATAAATTGCAGAGACATTTTTCCTTCAAAGCATTCACTAAAGCTGTTGCAACTCTTGCTGTTGTTCCGTTGGAGGGCTTTTCATCCCGAGTAGGCACCATGTTTTTCAGGTCTGCTGCCTTTTTTGGATGTGTCCGTAACTGCCTTCCATTCAAACAAAAGCGCTGCTGCTGCTGTTTAGTCGTGTCTGACTTTTCATGATCCTATGGACCAGAGCGCGCCAGGCCCTCCTGTCTTCCACTGCCTCCTGCAGTTTGGTCAGCTCATGTTAGTAGCTTCGAGAACACTATCCAACCATCTCGTCCTCTGTCATCCCCTTCTCCTTGTGCCCTCCATCTTTCCCAACACCAGGGTCTTTTCCAGGGAGTCTTCTCTTCTCATGAGGTGGCCAAAGTATTGGAGCTGCAGCTTCAGGATCTGTCCTTCCAGTGATCACTCAGGGTTGATTTCCTTCAGAATGGGTAGGTTTGATCTTCTTGCAGTTCATGGGACTCTCAAGAGTCTCCTCCAGCAGCATAATTCAAAAGCATCAATTCTTCGGCAATCAGCCTTGTTTGTGGTCCAGCTCTCACTTCCAGACATCACTACTGGGAAAACCATAGCTTTAACTATACGGATCTTTGTTGGCAAGGTGATTTCTCTAAGTGTCACTAAGAGCCTTCCATTCAAACAAAAGTAGTGGGCAATATTGCTTTCATTCGCTGAAGTGGTGCTTGCTGATTATCCAAACCTAAAGGCACCAAGTGTGGTATATCTTGGCCCATTTTTATGGCTCATAAGTATAGTCATTGCTGTATCCGGATAGGAAGCACTTGCCTCATGCCACCATCTCCCCACTCCTCATAAACAAAGACTTTGCAGCTGTGCATTAGCCTTTCTTTCTCATGATTTTTTGTGTCCTCCAACAGGTCTTTGCAGGTCTCTAATAGACCTCACAGTATGAGGCTTGCTGTAAAAGTCTGAAGGGTACTATGAAGCTGATGGTGAAATTCTGCTGTTCTAGTTATCTGTGGACATACGGTATCTACACCCCAAAGTTATATCACCTTTCTATCAGGTGAACTGTCATGGCTTCACCTGAATGGTTTTGTGGACAGCAGATTGATGAGGGAACTAACTCTCCTTTTGAGAAAACTAGTAGACACACAGTGGAGCTACAGTTATCAAGATACAAGACACCTTTTCCCTCTCTCTGACACCCTCTTCTGTATGTGTCCCCCCCCCCCATTTCCTCCATGCCTAGTGGTTTCCCATGAAAAGGTAACATCACTTTTGCTGGAAGTCTGAACTCCCTGCTTGAGGACTTGTGGCAATTTGGCTGAGGAACGCATGTGGCTCAAGAGTAGCAGTTTGCCCAACCCTGTTCTAAAGCCAATTGTACGGTCCTGGTCTTTGTCCCTGAAATGATGTCCTCGCCCTTTTGATAGCTCTCCTCACTTCCCCTTGCAAATGGCTTCTGCTTGTGCAGGAACTTCCTAAAAGCCACTGGTAATGGGGGTGAGGTAAGCACAGGACCAGGAAGACTTCATAGTCCTCTCCATCTGCTCTGCTCTGTGATGGATCAGTGGAACATGGGAGGTGTTGCTCAGGACAGAGAGTTCATGCATTTCATTGTCCTGAACCCTTTAAATTCCCTGCTCACGTCCATGTTTCATTGCTCAGTTTATGGACTCTCTTCTTCTGCCTGTAGAGTAATTGTCAGCTGAGAGACGGTAAGCAGAACTCCAAGTGAGGGCAAAGAAAGGCAAGGGTTGCAATGTAGCCAGAATGACGTAGGCCTGGTCAACTGTCAGACTTAAGCGAATTAGAGCTGGGTGGGGGATTCAGCCAAAGTATTCTTGCTCTTGGTATTAGGCCCTTTTTGGGAAAATGTACCTCACCTTTCGCAAAACCTTTCAGGGTATTTAAATATGCATTTCTTTTGAAGGGTTGCAAGTCTATAAAACAGAAATGGAGGGAATTTGCATAGGAGAGACATTTTAGCATGGGCAAAGGGTGGGTAAGAAATGCACATTTTAGTCCTCCTCCCATAATATTTTTATTAGTTTTCATTTACAATCCAATAATAGCCTCATTATAACAATACCAGTTTATAATACAATTATTGATATCAATAATTTAAGTATCAAATTATATACAGTGGACTCTTGGGTTGTGAATGTGATATGTGTGGGAGGCATGTTCGCAACCCACAGCTTTCTCAACCCGCAGCGCCTCGTCTCCGCACGCGCGGGTTGCTATTAGGTGCTTCTGAGCACGCGCAAAGCACAATCTAGTGTTTCTGGTACTTCCGTGTTTTGGCACGTCTGTATCCCGAAATCACGCAGCGTGAAGCGTCTGTAACCCGATGTATGATTGTAATTTAGTTAAAGTGGCCCCACACGTGCTAGAATTGATGGCTTGATTGTTTGCTTTATATCTTTGTTCTTCCTGTGTGTGGCAATTATTCTGTCCGTGGTTTTATTTCCTGACCTTGTAAGATATTATGTCTTTCTTTCCCCTGGTTGTTGCTGTTATCCATCATGCCTTGGGCAGAACTGATATCTCATTGTTGTTCTAGAAATTTCTCTCTTGCTCTGTCCCATGCTTCATTGTTTTGCAACTTTAACAACAGCTGCAAAAGTCACTCTGTCCCAATAAATAATCCACTTTTACCATTTTTCCTCTCAGCTTGGGTAGAAGAGTGGTCTGTTGAACTGCAGATGACTCAGTTCCTTGGCCAGTTCACAGACTCCTTTCATCCTCCCTTCCAACTGAAGATATATGAGCAATTACACTTCCAATTAAATTAAACTCCAAGACCTTCAGTTATTCAGTTCACTTTGTAAATAATAACGGATGGGGAAGAGTTACCTCTATGTTTCCATTGTAAACCTTTTGCGAAATAGAGCTTCCCTCCCTTTCTCTCCTCCCCCCCAGTTCCATCTAATGTTATATTCCATATCTATAATCCAATTTCTTCCATCCTCGCTTGAACAAATATAATTTGAACTAACACTCAGAGGAGGGTTGATGAATCATAAATGTAGAGAAGAAAATTTTAAATAAAGAGAACCTCTGCTTCTTAATGGAGGCATTGGAGGGTTTTCAGTAGGCAAAGTGCTTTCCCACTCAGCACCTCCCTGCTGTGCCGGACTGAGAGCCAGGTCTGAGACGAACTGCGAGTGAAGCCTATTCCCCTCTGTCCCTAGGAGGAATTTGCAAGGATAATTACCCTCAACCATCTTTGTTTTCCTTTGCCAACAGTCTCCCACTGCCATGGGGTCTGCTTCCAGAAAGGCAGAATGGAACTGGAAGCTGCACATATTAGTTAGTTAGCTTACATCAGCCAATTCCTGCCATCCTGCCTTGCCTTTCTGTTTGAGGAAATGATCTAGCCCCAATGTCCAGCAACTCTGAGTTGTCTTTTGAAATCAGAAGTGTAGTCAGAAAAGCCATTAATTGGTTTTACTCATCTACCAGAAGTAATCACACTTCTCTCCGGGGGGAAACACAAGATTCAGGAAGATTTTGAGCAGAGGAGAGAGAACCACACTTTCTGGGGAATAAATTCTCAAGGCTGTTATTCTTCCATTCAGTTTTTGCAGCTCGATCTGGTTTAGTCCACCTGCCATGGATCTCTCTACCAGTGCTGTGGTCTTCTTGTTCCTCACCTACCACCTCTGTGAGGCAGGACGTCGAAGCTATAATTCAGTCCTCATGGTGTCCAATGGCGGGCAGTGGGGAGAATGGGGAAAAATTGAATTCTGTCCCTCAGGGCATGCATACGCATTCTCACTGAAGGTAAAGGCTTATCTATATCTTCTTTTTGATACCCTGATCCCAAGGAATAGTCACAATAATGTTATATATATATATATATATATATATATATATATATATATATATATCAAGTTGCTTTCCATCTTTCTTTATGAACCCATTGCCTACATATTACTGTCTGCAAGATGCTTTGAAGTGTTGAGTGCCATGCTTAAAGATTTAATGGCTCTAAAAATCTCCATGCCACTTTGTCAATCCACCCTGGAGAGGCTTAGAGTGAATTGCATTTTACATAAAAGAAAACTGGATGGACTGGAGGAAAAAAGGGACAAGGATACAGAAAAGTTTGGAGTGCAGTGAGCTGGCAATGTTTTGGTCAGGTTTATCTTCCTGAAAAGTGAGTGTGCAACTGGAAAATACAGTGTGTACAGCCGGACAGAGCTTCCGGGTCATGTGGCCAGCATGACTAAGCCGCTTCTGGTGAACCAGAGCGGCGAACGGAAACGCCGTTTACCTTCCCGCCAGAGCGGTACCTATTTATCTACTTGCACTTTGAGGTGCTTTTGAACTGCTAGGTTTGCAGGAGCAGGGACAGAGCAACGGAAGCTCACCCCATTGCGGGGATTCGAACCACCTACCTAGTGATTAACAAGTCCTAGGCTCTGTAGTTTAACCCACAGGGCGACCCCCGTCCCAACAAGTAGGGAGATGTAATTATGAACAGATAACTGCTTATTTAGGTTGCAAGCTAGTACTTTGGAAAATTCAGACTGCAGACACAGTCTGAATGTGAGTGTTGTCAGAGTCCTAGTTTGGTTAACTACAATTACAACCTCCCATTTTGTTACATACACAATATCTTTTTTCCGTTTTGTTTTCTACATGGGTACTATTTCTTTTTTCTTTTTCTTTTTTGTGCCTGGTCTTACTCTGTGCACTTGTAATTTTGTACTTTTTATTTTTCAATAAAGAATATAAAACAGAGTCCTAGCTTGCAAAAACAGCTTTATTGCAGTCTCTTTCTCTCTTTTCCACCAGGTACAGGAAATGCAAGGATTGACTGATGATGATACTGCCCTCAATGGCATCCGTCTCCATTGCAGTACTGGTGCAGTTGTACAATCCACTGTTGGACCGTAAGCATCTTCCTGATTTTTCTCTTTGTTGTTTGGAAAGTGATGATGTGAGGGGCTGGATGAAATCTATTATGTTTCAGCACCAGGGAAGGATAATGTCAGGGTCCATCAGCCTCATTCTTAGCTCTCTGAGTCTAATGATACCAACTCTAGGTTGCCTTCCAAATTTCAGAGGAACCCAAGCCCCACATAAGAAAGAGAAAAGAGGCTGCAACAACAGAGTACAAAGGAAAGGAAAAGCAGAGTTTCTTCCTGAGGACCACACATGCCAAGGAAAGACAGAGCAAGAGGAAAGCACCATCTATCCTGAGAGTGGGGAACCTCAAGCCCAGGGGTCAAATGTGGTCCCCCAGGCTTCTCTGTCTGGTCCCCATGAATATCTGTGATTGTCAGGGGTCAGGACCTCAGGCAGGAAGGAGAGGCAGGCTGAGTATGAAAAGGCCAAGACCTACCTAACCAGTGGCTGTGCCCTCCTGAGAGAAAGTAGGCACAATACTGCAGCTCTCCTTCCTGGCGGATGCACTGGCTTAAAAGATCAATGCCTCTACTCAACTGCTGTTTAGCCGTGACCTTGATCTTGTGGGGTGCAGTTGCTGCCTTGCCCGTGGCTTTCTTGCAGGAAAGTTGTTACCACTTAACTTAGTGGATCCCATCCTGCATGGTGCTTGTCACTGGACTTCATGAAGAAGCAGCAGCACCACACAGAATTAGGCCGTTCTGCTTAGCATCTATTAGGCAAGAGCAGCAAATGCTATGTGGCACCGATGTACCCTGACCTTACAAAGCAGTCCCATTCTTAACAGAAGATTGGGGTTTGAAACCCCTTTAACGATTCTTTAGCTCCATCTTCCAGGGCCAGATTGGGAGGGTGTGGTGTTGGTGGACCCTGGGTGGAACCTACTCCAGGGGTTACAACACACAGCCCTACTTAGAAGTTGAGGTTTGGTAGACACACTATACCTGAGGAGGTCTACAAAAGATGCCTTTTAAAAATCTGAGGAGGCAACTGCCCTCTTGACTTTCGTGTTGAAAAGCAAATCATTCCAATTTGGGTCGTATTTCCAGAGAGGCAGACATTACTGTCAGCATCGCCCTTGAGCCAGTGTCACCAACTGGACTCATGCACTTCAACCCCGACTGGGCTAGGCGAGCTGGGTAGCACTTCCAGAGACCACCTTCTGCACAGGAACAGATCAAAGTGCTGTGGACTCACAGCTTAGAGTTGTGAGCACCGGATTCACTCTCACAAAACAGTCGTCGCACAGCAGAGTATAGCAGAGTCTAGCAGTGTATAAAAACTCGGAAAGCAGCTCTGTAGAATATCTTCCTTTATTCTATAACTACAACTATGAGACAAAACTATATACAGAGCTAAATAGGTCTAAGCATAAATGAATGCTGCACTGAGTGTCTGCAGCTGCTCTTAGCAGCAACCTTATCTCTACACACGATCTCTAACACTCAGTCTCTCTCTCTCTCCGACACACTGACTGACTGACTGACTCTGAATAAGTAGAAAGCAGAACATTGCTCCTCCTCTCTGGAGACTCAGCAGACTCGTCAGGAGATTCTTGGATATGGGAGGGGTGAAATCTCCTCAATTACCATATTGTCTTTTTTTCTTTTTCCAGGTTGGGAAAGTGGACAGAGATTAAGTATTGCCCGAAGGACTACCTGGTTGCCTTCGCTCTGAATGTGGAAGCCAATCAAATGCTAGGTGACGATACGGCAGCCAACAACATCCAGTTCAACTGTGGAGATGGGACTGCACTGGAGGGCAAGTCCACCAACTTCGGTACTTATGGCCGCTGGAGCAAGCGCTGCACCGCTGGTGCCATCTGCGGGATCCAAACAAAGGTGGAGGCTTACTCTGAATCTGCAGCTGATAACACAGCACTTAATGATGTCAGGTTCTTCTGCTGTGACTGAATCACCTGGGCTTCATCCTGCCTGTGTTCCAATGGTTTGTTGGCATGAAACTTAACCAACAATAAATCATAACCAAAGAGTTGTGTGTACCTTTTGGAACTTTGTCCCTTCCTGATCTCAATTCCTTAAGCCTGAATGAATTGGTTTTGGATCGGAGGCCAATGCAAAGTTAACGAGGGAACCATCCTAGAGCCGTAGTGTGATATCTTTAGCCCATTGATCTTGCCAGGCCCACCAGCCTCTCAGTTTGTCCCATGAGGTTGCTTTGAACAAATTGCACCCACTTGCCAATCACCAGCCATCTTAGGCACAGAGATCTCTTATGTCTGATCTAAGCACCATGCGGTAAGATTTGAGGATTTGAAGGATTTGAAGGAATTTGAGCACCACGCATAGGAGCCAAGGTCCCTTCACCTCCCCCATAAGCTATTTGAGGGGGTCACTCCTCCCCCCAAGTTGATGGGCACTGCCATTCTAATGGTGTGCATCAATTATGTGGGACGGAGCTTACCTGCCTCCCCCCATTTTGTATTCAAGTCGGCACCCCTGGCACCAAGCACCACCAGGAGCTCAAAGTGCAAGCAGAGTCTTATCCCAAATTTTAGCACTCTGCCCAACAGTGCTCAGCTCAGAGATAAGCCTCAGGCTGTTATTTGAGAGTAGAAGGCAACATTTATACATATTCCTACTCCAGGAGTGTGGCAGAGGAGGTTGGAAATGCCTTTACTCTTAAAGTGCAGGCAGCATTTCACTTACCTTCAATCTATGCACAATGCTGAAACCAGAGAAAAGACTCTGCTTGCTCTTGGAGAGTAAAAAGCTGTTTTTTATTCCTAAAGGTTAGGGAAAGGGATCTCTGGCTTTCTGAATGTGTGTATGTATACTTGTCTGCCTGCCTCTCTCTATGTGTGTGTGTGTGCCTGTGGATTTTATTTATTTTCTATTTCTATTTATTTATTTGGAATTTATTCTGCTTTTGGCCCCATCCACCCATGGAAGAATGGCCACATTCCAATCTACACCTTGGGGCAAAATTGCTTGCCTTCTCCTGCCATATAGGGATTGATGAATGGATATGTTATGTTATGTTATTTTCTTCTGAGTCCTGAAGGACAGCAATCAAAACTATGGTTAGAGAGCAGTGGAGCAGTGGATCCATGATCACATCAGTGGTCCCAAATGCTCAGGTGGCCAGAACAGAAGTTTCCCCCTCTTCCGTTTGCTGCACTGGTGAACGGCTGTTGTAGCTGAGTGACCTAGACTGCCACCCTCTTGGTAGAGTGTGTCCCTTCTTATCAGCTGTGAGAGGAGCAGGAAGAGGAGATACAGGCAGCATGTGTGTCAGAGTGTGTGTGAGCAAACTAGGGGTGACAAGGTGAGACATTCACCTCTTGTGGTTGTGGCAGACAGAGGTGGGTCAGGAGGAGCTGCTTCCCATAGTGCTCAGCCCTAGGAAGATGCAGAGGTCACCTGGCTAAGAGGAGGAAAAGGCCTCAGAATGCAGAAAGCCGGAAGTTTGCACAACAGCTTACTAAAATGAAATAAAGAGATGTTGCCATTAAAGAACTGGGACATGGTGATGCCCGCTAAGAAACATAGGATTGCTCCTTAAAATACACTAATGGTTGGCTGGTTGTAAGTCACTTTGTGTTGCTCTGGACAAACAGATTTAATCAATAAAATATATCTCAATAGAAGCAGCCACCACAGTCCAGCTTTAAATAGCAATAGTTTCAATAGTGAAGCATAAGACAATGTAAAGATGAATATACAACATCACTAAAAAACATACAGCACACATCTAAAACCCTGTGAATACAAAGGTTCAGTTTTTAAACTTCGGACAATAAAGACCACAAAGATGGCACCAGGTGGGCCTTTCCAGGGAAGACATTTCATAACCAGGCTGACACCACCTATAAGACCCTGTATCCAGGAGCACTGGAAGAGAGCCTCTGATGATGATATCGGGGTCCAGGTAAGTAGACCTGGGAGGAGGTGATCCTTGAGGTAAGCTGTTCCTAGGCCATTTAAGGAGTAGACAATAAATCACTAGTGCAATATAGTGAAATTGTCCACAAGCCCTTTAAGAGACTTGATACCCCATGCGGAACTTTTTGTACTGTTTTCAAAGTCACCCCACACATAACTCACTTCAGTTAATCTAACAGGAAGATCATGGATAATGGACACAAGACTACCTCCAGCCCTGTAAGGTTATAGTGTATCAGATTAAGCTGATAAAAATTCATTTCAATGAATGATTCATTTCAGCAAAAAAAGGGTGAAAGGGACAGTTCAGCAATTTGTTTCAGTGCTTGCCTTCAAGCAGCAGTTAGTTTCAGCAGTTAGCTTTGGTAGTTGGATTAGCCAGTTTTCTAGAGTCAATAATCCGTTTTAGAAATTAAAGGTCATGGATGTACTCGAGTGGAGAACACTCCCTTGAGCAATGGGACTTCCTTTCCTCCCTTTGTATCCCCTGCAGAACCTCAAATGGTGCTCCAAAGGGTTGGGGAACCCTCCAGAGCAGATTTTTAGGGGGGGATGAGGAGCTGGCGGAAGAAGAAAAGAAACAAAGTCCCATTGCCCAAACAGATTTCCGATGTCCATGTGAATGGATCATTGTTTCATTATCCTCCACCTTTGTTTTTAAATCCCAAACTTTGCTTTCAGAATGTCCATCCATATATTCACATGCTCCTGTTTAGACATCAACTGTATAGACATTTCTTCCTTCAAAGCATTCACTAAAGCTGTTGCAGCTCTTGCTGTTGTTCCGTTGGAGTGCTTTTCATCCAGAGTAGGCACCATGTTTTTCAGGTCTGCTTCCTTGTCTGGATGTGTCCCTAAGTGCCTTCCATTCAAACAAAAGTGTTGTTGCCCACCCGGGAAGAATGGCAGATGAAAGCAATGGAGTATATGGAACTGGTGGAGATGACTGGCAGAATCCGAGACCAAGGGGAAGAGTTGGTGGAAGAAGATTGGAGAAAATTTAAAGTTTATCTACAGAAACATTGTAAAATTCAGGAATGTTACAAGGATGTTGGAATGAAGTAATGTGGTATTAGCAGAAATGATACAAAAGATTAGGTAAAAAATGATTTTTTAATTGTTGAAAGACCAGAATGTAAAATTATACTATATTAGGACAAACTACTAGGATAAAAACCAAGTTGGAAATGATTTGCTGGAATATTTAATTGAAGTAGAATACAAAAAAGGGAGGTGTGAGGAGGTCAGGGAAATAAGTTAATGAAAGATAAGACATGGAAAGAGGGAAATGTTTTTAATCGCCTTTATTTTTCTGTATTTTGTATCCTTTGTTTTTTTTCCTTTTCTTTTTTATTTCTCATTTTTTATTTCTCATTTTTGTAATTTTTCGAAACTCTAATAAATATTATTATAAAAAAACAAAAACAAAAGTGTTGTTGTTGTTGCTGCTGCTGTTGCTGCTGCTGCTGTTTGTTTAATCATTTAGTAGTGTCCAACTCTTCATGACCTCATGGACGAGAGCAAACTAGGCACTCCTGTCTTCCACTGCCTCCTGCAGTTTGGTCAAACTCATGTTAGTAGCTTTGAGAACACTGTCCAACCATCTCGTCCTCTGTCGTCCCCTTCTCCTTATGCCCTCAATCTTTCCCAACACCAGGGTCTTTTCCAGGGAGTCTTCTCTTCTCATGAGGTGGCCAAAGTATTGGAGCCTCAGCTTCAGGATCTGTCCTTCCAGTGATCACTCAGGGTTGATTTCCTTCAGAATGGGTAGGTTTGATCATCTTGCAGTCCATGGGACTCTCAAGAGTCTCCTCCAGCAGCATAATTCAAAAGCATCAATTCTTCGGCAATCAGCCTTGTTTGTGGTCCAGCTCTCACTTCCAGACATCACTACTGGGAAAACCATAGCTTTAACTATACAGACCTTTGTTGATGTCTCTAAGTGTCCCTAAGTGCCTTCCATTCAAACAAAAGTAGTGGGCAATATTGCTTTCATTCGCTGAAGTGGTGATTGCTGATTTCCCAAACCTTAAGGCACCAAGTGTAGTATATCTTGGCCCATTATTTTGGCTCATAGGGATAGTTATTGCTGTATCCGGATAGGAAGTGCTTGCCTCATGCCACCATCTCCCCACTCCTCATAAATATTTTTAAAGGCTTGGCAGCTCTACATTGGCCTTTCTTCTGCATGATTGTTTGTATCCTCCAACAGGTCTTTGCAGTGTGGCTTCCTGTTAAAGTTTGAAGGGTACTATGAAGCTGAGGGTGAACTTCAGCAGTTCTGTTATTCTGTGGATATATTTACACTACAAAGTTATATCAGATTTCTACCAAGTCAACTGTCATGGCTTCACCTGAATGCTTTTTTGAACAGCAGATTGATGAGAGAACTGTAACTCTCCCTTTGAGAAAACTAATCCACACATACAGTGGAGCTACAGTTCTCAAGATACAAGACACCTTCTTTTCCCTCTCTCTGACACCTTCTTCTGTATGTGTTGCCCTCCCTCCCCATTTCCTCCATGCCTAGTGGTTTCCCATGAGAAGGAAACATCACTTTTGCTGGAAGTCTGAACTCCCTGCTTGAGGACTTGTGGCAATTAGGCTGAGGACCCACATGTGGCTGAAGAGTGACAGTTTGCCAAACCCTGTTCTAAAGCCAATTGTACGGTCCTGGTCTTTGTCCCTGAAATGATGTCCTCGCCCTTTTGATAGCTCTCCTCACTTCCCCTTGCAAATGGCTGGGTGGGGGATTCAGCCAAGTATTCTTGCTCTTGGCATTAGGCCCTATTGTGAAAAGTGTACCCCTCTTTCCACACAAGTTTTCAGGGTATTTAAATATGCATTTCTTTTGAAGGGTTGCAAATCTATAAAACAGAAATGGAGGGAATTTGCATAGGAGAGACATTTTAGCAAGGGCAAAGGGTAAGAAATGCACATCTTAGTTTTTTTAAAATAATATTTTTATTAGTTTTCAATTACAATCCAATAATAACCTCTGCTTCTTAATGGCGGCATTGGAGGGTTTTCAGGAGGCAAAGTGCTTTTGCACTCAGCACCTCCCTGGCGAGAGCCTGGGTAAAGAGAAGAACTGTGAGTGACGCCTATTTCTCCCTGTCCCGGGGGGGGGGGGGATTTGCAAGGATAATTACCCTCAATCATCTTTGTTTTTCCTTCACCAACAATATTTTAAGTTGCTTCCCATCTTTCTTTCTGAACCCGTTGCCTGCATATTGCTGCCTGCAAGGTGCTTTGAAGTGTTGACTGCCATGCTTAAAGATTTAATAGCTCTAAAAAGTCTCCATGCCACTTTGTCAATCCACACTGGAGAGGCTTAGAGTGAATTGCATTTTACATAAAAGAAAACTACCATGAATCTGGATGGACTGGAGGAAAAAAGGGACAAGGATACAGAAAAGTTTGGAGTGCAATGAACTGGCAATATTGTGGTCAGTTTTAACTTCCTGGAAAGTGAGTGCCCAACTGGAAAATACAGACTAAACCGTTAGTGTGGAAGTAACCCAGGTACGTTCTGGTGCTTTCTAGAAGGGTTGCCATAAATCCAGATTTTCCCTGACATGTCCAGTATTTCAACAACATTCCTCCAAAAAGCAACAACCTTCTGTGTTTGGATTCTTACTTCTTGAAATAATATGGCAACCCTAACTTCACAAACTGGAGGAAACCTGCTGTAGCACATGAAGACATAAGAGAGGGATTGAGGATGCCTTAGCTAGCCATTAGCAAGATCAATTTTTCCCTATTAAGTTTGCTTACTTGGGGCCCATTGGACTGGTTGCACCAAAAGGCTACTGTCTTTTGATGCAACTCAGAATGTAAATCTCAAACCAGAACCAGTAATACTTGTACACAATTAGGGACATGTAATTATGAACAGATAACTGCTTATTCATGTTGCAAGCTACTACTTTGGAAAATTCAGACTAGTGCAAGCACACCAGTGCAAGTAGATAAACAGGTACCACTGTGGGAGGAAGGTAAAAATTTGTGCACATAGGTTATTTAGAATAATAATAGAATCAGGATGTAGGGCTCAAGCCCATGACCCTGAGAATAAGAGTCTCATGCTACCCTCTAAGCCAGGCATTGGGATCCACATCAGCTGCGTGGCTCTTGTTGACAAGGCGGAAGAGAGATCGCACGCTGTTTTGGGAGTGTGGGTATGTTATGTACTAAGCTTGGATCCTAGAACAATAGGCAGGTAGGATCCTAGAATGCAACAGCTGATTGGCTTGCAGGAGAAGACCAATCAGGTTCCAGGAGGAAGTTAATCAGCCTTTTAGGCTGGTAGGATCGTAGAGTGCAACAACTGATTGGCCTGCAGGAGAAGACCCATCAGGCTCCAGGAGGGAAGCAGAATCAGCCAATCAGACGGGACTCATTGTGTAAATAATGTATATAAAGGACCGTGGGTGGTTTTTTTTTTGGGGGGGGGAATTCAATCACTGTTTTAAAAGCAGCAATAAAGAGCACGAAATCACTGCAGGACTCCAAGTATATTTCAGGGGAGGAGAAGTTTCGCACAGGACAGCTCCGCAGCCCAACTGGTTTGAGGGGGGGGGAGAGATAGTTGCTGGGGGAGGGAGGGAGAGAGAGAAAGGGCTGGCTTGGGGGGGGGGAGACAGCTAGGTTCCGGCCCACCCTGCCCCCACCCCTGCCCCCCTCGGGGGAAGCAGCCAGTACCTGCCTGCCCACCCTGCACCCATCCCTGGGTGGTAGATCACTCCCTGTTTTTGATAATGGATCACAGAGCAGCAAGTTGCTGAATCCTGTTCTAAAGCACAGTGCACAGTACTGGTCTTTGGCACTGACATGATGTCCTCACCCTTCTGACAGCCCTCCCCACTCCCACAGGCAAATGGGTTCTGGTTGTGGAGGCATTTCCTAAAGGCACTGGTAATGGGGTGTGGGCAGGACAAAGAAGATTTCATAGCCTTCCCAATGCTCTGCTTTGTGATGGCTCAGAGGAGGTGTTGCTCAGGACAGAGAGTTCCTACACTTCATTGTCCTGCCCCTATAAATCCCCTGCTCACATTCATATTTCCTCACTCGGCTTAAGGACGCTTTCATTCTGCCTGGCAGCTGAGAGACAGTAAGAAGAACTACCTTGCTCTGCTCTAAGAAGTTTGGTAAGGGAAGACAAGGGTTGCAACATGGCCAGAATTACAGAGGCCTGATCAGTAGCCAGTAACCAGTGGGGATCCAGTCAAGCATTCTTGTTAGTGTTAATAGGCCTATGTTTTGTGAAAAGTGTACCCCGCTTTTCACAAAAGATTTCAGGGTATTTAACGAGGCATTCCTTTGGAAGTGTTGCAAATCTATGGCAGCATCCCCCGACCTTGTGATCTCTAGATGTTCTGGACTACAATTCCCATCAGCTGGATCCACCACCATGTTTGCTGGCTGGGGATGATGGGAGTTGCAGTCCAGAGCATAAGGAATTTACCAGGGTGGGGAAGGTTGGCCTAAGGGGCGCTGCAAGGCTATGCCCTTTCCATGTAAAAATTTGTAGATCAGTGTTGCAGGAGGTCCCAGGTATATCCTCCAGCATCTCCTAGTAGGGCTGGGAAGTCCCCTGTCTGAAACTTTGGAGAGTAGCTCTAGTGTAGACAGAACTAAGCTAGATAACCAATGGCCTGACTTAGAATAAGGCAATTTCCTGTGTTCCTAGAGCGAAGCCCCTGCCAAAGTGTATATCTCTGATGTTGGAGGCACTTAGTCGAAGCTGAATACTTTTTTTTTTATAGGCAAAAAATGGCTATTATAAAGAGCTCTGCAGAAGAAATATATCTACTCCCTCTGTGTTGTCTACCCCTCTCCCACCAACACCAGACTTTAGTAAGACCAGCAGAATACTGGTGCCTGCAGTCAAACCGGTGCTCTGATGTGGAATTAATAATGCTGTGAGTTTGCTACCATAAGTTCCAAGATGCTTAAGGATGGGTTGGCTACAGGGTACCTCTTCCCTGTAGAGCTGATGGGAAGGTGATTGGCTCTGCTAAGAGCCTAAGGCATTAGGCAGAGACAGAAGTAAGGAAAACTCACCCACCTTCAGCTAGGCACAAGCCTTAGGCTTATGCACACATTACACTGGGCAGAGGTGTATCCTTTCTCTACACTTATACTAGTGCTTGTGTGAAAGAGTGTACACTGATTGATTTGTGCACCTCAGCTACAGTGCACACAGAATTGCACTTACAGGAATGCACTGAGGGGACACCCCTTGAGGTGAAAAACAAGAGCAGGCTGGAGCAAGAAAGACAAATGTAGAGGAAGTACGGTACATTCATTCATTCATTCATTCATTCATTTATGCATTCTACTTGCTAGTATGAGCATCTGCCAAATAAATTGTCATGATGGCAGGTAGCTGAGTGGAGTCTCCTGTCAATTCTATTTAAATGTTACACATGTCTTCACCCTAAACCATTTTACTTTATTGAACTACAGTGGTGCCTCGCAAGACGAAATTAATCCGTTCCGCAAGTCTCTTCGTCTTGCGGTTTTTTCATCTTGCGAAGCACCCCTATTAGTGGATTAGCGGCTTAGCGGCTATTAACGGTTTAGAGGCTTAGTGGCTTTAAGAAAAAGGAAACAAACTCACAAGAACTCGCAAGACGTTTCGTCTTGTGAAGCAAGCCCATAGGGAAATACGTCTTGCGGAACGACTAAAAAAATGGAAAACTCTTTCGTCTTGCGCATTTTTCGTCTTGCGAGGCATTCTTCTTGCGAGGTACCACTGTATGTGGGGCTGATAGGAAGTATGTGTTTGTTTCAAGTTAAATGACAATTTGTCTTCCCATCCCTAGGTGTCGCAATTTCTCCCTTCTGTCTTACACCTGAGACTGTGTGTGTGTGAGAGAGAGAGAGAGAGGGGGAGAGAGAGAGAGAGAGAGAGATCCCTTAAGAAAAAGAAACAGAAATTGGAGGGGGAGTTTTAATAGGAAGGCCAAATTGCCAAGACATAGGAAATACAACAACTTGGTTGTTGAACGCCTTGCGACTCGAACGTTTTGGCTCCTGAACGCCGCAAACCTGGAAGTGAGTGTTCTGATTTGCAAATGTTCTTTGGAACCCAAACATCCGACGGGGCTTCCATGGCTTCCGATTGAGTGCAAGAAGATCCTGCAGCCAATCAGAAGCTGCGTCTTGGTATTTAATGTTTTTGGAAGTTGAATGGGCTTTCGGAATGGATTCTGTTCAAGAACCAAGGTATGGCTGTACATTTTGGCATTTTTGAAAAGACTCAATATGGAGTCCAAATGGCCGAAATATTGGGAAATACTGGAACAAGAAGGGGATAAACTGAAATTGCAGAGTTTCGAGAAATTAAAAGATAAAGTGCGAGACTGGCTCCATTATTACCAAATAATGGAGGCTTACAAATTGGACAGGAAAATTGGCTTCCAGGTGGAAAAATCAAAATTGGAAACAGAACTGTTAGAACCTAATCCTAAGATATTATCAAGAATGTATAATTTGCTGTTGAAATGGAATACGCAGGATGAAACGGTTAAATCAGCTATGATCAAGTGGGCACAAGATATTGGTCACAACATTATGTTTGCTGACTGGGAACAGTTGTGGACCACCGGTATGAAATTTACGGCATGTAGTGCCCTAAGAGAGAATATTATGAAAATGATTTATAGGTGGTACATGACCCCAGTCAAGCTTGCAAAAATTTACCACTTGCCTGATAATAAATGTTGGAAATGTAAAGAAAATGAAGGTACATTCTTTCACCTTTGGTGGACGTGCCCAAGGATTAAGGCTTTCTGGGAAATGATATATAATGAAATGAAAAAGGTATTTAAATATACCTTCCTGAAGAAACCAGAGGCCTTTCTCCTTGGCATGGTCAGCCAATTGGTGCCAAAGAAGGATAGAACATTCTTTATGTATGCTACAACAGCAGCAAGAATTCTCATCGCAAAGCATTGGAAGACACAAGATCTACCCACCTTGGAAGAATGGCAGATGAAGGTGATAGAGTTAGACTATATGGGACTGGCGGAAATGACTGGCAGAATCCGAGACCAGGGAAGAGAGACGGCGGAAGAAGATTGGAAGAAATTCAAGGACTATCTTAGGAAATACTGCAAAATTAATGAATGTTAGAATGACGTTGGTTTAGAAATTAAGTGGTTCTCAGCTGTAATGTTTATGTAAAAAGAAAAGAAAGGTTAAAAATTAATTGAAAATTAAGGGAGAGGATTTGCTGAATTAATAATTAGAAATTGGAATACAGAAAGGGGAGGTATGAGGAGATCGGGGAAGTAAGTTTAAGAAAATAAGGGATTGAAATTATACTTGTTCTTTGTTTGTGTTTTGTTTGTACTATTGTTTTGTTTTTATATAATCTATGAAACCTTAATAAATATCTTAAAAAAAGAAAGAAATTCACGTTTTAGTTAGTTAGAAATCAAAAGGTGTAGTCAGAAAAGCCATCAACTGATTTTAACACATCAAACAAAAGTAACCACACTTCCCTCCAGAGGAAAATGCAAATTCGGGACCAGAGGAAAGAGCCACTATTCCTAAGGAATAAATTCTCAAGGCTGTTATTCATCCAATTAAATTTTGCAGCTAGGTCTGGTGCAGATCACTTTCCATGGAGCTCCCTCTCAGCGCTGTGGTCTTCCTCTTCTTCTCCTACCATCTCTGTGATGCAGAAGACCGAAAACATAATGCAGTCCTCACTGTGTCCAATGGAGGGAAGGATGGTATATGGGGAAAACCTGAATTCTGTCCCACGGGATATGCAAATGGATTCCAAATGAAGGTAAATGCCTATCTATAGTCTGAATTTTGACACCCTGATGCTAAGGCGTGGTCACAATATCATACGGACGTATGAAAAGCACAAACAAACAAATGCCTTTATTTAGAAAGAAGGGCAGGGAAAGCAGCAGACAGAATGAAAAATGCAGCCTCTATCACAGAACCCACGCAGGGTCCCAGAAACACCAAGATGCTAAGTCTGTTTCATCTAATATGCAGTTCAGTTTACTAATTACTGAATCCCAGGCAAGTCAGCAGGATTTTCTGGGCCCAACACACAGTATATGGCCTGGGTCCTCATGTTAGGTTTCTGTGTGTTGCCACTGTGCAGTGCCTGGAGTCACAAGACTCTGTTTTGCATTCCAGGGATTCCAGGCTGTTGGAAGTCTCACGGAAGACAGGAGACGGATGGGATATTACTGGTTTCCTGTTCCTTTGTTTTCCAGTTGCTCTCTGCTTTCACAGAGAGCGGATGTATGCTTTTCTGTCTGCGTAACTAGAAATCAAACTCTTTGCAATGTAGCTCATATTTCTCGCCCTTCCCTGCTGCTGGATACTCTGCATAATGAGGGAACCTGCCTGGAGCCTTATCAGAGGCTCAGGTCGTTAATCATCGTCGGAGGCGATTCCAGAGGACTCGACCGGAGGATGAGCTTTTCCAGCTCGGTCGTAGCGGAGGCTCCGATACCTCTGAGGACAGCTTTTCATTAAATTTGCATATGCTTTGTGTAGTATGCAAATATTGTCCTCTTTTGAGGGTGGAGTAGAGTGCCCCAAAATAAATCAGTAACCACAAATATAATAAAAAGTCTCACAGACAGAATACAAACAGGTAAAGCTTTTCCCCATCACTGTATTTCCATACTAGAGAAGGGATAACCTGCTGAATTTCTGTCTCTGACACAGCTGGGAAAGGCACAAAAACCCTACTTTCCCTCAAGGCCAACCCTAAACCAAAGCAAGGGCTGCAATATTGTATCCATGTATTTGGGAGTAAGCCCCATTAAACAAAGAAAGACTTCTGAATAGACCTATTAAGTTAATTATACAGTGAATTCTTCAGACATGCCTAAGCCTCTTTGCAAAGTACCGTTGCTGTGTGTGCGGAGGGGATGATTTCACACCCGCTCGCAATTATCCTGCAGTAGGAACTGCAGAAAATAACTTCCAGGTAGTGCCCGATTTCAGATGAGCCAACCACAAGAAAGACGCATCCTGGTCGTTGGGAAGAAAGGAAGGGCAAACTGTGGAGATTCCAAGAACCAGAAAAAGAGGCAGAAGCAGGAGAGGAAAAGAACAGCTCTAGACCTCCAGAGAATCTTCTCACCTGGCACCCAAACAGCTCATGCAACAATGACAACTTTGAGTTGTTAAAGGAGGGGAGTGGGTAGGTAGAAGGGACCACATCTCAGTGGCAGAGTATATGCTTTTCATATGGAAGGTCTCAGGTTAAAACCTAATGATTTCAAGTCTGGGAAAGGGTTTGCTTTGGGATCCTGTTGAGCTATTCCTGGTCAGAGTAGACAGAAATGGTCTAGAAGACCAAATGGTCTGACATACTAAAACAAGGGAACGGATTTTCTCCTTTCTCTTAAATAAAAAAGAGACGTAAGAACAGGCTTGTGTGGGTTTCATTCTGAGAGCTGTTACATTTCTCATAATGTTTGCTCATCTGGATTGCACAGAACTGGATGCAGGTTTTCTATGCCAGCAATTAGCAGGGACAGATTTAGGGGAGCGTGGCTGGTTTGGTCGCACTGCGTGAAGAGTTCTGGGGGTGCCTCAGAGTGTGCCACAACTATTATTTAGAATGGAAGTCAGGAAGTGGAGGGGTGCCAAATTTTGGCATTGTACAGGGCGCTACTGAAATTAGGGACCCCAAGGTCTGCCACTGCTGAATAGAAAGGCTGATTCCCCACCCCACATTTCTTCATCTCCATCCTACTGATGGAAATGTTTTTGTTCTTTGAGGTGAATGTAAATCCTCATCTATGTCCAGTACCTGTGGGCAATTGTGTGCACATGACTTGAGCTAGTAGTGCTCATTGCTGATCTAGCTAGGTCATTGCAAGCCCTTGCACATAGAAATTTGCACTGAAAAAATGTTGTTTTGCTCACAAATAAATGTTGCCAGTACTGCAGATGCAGATTGAAGCACCAGTCTCTCTCTCTCCCCCGCCCCCCCCCCCGTTCTCCACCAGTTTCGCAGAGATGTAAACGAAGCCTTTAGAAAAGATTTCACTCTGAAGGGCATCCGTCTCCACTGCACTGACGGAAAAACAGTAGAGTCTAAAAGTGGAAAGTGAGTAGCTTTTTGAATTTCTCTTCCTTTATTAACTTGTTGCTTGGAAGTTTGGGGTAGGAGCGGGATGGGTAAATTGAAATATTTCATGCTAGATTAAAGGCAAATGGTAATCTGGACACGCTCTGAGTTTAACAGCCCAAAAATATAAATGCTTGCACAAAGTCCTGTGCAACTTACTTCTAGGGATGGAGGCAAAATTCAAATTGGTTCACATTTGAAGGCGAATCTGTTCTATACATCCTTTCTGAAATAAAGCTTTTTGCTCTAATTTGGAATTATATCTCTGGAGAGACTTTAAAAATAAAAATTCATTGACAAAGTTGTGGTATATAAATTTCTATTTAGACATTGCCATCCTTGTCCTTTTCTTTACAGTCTCGGGGAATGGGTTGCGGTTCAGAAATGCCCCCAAGGCAACATGGTGTCTTTTTCTTTGACTATTGAATTACCACAACCGCTAATTCCTCATGCTGTCAGTAACCTTGAGGTCCTCTGCAGTGGTGGGGCTAAAGTGAAGAAAGATATCTTTGAACGGATGGAAAAGGGCGAAATGAGCAAGCGCTGCCCTCGTGGCTTCATATGTGGCATCCAAACAAGGGTGGCGAATGAGAATCAAATGCTTGGCAAAGTAGAACTTCGTGACGTGAAGATGTTCTGTTGTGACTGATCCACCACCCTGCTGCACAGCCCTCTTCCACTGGCAACAGAGGATGACAGGGTGGAGTGGTGGTGCTTACCTGGCCTCCTGACAGCTGAACTGCTGCTGCTTGCTGGAAGGGAGAGGGGCAAGTCATTGTGAAGCTTGGTGTGGTGCAAACACACTGGCAGAGCCAATCCAGTACTCCTGCTGGTGTGTTTGCACTGTGCCCACTGCTTCTCTTTCTGTCCTTCCTTGTAAGCAGCAGTGACTCATCTGTTGGAGGGGTCACTGATTCCCCACCCTCTGAATGAGATAAAGGGGTTGTATTTAGACAGAATATAGCATGATTTTGGAAATCTCTGGGGTCTCTTTCAACTTTCAAGTATATTTAGGCTGCTTAAAAAAAAAATCAAGCTTGCTTATAATGTAGTAGTCATGCACCAGATCATAAAAACCAGCTAAGTGATTCTCTTATTTCAATTAAGTCTTAAAATATTACACACGCTATCAGTCATGTTATGTTTGGGGAAAATGTTTGGTTCATTCTCTGTATCATTTGAGATAACATTTCGTTGTAGTTCACTCTTTTGCTGTTACAGTAAAACTCATGAAAGTATTAATAAAAAAGACATTCACCAGACAAATTTATTGAACGCCGGAATGACGTTCATTTCTGAATCACCGGAATACTAAATTTTCTGACAGCATAGACTATATATGTTATTTTCTCTTACTGAATTCCTTTTTATTATTTCTCTCATACGCAAGTACAGGAGAGACATCTTTCTATAATATCATTGATTGCCTGTTCTGTTCTTTCACCAATAAAAATGAAATGAAATAAAGAGTAAGTGTGTCCCTTCTTATCAGCTGTGAGAGGAGCTGGAAGAGGAGATACAGGCAGCATGTGTGTCAGAGTGTGTGCGAGCAAACTAGGGGTGACAAGGTGAGACATTCACCTCTTGTGGTCATGGCAGACAGAAGTGGGTTAGGAGGAGCTGCTTCCCATAGTGCTCAGCCCTAGGAAGATGCAGAAGTCACCTGGCTAAGAGGAGGAAAAGGCCTCAGAATGCAGAAAGCCGGAAGTGTGCACAACTGCTTCCTAAAGTGAATTGAATTTTTTGAATTGAATTGAATTGAATTAATTTATTACGGTCATAGACCAGAAAAGCTTCCTAAAGTGAAATGAAGAGGTGGGGGAAGAGATGTTGCCAAAAGAGAACTGGGATATGGCGATGCCCTCTCTAAAATGCACTAATGGCTCGTTGTAAGTCACTTTGTGTTGTTCTGGGCAAACACATTGAATTAATTAAAAAATAAATCTCAATAGAAGCAGCCCCTCACTCCAGCTTTAAAAAGCAACAGTTTCAATAACACAATATAAAGATGAATACACAACATCACAAGAAATATACACAGCACACATCTAAAACCCTGTGAATTCAAAGGTTCAGTTTTAAAACAATAAAGACCACAAAGATGGCACCAGGTGGGCCTTTCCAGGGAAGGCATTTCATAACCAGGCTGACACCACCTATAAGACCCTGTATCCAGGAGCACTGGAAGAGAGCCTCTGATGATGATATCGGGGTCCAGGTAAGTAGACCTTGGAGGAGATGATCCTTGAGGTAAGATGCTCCCAGGTCATTTAAGGACTTTAATGGTCAAGAACAGTGCCTTGAACTGGAACCAGAAATGACTGGAAGCCAGAGTAGACAATAAATCACTAGTGCAATATAGTGAAATTTTCCAGAAGCCCTTTAAGAGTCTTGATACCCTATGCAGAACTTTCTGTACTCTTTTCAAAGTCACCCCACCTATAACTCACTGCAGTTAATCTAGCAGGAAGATCATGGATAATGGACACAAGTCTACCTCCAGCCCTGAAATGTTTAAAGAAGATAAAAAGAAAAATGGATTTGAATATACAAAATCAAGATTTGAATTACAGTTGTTAAGTAATTAAGGTTAAAATATTATCAAAAATGTATAAATTACTTTTGGAATGGCATGTCAAGGACGAAGAGGTTAAATCAGTTATGATATACTGGGGTAAAGACATAGGCCATAATATACAGCTTGAGCATTGGGAAAATTTATGGAAGGAAGGAATAAACTTTACAGCTTGCTGTTCACTTAAAGAAAATGTAATGAAAATGATGTGTACATGGTACATTACACCAGTGAAGTTAGCAAAAATGTATAAAATAAATAACCAATGTTGGAAAGGTAAAGGAAAAGAAGGTACTTTCTACCACATGTGGTGGACTTTTAAGGAGGTAAAGGCTTTCTGGGAGATGATATACAATGAAATTTAATAAATGTTGAAATAAACATTTGTAAAAAAACCCCAGAAACCTTCTTAATTGGTATTGTGGGTAGTGAAATACATAGACAAGAAACTGTTTTTATATGCAACAACCACAGCAAGAATATTATTAGCTCAAGGATGGAAGCAGCAAGAAAAAAACTCACTCACAGAAAAAAACAAGTGAGGGAGTGACACCAGGGGACAGGAAGGGCTCAAGACAGGAGTCAGAACTTAAAGGGAATATATCGAAAATAGTTGCTGAAATTAAAAAGGACATAAAACAAAGTGAAGAAAATATAGAATCCAAATTAAAACAGGTGGATAAAAAAATAGGACAAATGGATAAAAAAATAGAAGTGACGTGAATGAATTGAAGGGACAAATAAAGGAGGATACTAAAAGGACACAAAGCTTGGAAGAAGGGTTGAAAAGAACAAAGTTAGAAGTGTCTTTCCTTGTAAGCAGCAGTGACTCATCTGTTGGAAGGGTCACTGATTCCCCTCCCCCTGAATCAGATAAGGTGATTGTATTTAGACAGAATATAGCATGATTTTGGAAATCTCTGGGGTCTCTTTCAATTTTCAACTGCTACAAGCATATGTGGACTGGTTTTTTTTAAAACAATAACAACACAAGCTTACTTATAATGAAGTAGACATGCACCAGATCATTAAAAAAGCTAAGTGATTCTCTTGTTTCAATTAAGTCTTAAAATATTACACACGCTAACCCTCATGTTACGTTTGGGGAAAATGTTTAGTTAATTCTCTGTGTCATTTGATACTTTGTTACAGTTCACTTTTTTGTTGTTATATTAAAACTCAGTGAAAATATTATAAAAAAGACATTCACCAGACAAATTTATTGAAAGATGGAATGAAGTTCATTTATGAATCATTGGAATACCAAATTTTGTGACAACAGAAACTATATATGTTATTTCCTCTTACAGAATTCCTTTTGATTATTTCTCTCATACAGAAAAACACATGAGAGACATCTTTCTATAATACATTCGTTGTCCGCCTGTTCTGTTCTTTCACTGTTAAAAAAGAAATAAAATAAACTGAAGCATATGTTTATCTCTTACACATCCTATGGAGTAAATGTAGGTCTGTGGACTGTAACAAGTGTTTCTTGTAAAAATAAAATCTGTCTTGGGACTCGTCCTCATTTGAGCTGTAACTCCACGTTTTATCATTTTGAATTTGCCCTCATTAGTCCACACAGTCAGGTATTTGGAGATGACGACCCAGTCAGTGAGTGTGTGTCTGTGTTGTCAACCATTTCCATTGTTTTTTGGTCCCTCTGACTTTTCGTGTTCCTGCCTCCACAGGTTAAAAAGGCAGCACTGCTCTTTTTGCCCTCATATCTTCCAACCTCCAGTTGAGAATGTCCATGACCCTCCCTTAAAAATAAATAAATTCCTGAACAAATTTGTGCAAATAAGTTATTTAGGAATAGTGAAAATAATAATAGAATCATAGAGTAATAGAGTTGGAAAGGACTATGAGAGTCATCTAGTCCCATCCCCTGCAATGCATGATGTAGGGTTCAAACCCACAACCCAACATCAGATGCAGAAGTGCAGGCGCAGGAGGCAGGCTTAGCGTGGTTTTCCAAATGGGGAAGGGGGTGGCTGCTGGAGACAGAGGGAGGCACAAGGAGGAGCCACGAGGGAAAGCTCCCTTTGACAGGGAGGGAAGGAGAGAGGGAGAGGGCAAGCGCTATCGGCATCCACATCAGCTGCGTGGCTCCTGTTGACAAGGGGGAAGAGAGATCGCACGCTGTTAGGGGGGTGGGGGTATGTTATGTACTAAGCTTGGATCCTAGAACAATAGGCAGGTAGGATCCTAGAATGCAACAACTGATTGGCCTGCAGGAGAAGACCCATCAGGCTCCAGGAGGGAAGCAGAATCAGCCAATCAGACGGGACTCATTGTGTAAATAATGTATATAAAGGCCCGAGGGTGGTTTTTTATCACTGTTTTACAAGCAGCAATAAAGAGCATGAAATCACTGCAGGACTACAAGTATATTTCAGGGTAGGAGCGGTTTCGCACAGGACAGCTCCGCAGCCCAACTGGTTTGAGGGGGGGGGGGAGAGAGCTAGCTGCTGGGGGAGGGAGGGAGAGAGAGAAAGGGCTGGCTTGGGGGGGGGGGGAGACAGCTAGGTTCCGACCCACCCTGCACCCATCCCTGGGTGGTAGATCACTCCCTGTTTTTCATAATGGATCATAGAACAGCAAGTTCCCGAATCCTGTTCTAAAGCACAGTGCACAGTACTGGTCTTTGGCACTGACATGATGTCCTCACCCTTCTGACAGCCCTCCCCACTCCCACAGGCAAATGGGTTCTGGTTGTGGAGGCATTTCCTAAAGGCACTGGTAATGGGGGTGTGGGCAGGACAAAGAAGATTTCATAGCCTTCCCAATGCGCTGCTTTGTCATGGCTCAGAGGAGGTGTTGCTCAGGACAGAGAGTTCCTACACTTCATTGTCCTGCCCCCTATAAATCCCCTGCTCACATTCATATTTCCTCACTCGGCTTAAGGACGCTTTCATTCTGCCTGGCAGCTGAGAGACAGTAAGTAGAACTACATTGCTCTGCTCTAAGAAGTTTGGTAAGGGAAGACAAGGCTTGCAACATGGCCAGAATTACAGAGGCCTGATCAGTAGCCAGTAACCAGTGGGGATCCAGTCAAGCATTCTTGTTAATGTTAATAGGCCTATGCTTTGTGAAAAGTGTACCCCGCTTTTCACAAAAGATTTCAGGGGATTTAACGATGCATTCCTTTGGAAGTGTTGCAAATCTATGGCAGCATCCCCCGACCTTGTGATCTCTAGATGTTCTGGACTACAATTCCCATCAGCTGGAACCACCACCATGTTTGCTGGCTGGGAATGATGGGAGTTGCAGTCCAGAGCATAAGGCATTTACCAGGGTGGGGAAGGTTGGCCTAAGGGGCGCTGCAAGGCTATGCCCTTTCCATGTAAAATTTTGTAGATCAGTGTTGCAGGAGGTCCCAGGTATATCCTCCAGCATCTCCTAATAGGGCTGGGAAGTCCCCTGTCTGAAACTTTGGAGAGTAGCTCTAGTGTGGACAGAACTAAGCCTGACTTAGAATAAGGCAATTTCCTGTGTTCCTAGAGCGAATCCCCTGCTAAATTGTGTATCTCTGATGTTGGAGGCACTTAGTCCAAGCTGAGGTAATCACACTTTTCTCTCCCGGGGGAAACACAAGATTCAGGAAGATTTTGAGCAGAGGAGGGAGAACCGCATTTTCTGGGGAATAAATTCTCAAGGCTGTCATTCTTCCATTCAGTTTTTGCAGCTCGATCTGGTGCAGTCCACCTGCCATGGATCTCTCTACCAGTGCTGTGGTCTTCTTGTTCCTCACCTACCATCTCTGTGAGGCAGGAGATCGAAGATATAATTCAGTCCTCACAGTGGCCAATGGCGGGAAGTGGGGAGAATGGGGAAAAATTGAATTCTGTCCCTCAGGGCATGCATACGGATTCTCACTGAAGGTAAAGGCTTATCTATATCTTCTTTTTGATACCCTGATCCCAATCGAGTAGTCACAATAATATAATATATATATTTTAAGTTGCTTTCCATCTTTCTTTCGGAACCCATTGCCTGCATATTACTGTCTGCAAGGTGCTTTGAAGTGTTGACTGCCATGCTTAAAGATTTAATAGCTCTAAAAAGTCTCCATGCCACTTTGTCAATCCACCCTGGAGAGTCTTAGAGTGAATTGCATTTTACATAAAAGAAAACAACCATGAATCTGGCGTGGAGGAAAAAAGGGACAAGGAAACAGAAAAGTTTGGAGTGCAGTGAGCTGGCAATATTGTGGTCAGGTTTATCTTCCTGAAAAGTGAGCGTCCAACTGGAAAATACAGACTACACTGTTAGTGTGGAAGTAACCCAGGTAAGTTCTGGTGTTTTCTAGGAGGGTTGCCATACGTCCAGATTTTCCCTGACATGTCCAGGATTTCAACAACCTCCCCCCCCGAAAGCTTAACAACTTTTTGTGTCTGGATTCTTGCTTCTTGAAATAATATGGCAACCCTAACTTCACAAGGGACGCAGGTGGCGCTGTGGGTTAAAGCCTCAGCGCCTAGGACTTGCCGATCGAAAGGTCGGCAGTTTGAATCCCTGCGGCGGGGTGCGCTCCCGCTGCTCGGTCCCAGCGCCTGCCAACCTAGCAGTTCGAAAGCACCTCCGGGTGCAAGTAGATAAATAGGGACCGCTTACCAGCGGGAAGGTAAACGGTGTTTCCGTGTACGGCTCTGGCTTGCCAGAGCAGCGATGTCACACTGGCCACGTGACCCGGAAGTGTCTCCGGACAGCGTTGGCCCCTGGCCTCTTGAGTGAGATGGGCGCACAACCCCAGAGTCTGTCAGGACTGGCCCGTACGGGCAGGGGTACCTTTACCTTTACCTTTTTAACTTCACAAACTGGAGGAAACCTGCTGTAGCACATGAAGACATAAGAGAGGGATTGAGGATGCCTTAGGCAGCCATTAGCAAGATCAATTTTTCCCTATTAAGTTTGCTTACTTGGGGCCCATTGGACTGGTTGCACCAAAAAGCTACTGTCTTTTGATGCAGCTCAGAATGTAAATCTCAATCCAGAGCCAGTAATACTTGTACACAATTAGGGACATGTAATTATGAACAGATAACTGCTTATTTAGGTTGCAAGATAGTACTTTGGAAAATTCAGACTGCAGACGCAGTCTGAATGTGAGTGTTGTCAGAGTCCTAGTTTGGTTAACTACAATAGCAACCCCCCCCCCTTTTGTAAAACACACAATATCTATTTTCCATTTTGTTTTCTACATGGGTACTATTGTTGGCTATTTGCAGTATGGTAACGCTGCAGAGAGCTTGCTGGGGAGACCATGCATTAAAAAGGGACTCAAAAATAACTTAAACAAGGTTTTTTTTATATATAATAAATTTTTATTAATTTTCCAATATAATCATACAATTTTATCCAAATTTTAACAAATTTTAACAAAATACTCTTTTTGGTCTTCCTTCAGATTTTCTGGTAATCATCCATATTTACCCTTTAATACGCATTCCTTTAATTGCATTGCCATTTGTCTTCCCTCCCTTTTCTATTTCTTTTTAACAATATCTCTTTAAATTTTACAGTGCTTCTTGAAACCCCACTAGCGTTGTTTGCACCTCACATATATTTTTCAGATAATCTACAAATTTTCCCCAATCCTCGATGAACTTTTGGTTTTGGGCATATCTTATTTTCCCAGTCAATTTGTCCAGTTCTGCATAGTCAGTCAATTTCATGCTCCATTCTTGAATCGTTGGTATTTCCTCTTGTTTCCATTTCTGGGCCAATAAAATTATTGCTGCCGTAACTGCATACTGGAATAATTTACAGTCTTTTCTTCTTATTTCTTTTCCTGTAATCCCTAAAAGAAAAGCTTCTGGTTTCTTAACAAAAGTGTATTTTAACATCTTTTTCAATTTATTATATATTGCTTCCCAGAAACTCTTTACTTTCTTACATTCCCACCACATATGGTAAAATGTTCCCTCTTTTTCTTTACATTTCCAACACTTATTACATGTTTTATACATTTTTGCCAATTTTGCTGGTGTAATGTACTATCTATAAAACATTTTCATTACATTTTCCTTCAACCCCATGCATGCAATAAATTTTAAATTTTCCTTTCATAATTTTCCCCAGTCTTCAAATTGAATATTATATCCAAGATCTTTGGCCCACTGTATCATTACCAATTTAACCTCTTCGTCTTTCATATACCATTCTAACAATATCTTATACATTTTTGACAGAGTTTTATATTCATTATTTATTATCTCTGTTTGGAACTTTGAATCTTTTTCTGCATATCCACTTTCCTTTATATCTTTTTTAAGCATTTCATTTACCTGGAAATAATGCAACCAGTCATACACATAATCTTTAACATAGTCATATGGTTTTAGTTTCCATTTTCCTCCTTCTTTAATTATTAATTCTCCGTACGTAGCCCATTTCCCTCTCGTGTTAATTTTCTTTACACACATAACCTCTAGTGGAGATAGCCAATGTGGAACTCTTGGCTCCAGAAGGTTTTTATACCTGTCCCATACTTCTATTAGTGAACTCCTGAAAATATGGTTCCCAAATCCTTTGTGAACTTTCTTCTTATCACTCCAAAGGTAAGCGTGCCACCCAAATCTGTTATTAAAACCCTCTAAGTCCAATAATTCCGTATTTTCTAATTTTAGCCATTCCTTTAGCCAGCAAAGACATGCTGCTTCATAGTATAATTTCATATCTGGCAGGGCAAAGCCTCCCCTTTCCTTCACATCTGTTAATAGTTTGTATTTTATTCTTGGCTTCTTGCCCTGCCAGATATACCTTAAAATTACTCTTTGCCAATCTTTAAAAATCCCTACCCCCTTAACAACGGGGATAGTCTGAAATAAAAATAACATCTTTGGAAGCACATTCATCTTTATCGTAGATATTCTGCCCCAAAAGGACAGTTTCATTCTACCCCACACCTCCAGGTCATTCTTAATTCCTTTCCACACCTGAACGTAGTTATTCTGGTACAGGTCAATATTTTTAGGCGTTAACCAAATTCCTAAATATTTTACTTTCTTTACCACTTCTATCTCTGTCTGTTGTTGCATTGTTTCTATCTTATCATACTCCATATTTTTCACCATTATTTTAGTTTTTTTCTTATTCAATCTAAAACCGGCCACTTTTCCAAATTGTTCAATCTCCTCCAATACTTTTTTGACACTCTCCCCTGGTTCTTCCATTGTTATAACCAGATCATCGGCAAAGGCTTTTACTTTATATTCATTCTGACCTACTGTCACCCCTTTAATTTATTTTGTCTAATCATATTTAACAAGACCTCCAGGACCATTATAAATAACAATGGCGAGAGCGGACAGCCCTGCCTTGTTCCTTTAGATATTTTTATATCTTCTGTAACAACATTGTTAACTATCAGTTTAGCTTTCTGCTCTGTATATATTGCCTTAATTCCATTGAAAAACTCTTTTCCCACTTCCATATACTCTAAATTTTTCAACATAAAATCCCATACAATATTAGCAAAGGCCTTTTCAGCATCCACAAACATCAATATCGCTTGTTTCTCATTTCTGGCAGTCAAATATTCCAAAATATTAATTATATTCCTTACATTATCTTTCATTTGTCTGCCTGGCAAAAACCCTGCCTGATCTTTGTGGATAATATTTGTCAGAATCTTTTTCAATCTCTTCACCAAAATTCCTGCAAATATTTTGTAATCCGTATTCAATAAAGAGATAGGCCTGTAATTTTTAACTTGAGTCAAATCAGAATCTTGTTTCGGGATCAGAGTAATAAATGCTTCCTTCCACGTTTCTGGGATTTCTCTTGTTTTTAAAATATTGTTCATAACTTCTTTCAATGGAAATAGCAAAATATTTCTCATTTCTTTGTAATATCCTGCAGTAAATCCATCTGGTCCTGGGGCTTTACCCCTCTTCAATTCTTTTATCACCTCTTTGATCTCTTCCACTTCTATTGGAGTATTCAGCTGGTCTTTTTGTTCTGTTGGGATCATCTGCACCTTTTTATGTTTTAGAAATTTTTCTATTTTCTTTAAGTTGTTTCTCTCTTTATTTTTATATAAATGCCTATAGAAGTCCAAGATTCCTTTTCTGATTTCTTTTGAATTAACTATCTCTTCACCATTTACAATAATTTTGTTGATCGTTGTAATGGTTGTAAGGGGGTTACTTGTGCGTAAATTGCCTTTGGTTTAGTTTGCTTGCTTGCCCAACCATGCTTAGGCTCACAGCTCGCCCTCCGTGACCTGTTAGTCACTTGCAGAATCCGTCAGTGGGCGTTTCTTGAAGCTCTTCCAGCATAAAAGCTGTTTGACGCCAAGTCTCCGCCTATGTTCCCTGCGCGGAACTCGTCTGCGCAAGTAAGGGGAAGGCTGGGGCGTGCCAGCGTTCTCTCCACTAGTTTCTGGTGAAGGGTCTCGGAGCCCTGTCACCAACTCCTCCATCTCCCTCTCTTCTCTACTGGTGTTACGCTGAATTCCTTCCCCCCTGCTGGTCCCCTCTCCGGCATCGCTCTGGAGCCCTGCCTCCGCCTCTCGCTCTGATGTCAGTTCCCTGACAATCGTGTTCTGTTCTTTTCTCTTTTTAATTTGCCATGCAAGTAGTTTTCCTGATTTGTTAGCAAACTCGAAGTTTTTCTGTCGTGATCTGAAATTATTTTAGGCTGTATTTCTACTTGCTGGATTCTTGGAGTCAGTTCATTTGAGATCCATATTTGATCAATTCTTGACATTGACTGATTCAGATCTGAGTAATAAGTAAATTGCTTCTCTAATGGGTGTCTAAGTCTCCAGATATCAACCAAATTACAATTCTTAGTCATCAAAAAAAAAAAAAAAGGCTTTGGTAATTTCCCTTCTTTTCCCCCCCAATAATATTTATTAAAGTTTTAGAGGTTACAAAAATAAAAAATAAAGAGGGTTCTTGATACAACAGAATGCAATAAAAAAGAGATCTCAAAATGAGAAAAAAGACAAAATTTTGGAGAAAATAAAAGGAGAGAAGAAATTAAGATCGAAACCAAAGTCACAAGAGATTCTGAGAGAAATTAAGTTATATCAAGTACAATATATGAAACTGATAAATCAGGAAGTAGAGTGGAAAATTAAACAAATGAGACAAAAGACTTTTGAGTCAGCTGATAAATGTGGAAAATTATTAGCGTGGCAGTTGAAAAAAAGACAGAAGTTAAATACGATTACAAATCTTGAGATCGAAGGGGAAAATATTCAGAATCCGGTGGAGATTAGAAAGTGCTTCCAGAGATACTTCAAACAACTTTATACTCAAGGGCCACAGAAAGAGACTGATAAAGACCAATTTTTAAGAACTAATGCATTACAAAAAATATCTCAAGAAAATAAGATAATGTTGAACTATAAAATTACAGAACAGGAGATTGAAGGTGCCATTCAGAATATGCAACTGGGCAAGTCTCCAGGGCCGGACGGGCTAACCTCCAAGTACTATAGGACTTTGAAAGACTATTTAATTCAATCACTAAAGGAGGTCTGTAACAGAATTATGGAGGGGAAGAAGGCGCCGGAGACGTGGAAAGAAGCTTTCGTCACACTTATACCGAAAATAGAATCTGAAAAGACACAACTCAAGAACTACCGTCCCATCTCCCTTTTAAATGTGGATTACAAAATTTTCGCAGACATTCTAGCTAATAGATTAAAAAGAGTGTTAACAGAAGTGATACATAAGGATCAGGCAGGCTTTCTACCAGGTAGACATTTGTCTGACTTGGAAAAGGAGGGAAGAAGAATAGAGTGAGAGATTGTTTGATTACACTCCGATCTAAAGAAGAGAGAGATAAAATTTTGGGTTGGCACTATCAGAAGACCCTGGTAATACTGCAGTCAAGAGTGGAAATATTCAAACATATCCTGAAACATTTTTTGGACCTTAGGTCCAATTATGGAGATTTGGTTGCCCTGCTGAGAAGGAATAGAATGTTCTTTAGGTGGGAATTCCCCCAAGGCCTATCCTTCAGCTTCAAAGGAAGGAAAATAAAAATAAGATCAGTTGACCACAAAGAAAAGTTTTTGAGTAACCACAAAGAAAATCTGCAGAAGGAACTTGGAAAAGAGCCAGGAGCATTGGACAGAAGATCACCAGATAGAGGGCTAGAGCAAAAAGTATTGGATAGAAGATCACCAATAGTGGACATAGCAACACTATCCTATGGACTGGATTCCCCAGTGAAAGTGATACCAACACCACCGACAGAACAAGAGCAAGCATTGGGTGCAGTTGGAGCAAAATCAAAGTAACTACATCATGGCACTGCAAGCATTAAGCTGGAATGTGAATGGACTCAACTCCCCGGAAAAGAGGCGGAGAGTCTTTCATTTATTAAAAAAAGGACAATTGGACTTGATTTGTCTACAAGAAACACATGTGATAAGGCTACACAGGAAGGTATTGAGCAATAAAAGACTGGGACATGAATTTATTTCATCAGATAAAGTTAAGAAAAGAGGAGTAGTACTTTATGCAAAGGAGAGCCTATCACTACCAAAACCTTTTTTTGATATGACTCACAATATGGATTTAGTTGACATCTGGAGAATGAAGAACCCCTTGGGAAGAGAGGGAACTTTCTTCTCTGAGGCCAAAATGACATGGACAAGAATTGACCAAATTTGGGTAACTAAAGGGCTGGCTCCGAAGACTAGGTAAAGGTAAAGGTACCCCTGCCCGTACGGGCCAGTCTTGACAGACTCTGGGGTTGTGCGCCCATCTCACTTAAGAGGCCAGGGGCCAGCGCTGTCCGGAGACACTTCCGGGTCACGTGGCCAGCGTGACATTGCTGCTCTGGCGAGCCAGAGCCGCACACGGAAACGCCGTTTACCTTCCCGCTGGTAAGCGGTCCCTATTTATCTACTTGCACCCGGAGGTGCTTTCGAACTGCTAGGTTGGCAGACGCTGGGACCGAGCAGCGGGAGCGCACCCCGCCGCAGGGATTCGAACCGCCGACCTTTCGATCGGCAAGTCCTAGGCGCTGAGGCTTTAACCCACAGCGCCACCTGCGTCCCTAGACTAGAAAGGTGGAAATTTGCCCTAAAACTTGCTCCGACCACAATGCTGTGAAGATGGAAATGAAACTAACACCAATTGGCTCCTTCAGATGGAGGATGAATGACACTTTGTTTAGGAACGAGGAAGTGACTAAAAAGGCCCAAAAAACCTTGAGAGACTATTTTGAGATAAATATGAATACCACTGTTGAAAAAAGAGTAATTTGGGACGCAAGCAAAGCGGTTATGAGAGGATTTTTGATAAAACAGAATGCAATTAAGAAGAGAGCTCAAAATGAGAAAAAAGACAAGATTTTGGAGAAAATAAAGGAAGGAGAGAAGAAATTGAGAGTGAAACCAAAGTTGCAGGAGATTCTGAAAGAGATAAAGTTATATCAAGTACAATATATGAAAATGATGAATCAGGAAATAGAATGGAAAATTAAACAGATGAGACAAAAGACGTTTGAATCAGCAAATAAATGCGGAAAACTGCTGGCTTGGCAAATGAAAAAAAGACAAAAACTTAATACTATTACAAACTTGGAAGTGGAAGGAAAGAATATACAGAATCTAGTGGAGATCAGAAAGTGCTTCCAGAGGTATTTTAAACAACTATATACACAGGAGACGCAGAAAGAATTGGACATTGATCGATTTTTGAAATTAAATGGATTACAAAAAAATTCTCAAGAAAATAAGCTAATGTTGTATTACAAAATAACGGAGCAGGAGGTAGAAGGGGCCATCCAGAACATGCAACTGGGCAAATCTCCAGGACCGGATGGTTTGACTTCAAGATATTATAGATCCTTGAAAGAATGGTTAGTACAACCCTTAAAGGAAGTCTGTAATGAAATATTGGAAGGGGAAAAGGCACCAGAGTCGTGGAAGGAAGCTTATATTACACTTATACCAAAAACAGAGTCTGAGAAGACACAGCTTAAGAACTAACCCCCCCCCCCATATCTTTGCTTAATGTGGATTATAAAATTTTTGCAGATATTTTGGCTAAAAGACTAAAAAAGGTACTAGTAGAAGAAATCCATAAAGATCAAGCGGGCTTTCTCCCGGGGATCACTTGTCTGACAATACGAGGAAGATTTTAAATTCTTCTTGTTCCAAATCCAACTTCCAAAACTCTGCAAATTCCTGCGTGAGAAAGTCTATCAAACTATCCTTCTCCAATTCCGGTACAGCTCTAATCCTCAAATTTGTCTGTTTTTCCTTAAGCTCAAACATAGAGAGCATCAACTTGTGGTCCTCAAGTTGCCTCTGTAGATCTGGGACTCTCTTTGTTTCCAATTGTGTTACCTTGTCTTCCACGGCAGCAACTTTTTCCCTGGCTTCCTCTGCGGTCTGTCGGGTCAAAGTAGATTCCTGTATCAATTTCTGAATAGATTCTATGTTGGTATTCACCTTTTGTCCCAGATTATTTATACTTTCTGTATTTAAATTGATTTTAGTATTTGAAGCATCCATCTTCGCATTTGTCACATCCACTTTCACGTTTGTCGCGTCCACTTTCGCATTTGTCACATCAACCTTCTTATTAAGTTGCTCCAAAGATTCTTTTTTTTTTCCTTATTAAATTTTTATTTCATGGAAGTAAAGAATATGTACACACACACACACATATAAACATACAAAAGTAAAAGTATTACACAGACAAATAAAGATAAAGAAAGAAATAAAAGTAAGAGAAATATATAAAAACTTAATTTTCACTTTGGTCACATTTCTTAATCTTCATTTTCAAAACTTCCTTTAGCTTTCCCGAAAATCATTCGAAGTAACACTTTAAATTACACATTTCTTAGTATATATTGTCATTGTACCTTTTTATATACGTTTCTTAGTGTATATTAACCTTACATATTATTTAGTCTCCTATTCTCTTTAAACAATAACTCACAATCTTTCACAGTGCGTCTCTAAATCCCTTTAGCGTTATTTTCCCTTGACTAATAAATTCCAAGTAATCTACATATTTTCCCCAATCCTCAGTGAACTTTTGGTCTCTTATGTATCTTACTTTGCCTGTAAGTCTGTCCAATTCCATATAATCCAACAGTTTAATCTCCATTCCTCCACCGTTGGTGTCTCCTGCTTTTTCCACATCTGGGCCAGCATTACTCTTGCTGCTGTAACTGCATAATATACTAATCTACGATCTCCTTTTCTTATCTCATAACCCAATATACCTAGTAGGAAAAATTCTGCTTTCTTTGGAAACGTATATTTTAAAATCTTCTTCAGTTCTATATAGATTTTTTCCCAGAACTGTTTAACTTTTCCACACTCCCACCACATGTGATAGAAGGAACTCTCACTAACCCTACATTTCCAGCACTTGTTATCCACCTTATACATTTTCGATAATTTCATAGGTGTTAAATACCATCTGTAAAACATCTTCATTATGTTTTCCTTTACCGTTACACACGCCGTGAAATTTAGTCCTTCCTTCCAGAGTTTTCCCCAATCTTCAAATAGTATATTATGTCCTACATCCTTTGCCCAGCGAATCATTACACACTTAACCTCCTCATCCCCTAAATTCCAATCCAACAGTATCCTATACATTTTCGAAACAATTTTTTCTTCTTTGTTTATAATCTCCGTCTGAAACTTAGATTCCTTCTCTGCATAGCCTCTTTCTTTAAGATCCTTCCTGAACATTTGGTTCACCTGGAGATGGTGTAACCAGTCATAGACATGTTCTTTAACCTGGTCGTATGGTCGTACAATCCATTTCCCATCTTCTTTAATTATTAACTGGTTATATGTTGCCCATTTACTTCTCATATTAATAGTCCTCGCACACATGACTTCTAGAGGTGAAAGCCAATGTGGGGTTTTTGGTTCCAACAGATTTTTATATTTATCCCATATTTCAACTAAAGGTCCTCTGAAAATATGATTCCCAAATCCCTTGTGTATCTTCCATTTATCCCGCCATAAGTAGGCGTGCCAGCCAAAGTTGTTATCGTAACCCTCCAAGTCTAATAATTCCCTGTTCTCAAGCCTTACCCAATCTTTGACCCAACATAGGCAAACCGCCTCATAATATAATTTCACATCCGGCAAGGCGAAGCCCCCCCTTTCTTTTATGTCTGTTAATAGTTTAAACTGAATCCTAGGTTTCTTTCCCTGCCATATGTATCTCGACAACACTCGTTGCCACTCTTTAAAGATTCGGCTTCCTTTAATTATAGGGATAGTTTGAAATAAGAACATCAACCTCGGCAGCACATTCATCTTAATTGTGTTAATCCTTCCCCAAAACGACAGTTTCAGCCCTCCCCAAATTTCCAAATCTTTTCTTATTTCCCTCCACATCGATTCATAGTTATTCTTAAACAGATCTATATTCCTAGGTGTTATCCAAATGCCAAGATATTTCACTTTTTTAACCACTTCTATTTGCGTTTGCTGTTGAATTGTTTCTGTTAGTTTCTGATCCAAATTTTTACCTATTATTTTTGTTTTACTCTTATTTAATTTGAACCCTGCTACCTCTCCAAACTGATCTAATTCCTTTAATATCTCTCCTGTTGCAGTTGTTGGTTCTTCTGTCATTATAACTACATCATCCGCATAGGCTCTGATCTTATATGCATTCTGCCCAACTAACACTCCTTTTATTTTTTGGTTCTGCCTTATAGAGTTTAGTAGTACTTCTAAGGTCATTATAAACAGAAGCGGGGAGAGCGGGCAGCCCTGTCTTGTTCCTCTTCGTATCTTTATCTCTTCTGTCACTATATTATTGATAATCAGCTTGGCTTTATGATCTGTATATATGGCTTTTACTCCATTAAAGAAATCCTCCCCCACTTCTATATGTTCTAAATTTTTCAACATAAAGTCCCAAATAACATTATCGAATGCCTTCTCGGCATCGACAAACATCATTATGGCCTGTTTGTTAATCTTGACAGATAAATACTCTAGCATGTTAATTATATTTCTTGTATTGTCTCTCATCTGCCGTCCTGGCAGGAATCCCGCTTGATCCCTATGAATAGTCTCTGATAGTAGCCTCTTCAGTCTTTTTGCAAGGATCCCCATGAATATTTTATAATCTACATTTAGCAGTGAGATCGGTCTATAATTTTTGACCTGAGTTAAATCTGCGTCTTGCTTGGGGATAAACGTAATGTATGCCTCTTTCCAGGTCTCTGGGAATTCTCCTTTCCTTAAAATGTTATCCATAGTTTCTTTCAGAGGTCCCACCAAAATGGATTTCATCTCTTTGTAATAACCTGCGGTGAATCCATCAGGACCTGGGGCTTTTCCCCTCTTTAACTCTTTAATTACGTCTTCTATTTCATCACTTCCTATTGGGGTATTCAGCTGTTGTCTTTCCTCCATTGAGATTTTTTTCGCCCCTTTATCCTTCAGGAATCTCTCTATTCTCCTTAAACTAATTTTCTCTTTGTTGGAATATAATCTTCTATAATAATTGAGAAACTCTCCCCTAATTTCTTTAGGATCTGATTTCTCTTCCTCTCCCACCTTTATTTTGTTTATTGTGCTCCTTTCCTTCCTCTTTTTAATTTGCCATGCTAACCACTTGCCTGACTTATTTGCAAACTCGAAGTTTTTTTGTCTTAATTTTTTTATATTCCATTCCACCTCTCTGTTTATTATTGTGGCAAATTGAGCTTGTAAAATTTTTATATTTTCTTTTGCTTTCTGGCAATTGGGTTTTTGGGATAATTTCTGTTCGTTTGCCATTATCTGCTTCAAAATCTCATCTTTCCCTTTCTCTCTCTTCTTGTTTTTGATTGCATTCTGCTGGATAAAATAACCTCTTATTACTGCCTTACTTGCTTCCCATACTACGTTGCTCCAAAGATTCATTAATCTTAGCTAATGCAATCGCTAACGCTTCTTCTGATGTCATTCCTCTTGGTTTGGATTGTGTTGGTACCGCTGCAGGCAAAGCAGAAAGACCAGATGCTGACGCTCTTCGCTGCCAAGTCTTCCCAGATCTTGTTGTTTTATCTGGGAGTGACGAATCTACTTTTTCTTTCCCATCTGCCATAACACTTAAAAAGTCCAAGGTCAGTCCCACAATTTTATCTTACAAGTGGAAAATTCCCCTGCTCTTATAACAGTTTCAGAGACTTCCTCTAGGGGGAAACAGTTACAATCCGTGCTTGTATCAATCCAAAATAACGCCTTTTAAAACACAGCTCAAACAGGAAAATTAATTTCAATTTTCAGATACTTTTCCTCCTTTTTAAGATCAGAAGGGGACAGCTAATAACAATGTATCTCTCTTACTCAGCCAGCTGTCAGCAGATGATCTAATCACAAACGATGCGCATTTCAAAGTACAGCAGTCTTATTGTTCTGTTGTTCTATTGGCAGCCCGTTCCCAGGTTCTGAGCAGTGGAATTTTAGCTCTCTTCCCTCTCTCTTGCAGGTATATATAGTCCAAAAACTCCCCCCCTTCTCCTGCTTCCAAGGGGGGGGATTTACTATTTTTTGGTGTTGAGAAATTAGTCCTTTCCGATCGGCTTTCCAAGGCTTTAGCTTGCAGCCTCTTTGCTTCGATCTATTTACAAAAGCGGAAGGCAGACTTCCTGTTTATACCTCCCCGCTACAGTACCTAATTAAATCTTTTTTCTTCTTTAAAAGTTTCCAATTTGTTCTACTCATGGGTAGTTACTTTTAGAATCAAATTGTCCTCAGGAAAAAGTCAGCGCTCTCCGGCAACGGCTGTGTGGCTTCTCTCCGTGGAAAAAGCAGTCGATTCACAGCACCACGCTGCTCACCCCACTTCGCTCCGGAGCCCCGAAATCGGGTTTCCCTGCGAGTAGGGGAGGCGCAAAAGGTGCCCACCGAATCCCACGTTCACAGGCTTCACCCGCCTGTGATTTTTACGGGGTCTCCGTGGCGGCCAGACCCAGTTCCCACAGAGCAAATTCCTCCTGATCAGAGGAATTCCGCCATTACCGATGGTGCTAACCCGGAAGTCCTAATTTCCCTTCTTTATTTGATCCTTCTCTTAGTCTATCCATCTCCAATGACACCACTCCATTCATATCTCCCATTATTATGATTTTCTTTCCCCCCCTTTTTAAAAAGATATTTATTAAGATTTTATATAATAAAACAAGTATCACAATCAAACAAAACAAAAGAGAAAGACAATAAAAAACAGCACAATCCAACAAGACAAAAAAGCACAATAAAAAACATAAGAAAAAATAAGAAAAAACAAAAAGCAAAGAAAATCTAGTTTTTTGCTTATTATCTTTATAACCCTCTTTCCTGACTTCCTCACATCTCCCTTTTCTGTGTTCCCCTTTACACAATCAAATTCAGCAATTCCTTACCCTCTTTCAAATCTTATTCAATATTATACATTTCAACCTATTATGTCTTCGGTTTTTCCTTTCCTTTTAAATCCATTTTTACATGTTCTTTATAACTTAATCCCTTATATCATTTTGTTTAATTTCAACATAATTTTACTCTGGTCTTTTCACCCTTTTCTTTTAAAACATTTTTGCATATTCCTTTTAACTATGTCACTGATGCCATATTATCTTTATATCCAACATCATTTTAACATTCAAACATTTTACAATGTTTTTGGAGATATTCTTTGAACTTCTTCCAGTCCTCTTCCACCGACTCTTCTCCCAGGTCTCGGATTCTGCCAGTCATTTCTGCCAATTCCATATAGTCTATCACTTGCATCTGCCATTCTTCAAAGGTGGGCAAATCTTGTGTCTTCCAATACTTTGCGATGAGTATTCTTGCTGCGGTTGTTGCATACATAATGAGTGTTCTGTCTTTCTTTAGCACCAATTGGCCGACAATGCACAGGAGGAAGGCCTCTGGTTTCTTAGGAAAGGTATATTTAAATACATTTTAGTTCATTATAGATCATTTCCCAGAAAGACTTGACCTTTGGGCACGTCCACCAAAGGTGAAAGAATGTTCCCTCAGTTTCTTTACATTTCCAGCATTTGTTGTCAGGCAAGTGATATACTTTTGCAAGCTTGACTGGGGTCATGTACCACCTGTACATCATTTTCATAATATTTTCTTTTAAGGCATTACATGCCGTAAATTTCACATCAGTGGTCCATGACTGTTCCCAGTCAGCAAACATAATGTTATGACCAATATCTTGCGCCCACTTAATCATAGCTGATTTGACCGTTTCATCCTGAGTGTTCCATTTTAACAGCAAGTTATACATTCTCGAAAGTATCTTAGTTTTAGGTTCTAACAATTCTCTTTCTAATTTCGATTTTTCCACCTGGAAGCCTATTTTTTTATCCAAATTAAAGGCCTCTCTAGTTTGATGATAATGTAACCAATCTCGCACTTTATCTTTTAGTTTCTCAAAACTCTGCAATCTCAATGTGTCTCCATCTTGTTCTAATATCTCCCAATATTTCGGCCACTTGGCCTCCATATTGAGTTTTTTCAGAGCCTTAGCTTCCATAGGTGATAACCACCTTGGGGTCTTGCTTTCCAATAAGTCTTTATATCTTGCCCAGACATTAAACACAGCTTTCCTGACAATATGGTTTTTGAATGCTCTATTAGCTTTTACCTTGTCGTACCACAGATATGCATGCCACCCAAAAGCATTGTTGAACCCTTCCAAATCCAAAATGTCAGTGTTCTCAAGAAGTAGCCAGTCTTACAACCAGCAGAATGCTGCTGATTCATAGTACAACTTCATGTCTGGCAGGGCAACCCCCCCCTCTTTCTTTAGCATCAGTCAATATTTTAAATTTTATTCTGGGCTTTTTGCCCTGCCAGACAAATTTAGAAATATCTCTTTGCCACCTCTTGAAACAGTCCATCTTGTCCACAATCTACGAAGTTTGAAACAAAAACAACATTTTTGGCAATACATTCAACTTTACAACAGCGATTCGACCCAACAAGGAAAGCTTCAATTTTGACCAAATTTCTAAATCTTTCTTAACTTCTGACCAACATTTCTCATAATTATCTTTAAATAAATTCAAATTTTTAGCCGTCATATTAATCCCTAGGTATTTCACTTTCTTAACCACAATTAACTCTGTCTCCTTCTGAAACCTTTCTTTTTCCATTGTTGTCAAATTTTTCTCTAAAACCTTAGTTTTTTGCTTGTTTAATTTAAATCCTGCCACATGACCAAATTCTTGAATCAGTTCTAACACCCTTTTCGTACTAGATTCTGGCTCCTGTAATGTCAAAACCAAGTCATCTGCAAAAGCCTTAAGTTTATATTGTTTAGCTCCGACCTGAATTCCTTTGATCAGCTGGTCCCTTCTGATCATATTCCAAAGCACCTCCAGGACCGAAATAAATAACAATGGAGAGATAGGGCAGCCCTGTTGTGTTCCTTTTTCTATTCTAAACTCTTCTGACACCACATTATTGACTATCAATTTTGCTTTTTGTTCTGAATAAATTGCATCTATACCATTTTCAACCCCCGTCCCACTCCCATTCCCTTAACATTTTTTTCATAAAATTCCAAGAAATATTATCAAAGGCCTTCTCCGCATCAATAAAAATTAAAACTGCTTTTGTATTAATGTTCATTTGCAGTAAATGTCAATAATGTTCTTTGTATTATCAGACAAATGTCTGCCTGGGAGAAAGCCTGTCTGATCTTTGTGTATCACTTCATTTAACACTCTTTTTAATCTGTTAGCTAAGATATCTGCAAAATTTTTGTAATCCACATTTAAAAGGGATATGGGACGATAGTTCTTGAGTTGTGTCTTTTCAGATTCAGATTTTGGTATAAGTGTGATGAAAGCTTCTTTCCACGACTCCGGCGCCTTCTTCCCCTCCAAAATCTCGTTGCACACCTCCTTTAATGGTTGAATTAAATAGTCTTTCAAAGTCTTATAATACTTGGAGGTTAACCCATCCGGTCCTGGAGACTTGCCCAATTGCATGTTCTGAATGGCACCTTTAATCTCCTGTTCTGTTATTTTATAGTTCAGTATTGTCTTATTTTCTTGAGACATTATTATGATTTTCTGATCCATATGTTCAAATAGTTTTTCTTCCAAAACTTTGTAAAAATCAGTCTTATTTCGATTAGGTGCATAGATCCTGCATAGATTAGATTTTTGCCTTGCCATTTGATCTGAACTGCTATAATTCTTCCTTCTTCATCTTTGAAAATTCCTTCTGGATATTCCCATCTAAAGTCAATCTTGTTTTTCTTCAAAATCTGTACCAGTGGCTTATTAGGGTCTCTTCATTTCAGCAGCCTTATCGGTATATCTTTAAAGACGATTATGTAATTTCCATCTATGTATAATCTTTTCTCTCTATTCTTTTGTAATATTAAATTTCTCATCTCTCGATCTTTAAACGTAATTAAACAATCACCTGGAAATTTCCTTGCCTTTGTTGATCTTACTCTCATCCTGAATGAATTTTGTACTGTTTTTCCAACTTCCTCTACTGATAACTCCAGCCACTGCGCGATTTCTGCATCAATCTCTCTTTGATGTTTTTTTTAAAAATATTTTTTATTATTTTCCAACACAAATATACAATTATGTCAAATTTTCACAAATTTTCACAAATTCTTTTTCGACTTCCTTCGACTTCTCTGACAATCATCCATAGTTACTTCTCAGTTTACGCATTCCTCTGTTTATATTGCCATTAAACCTCCCTGCCACTCCTATTTGTTTTTAACAATATATCTCTACTTTTACAGTGCATCTTGAAATCCCACCAGTGTTGTTTGCACATCACATGTTCTTTTCAGATATTCAACAAATTTCCCCCAGTCCTCGATGAACTTTTGGTCTTGAAGATATCTAATTTTTCCAGTTAATCTGTCCAACTCTGCATAGTCAGTCAGCTTCAGTCTCCAATCTTCTATTGTCGGTATCTCCTCTTGTTTCCATTTCTGGGCCAGTAAAAGTCTTGCTGCTGTGGCTGCATACTGAAAAAATTTAGTCTTTTCTTCTAATTTCATTCCCTGTGATTCCTAAAAGAAAGATCTCTGGTTTTTTTACAAATGTATATTTTAACATCCTTTTCATTTTGTTATAAATCATCTCCCAGAAACCCTTCACTTTCTTACATTCCCACCACATATGATAAAATGTACCTTCTTTTTCCTTACATTTCCAACATTAGTTGCACGTCTTATACATTTTTGATAATTTTACCGGTGTAATATACCATCTGTACAACATTTTCATGACGTTTTCTTTAAGTACTGTACATGCAGTAAATCTTAAATTCTCTTTCCACAGTTTTTCCCAGTCCTCAAACTGAATATTATAACCAAAATCTCTGGCCCATTGTATCATTACCAATTTGACTTCCTCATCTTTGGTATTCCATTCCAACAATATTTTATACATTTTTGACAAAATTTTACAATTATTATTTATCACCTCTGTCTGGAACTTTGAGTCTTTTTCAATATAACCCCTTTCTTTTATATCTTTTTTAAACATTTCGTTAGCCTGGAAGTAGTGGAACCAATCATATACGTGTTCGTTAACTTGTTCATATGGTTTTAGTTTCCATTTTCCTCCTTTAATTATCATTTCACCATAAGTAATCCATTTACCTCTCATATTTACTCTCTTTACACTCATAACCTCTAATGGTGATAACCAGTGTGGAACTTTCGGTTCTAGTAGGTTTTTATACCTATCCCATATTTCAATCAATGAACTCCGGAACATGTGGTCCCCAAAGCCTTTATGGACTTTCCTCTTTTCGGCCCATAGGTACGCGTGCCATCCAAATCTATTATCAAAACCCTCCAAGTCTAATAGTTCTTTGTTCTCTAATTTTATCCAGTCTCTCAACCAGCAAAGACATGCTGCCTCATAGTATAGTTTCAAATCTGGCAGGGCGAAGCCTCCTCTTTCCTTTGCGTCTGTTAATAATTTATATTTAATTCTCGGCTTCTTGCCCTGCCAGATATATCTTGAAAGCACTCTTTGCCACTCTCTAAAAATTGCTACCCCCTTTAATATGGGGATAGTTTGAAATAGGAATAACATCTTTGGAAGGACACTCATTTTTATCGTAGATATTCTACCCCAAAACGATAATTTCATTCTTCCCCACACTTCCAAGTCCCTCTTTATTCCGTTCCAAACCGTCATATAATTATTTTGAAACAAGTCAATATTCTTAGGAGTTAACCATATTCCCAAGTATTTAACTTTTTTCACCACCTCAATCTCTGTCCTTTGTTGCAATATTTCTATTGTACTTTGATCCATATTTTTGGTGATTATTTCAGTTTTTTTCTTATTTAGTCTAAAACCTGCCACGCTTCCAAATTTCTCAATCTCATCCAAAACTGCTTTTACACTTTCTAAGGGTTCTTCAATCGTAATTACCAGATCATCAGCAAAGGCTTTTACTTTATATTCATTCTGACCAACAGTTACCCCTTTTATTAATTCATTTTGTCTCATTGACCTCAGGAAAACCTCTAGGACCATTATAAATAGTAATGGCGAAAGTGGACACCCCTGTCTAGTTCCTTTTGTTATTTTAATATCTTCTGTAGTTACATTGTTTACAATTAACTTTGCTTTCTGCTCTGAATAAATTGCCTTTATCCCGTTAAAGAACTCAGTTTCCACCTCCATAAGCTCCAGATTCTTCAACATAAAATCCCAATCAATATTGTTGAAGGCCTTTTCTGCATCTACAAATATTAGTGTAGCTTGCTTCTCATTCCTTGCAGTCAGATATTCCAAAATATCAATTACATTTCTTATATTATTTTTCATCTGTCTGCCTGGAAGGAAACCTGCTTGATCTTCATGAATAATTTCTGTCAATATTTTTTTCAATCTATTCACTAAAATCCCTGCAAATATTTTATAATCTGTATTAAGCAGTGAAATAGGCCTATAGTTTTTCACTTGTGTTAAATATGAGTCTTGTTTAGGGATCAGTGTAATGAAAGCTTCTTTACATGTTTCTGGGATGTCTCTTTCTTTTAAAATGTTGTTCATTACTTCTTTCAATGGTTGCATCAAAACCTCTCTCATTTCTTTATAATATCTTGCTGTAAATCCGTCTGGTCCTGGGGCTTTCCCTTTTCAGTTCCTTTATAACATCTTTTATCTCCTCATTTCCTATTGGGGCATTCAGTTGGTCTCTCTTTTCTGTTGGGATCTTTTGCACCTTTTTTTCTTTCAGAAATCGTTCTATTTTCCTCATGTTGTTTCTTTCTCTGTTTCTATATAAATGTCTGTAAAAATCCAAGAATCCTTTTCTAATTCCTTTCGGGTTGTCTATCTCTTCTCCATTTATATTAATTTTATTAATCGTATTTTGTTCCTTTCTCTTTTTAATTTGCCAAGCAAGCCATTTGTTCGCAAATTCAAAGTTTTTTTGTCTTAGTCTTTTGATGTTCAGCTCTATTTCCTTATTTATGATCATTGCAAATTGTGTTTGCAAAATCTTAATCTCATGTTTAATTTTTTGATTGTTTGGTTTTTTAATAAGTTTTTGTTCGTTGTCCATTATCTGCTTTAGAATTTCTTTTTTCCCTTTTTCTCTATATTTGTTCTTCAGTGAATTCTGTTGAATAAAAAAGCCCCTCATCACTGCCTTGCTTGCATCCCATACTACACTCATCTTCGTACCTTTATTACTGTTCTCCACAAAATACTCAATTAATTTCTTTCTTGTTTTTTCTATGATTTTTTGATCATCTAAAAGACAATCATTGATTCTCCATCTGAAAGATCTTTCTTCGAATCCTTTCAGTTCCATTTTTATTGGCTTATGATCCGAAATTGTTCTAGGTTGAATCTCAATTTGTAGGATTCTTGGGGTCAGTTCGTTCGAGACCCATATTTGATCTATTCTTGACACTGACTGATTAGGTTCGGAAAAGTAAGTGAACTGTTTGTCCAATGGGTGTCTTAATCTCCAAATATCTATTAAGGTGTGTTTTTTAACCATCAAAAAGAAAGTCTTAGGTAATTTTCCTTCTTTGCTTGTTCCATCTCGTAGTCTGTCCATTTCCAGTGAAACCACCGCATTCATGTCTCCCATTATTATGATTTTCTGGTCCATGTAATCAAATAATTTTTCTTCTAATATTTTGTAGAAATCAGACTTATTGTAGATCCCGACAATTATCAAACTTTCGCCCTGCCATTTGATCTGTACTGCTATGATTCTTCCTTCTTCATGTTTGAAAATTTGTTGTGCTTCAATTTTGCTTTGAATGTATAAAACTACTCCTCTTTTCTTCTCTTTATCTGATGATATAAATTCATTCCCTAGCATTTTATTAAAATTTTCCTGTGTTTCTTTGCAACATGTGTCTCTTGTAAACATATAATATCCAATTTCTTCTTTTTAAAAAATTGTTCAACCTTATTCCGTTCCCCCCCTCATTCATTCCATTAATGTTCCAATTCCATAATTTTAGTGCCATTTTGATTTCCAATTAGATAAATTTTATTTATTTTTAACTCTTTTATAATTTATCAGTATCATCTTCTTCCTTTTCTTCTTCGTCTTCTGCCTTTCTCTCGTTCTCATCATCTTCTTCCCCCGACTCTGATCCATCTTTGGCACCTGCTCCTTTACCTTCTTCAGCTTCCTCTTCTTCCGCCTTTAATTCCTTATATCTTCTGAGAAATTTTCCTGTTTCTTCTGGGCTTGTTAGTCTGTGCTTCTTAGTTTTGTAAAAGAATGAAATTCCCTCTGGATATTCCCATCTAAATTCAATGTTGTTCTTCTTAAGTACCTGCACCAATGGTTTGTATGGGTCTCTTCGTTTCAGTAATCTTATTGGTATGTCTTTAAAAATGATTATGTAACTTCCATCGATATATAATCTTTTCTCTCTATTTTTCTGTAATATCAGATTTCTCATTTCTCTATCCTTGAAAGTGATTAAGCAATCTCCTGGAAATTTCTTTGTTTTTGATGTTCTTACTCTCATTCTAAATGCATTTTGTACTGTTTTAGCTACCTCTTCTGATGGCATTAGCCATTGGGCTAATTCTGTTATCAGTCTTTCTTTAATGTTTTCGTTCTGTATTTCCGGGATGGCTCTCAGTCTAAGATTAGTTTCCCTCTGTCTCAGTTCATTCATAGCAATTGAATCTTTAACTTCTTCTTGGGATTTATTTAATTCCATCATCTCCACTCTAATCTTTTCTTCCTCTCGCTTCACTTCCTTCATTTCTTGTTTCATTCTCTTAGCCCCTTCCTCTAGTGAATGAGTTCTCTTAGACACCTCTTTTATCTGCCCTTTCAGTTCGTTAACTGTTTCATCGATTTTTTTATCCATTTCCCCAATTTTATTGTCCACTGATTCTAATTTTGTTTCTAAATTCTTCTCACTCTGTTTAATTTCTGCGAACATCCTCAAAATTTCTGCTTTAAATTCTGTTTCTTGTTTAGACCCTTTCCTCTCTGCAGGTGTCTCCCCATCTACCCCCTTCTTCTGCTGATGTGACATTTTCCAAATTTTATATTTTATGTTTAGCCATCTTAATCAAAATTATAGAATATAGTCTAATTCATGATCCAAAAGAGGAAACAAAAGTGATCTTCTTGCCACCAATTAGGCTATTCCACCAGTATTCCTAGTTCGGGTACAGACCCTGCAAAATAATGTAATGATGTAATGGAAAAATCAATCTTCTTGCCACCACTTAAGCTATATCCAAATAGGTTTTTGCCAGTTAGTCCACAGTTGTCTCGAGGAAAAGTGGCTAAAAGTCAAATTAAATCCGCCCCCCCAAAAAAAGGAGATCCACAAGAAGATAGATATCTTAGTCCATAGGATCTTAATCTTAAATTATGTCCACTTGTCTATCCAAATATCCAATATCCGGAGGTAAAGTTTTTTAGATGCAAAAAAGAAAGAAAGAAAAAAAGGAAAATCCAATTCTTATATGTGGAAGTAAAAGAGGTTGCTGAGTTCTAAAATTAAGTAGACATTTGTTGCTTTCCAAAAATTATACCTCTCGAAAGGAGAAAACTAAAGGGAAAACTTGAAAAACAAATTGTAATTATGCATTCCCTCCACTAGGGTTAAAGTAATTCACTTCTTTTTTTTTTTAAAAAAAGCAAGGGAAAAAAAAGAGTAGAAGTTCCAAAATTTAAATTCTTTGGGTGACACGGGAACTAAATTCTTCTTTTATAGTTAAGTTCCAAAACAAAGGTTCCAAAACAAAAATTTGAGGGTCTTATATTCTTTGTCTTTGCTGTAATGCGGCAATCCCAAGTGAGTCTTATTAATGGAGTCGGAAGCTCCCTTTCCGTTTCAGAGCTCTTTGTTCTTTTTAAAAGTGAAAGTAGGAAACCACCACCTCCTTTCTCTCCCTTCTGTTACATCGAGGGCTTCAAACAAATATAATCTTCACGTTCTGCTCCCCCCTTTTAGCTTTTATAGTCTTTTTAATTTGTAACTTCTAAAAGAGTTACTTTTCCAAAGTTCGGGGGGGGGGGAGAAGGAAAACAGTAACCACTAGCGGCAACTTACCTGCTGTTTCCAGCCCTGTGCGCTGCGTTGCGTCTGTGCTGATTCCAGATGACAGCCGAACTCCTTACTTTTATATTTGTACGCCAAATCCTTCCTTAGTCAATCTCCTTTTAGTTTATAGTCCAATTTGGTTCGGGTTTCTTCTGTTTTGAGAATGGAGCGCTCCTCTTGCAAGCTCGGGGCTTCGCTATTTGGATATAGAAAATGGCTTCCCTTAGCCCGCTGCCCGCTCCGCCGTTCTCTTCACCCCTTTTGGGGGTTACCTGACGGCCGTGCGGGTTGCTCTTGGCTTTGCTGGGAACCTGACCCTCTAGATATTCCCCTAGAGGTTAATTTGGGGGCTACTGCGCCATGTAGCACCCCCTTTTATCCAAAATAGCACGGGATTCACCTCGCGGTAAAATCCCCGCTTGCGGGAGAGTTGCGTTCCACCCGAAGTCCCTCTCTTTGATATTTTCATTCTGTATTTCCGGTACCGATCTCAGCCTCAGGTTGACTTCCCTCTGTCTCAATTCATTCATAGCAATTGCATCTTTAATTTCCTCCTGGGATTTATTTATTTCAATCATCTCCACCCTCAACTTTTCTTCCTCTCGCTTCACTTCCCTCATCTCTGATTTTGTCTTTTTCAACCCCTCTTCTACTGATTGTGTTCTTTTAGAAACCTCTTTTATTTGTCCTTTCAGGTCATTAACTGTCTCATCAATTTTTCTGTCCATTTTCCCAACTTTATTATCTACTTGTTCCATTTTATTATCCACTTGTTCTAATTTTGTTTCCAAATTCTTTTGACTTTGTTTAATTTCTGCAAACATTTTCAATATTTCTGCTTTAAAATCCGATTCTTGCTTGGATGCTGTCCTATCTAATGGTGTCCCCCCTTCTGTTCCTTTCTTTTGTGCCATTTCCAAATTTATCCCTTAAAAATTCCCCACCTGATCAAATCACAAATATACCTAATTTACAAATTTAAATTCAAACGAATAACAAAAATATATAATCAGAAAAATGACAGAAATAAATAATCAAAATCCTTTGCAAATGAAAATACTTGCTCCCTCAATGATTTTTTTTTTTGGGGGGAAGAGAGGACACACCGCCACCACAAACCAAAAAACCCAATCTTCTTGCCCGCAATTGGGCTAATCCTTAATTAGATTCTTCCTTCTGCCTTTATATTTGTAATTCAAATGGGTTACTATAATTAGTCCAAAATAAAAATAAATCCAATAGAATCCAAATAAAATTTTATTCTGAAGAAATAAAGATGGTATCCAAACAAAAATTGAGTCCAAATAAAGTTGCAATCCAAAAAAAAAAAAAAGGAAAGGAAAGGAAAGAAGAGAAACAAAGAATAATTGACTCGATTTCAAATTCAAATTATATTCCCTTTGGTCACCCCAAGGGTAATAATGGGTTGATGATAAATATCTGCCGTTGCATTCCAAAAATGTCCAGGAAAGAAGAGCCCTCAAGGAAAGTAATAAAAAACAGGAGAGGGGCCAAGATCGCTTTAAATTTTTTTTTTCCACTGACTTGAGAAGGTGGCCAGAAAAACAAGTTGTAATAGCACAATCCGTGCACTAGGGAGTATATGGCCAATTTTTTAAAAAATCAGGAAGAAAAAATATAGGTTAATAAATCCCAGTACCCAAATTCCATCTATTACTTTTATGCCCAAAATTTATGTCCAATTCAAAAAATAAAAGTTAAAAAAGTGAAGAAACAAGGGGGATATGCCAAATCGTTGCTGTTGTAGCCTTTTCAAAAATGCTTCTCTATCAAAGACAATCGAGTCAGAAACCGCTTGGAACTCTGTCTTTTGTCTTTTAAAAGTGAAAGTGGAGCAGCAAGAAACTTCACTCTAAAATTGTCCTCTGTTCCATGAAAGATCTTTATTCACCACCATAGTTACATTCTTTCCCCCTTTTAACTTCTTTCCCTTCTTCCAAGTCCCACAGGGTTACTTTTAACTTCTTTATTTTGTTTCTAAAAGTTACGGAGAAACAGAAACAATAGCCACTAGCGGCAACTTACTTTCGTTTTCCAGCTCTGCATAAGTTGCTGCGTCAAAGCTGATTCCAGATGACGGCTGAACTTGAAAAAGAAAACCTTGTTAATCCGGAGCCTTCCTTAGTTCCAAATCTTAGAATTTGCTTTTATATTGGGTCCAAATTTCTTAGTTTTGAGAGCGGAGCGCTGCTCTTCGCAAGCTCGGGGCTTCGCTATTCGGACGCAGCAATGGCTTCCCGATTGCCTGCTGACCTGTTCCGCCGTACTCTTCACCCTTTTAGGGGTTACCTGATGGCCAGACGGGCAGTTTTAGGGCACCGCCGGGAACCTGAAGCCCTGGACACCCTCCAGAGGCTTGCTGGGGGGCTACTGCCCCCTGTAGCACCCCTTTTCCACCCGAAATAGCTGGGATCCCTCGCTCCAAGAAATCCTTCACTTGCAGGAAGATCGCATGCCACCGGAAGTCAAACAAGGTTTTAATAAGAAAAACAAAAATTCCATTTACACTAAATACATCAACAAACCAGACCCAACCACCAACCCATCCCCCAGCGAAATGGGAGAGCTAGGTGCTGCTTCTTATATACTACACCCAATTGCTGACACAGTTTAATCAATACAACTCAGCAGCACCTGCTATGTTTCACAGCTGTAAAGCTGGGTCTCGTTAGTTTGCTCTGGCCCTTGCTCTGGCCCCTTAAAGACATACACATCAGGTGGAACAATGATCAACCTTTACATTTAAAGAAACCATTCAACATATTACTTGTTTCTTGGTTTTTTGGGCCTGGTCTTACTCTGTGCACTTGTAATTTTGTACTTTTCATTTTTCAATAAAGAATATAAAATAGAGTCCTAGCTTGCAAAAACAACTTTATTGCAGTCTCTTTCTCTCATTTGCACCAGACACAAACGTTTTCAGAAGGATTGCAAACTGATGATACTGGCCTCAATGGCATCCGTCTCCATTGCAGTAGTGGTGGAGTTGTACAATCCACTGTCGGACCGTAAGCATCTTCTTGATTTTTCTCTTTGCTGCTTGGAAAGTGATGATGTGAGGGGCTGGCTGAAATCTATTGTGTTCCAGCACCAGGGAAGGATAATGTCAGGGTCGATCAGCCTCATTCTTAGCTCTCTGAGTCTAATGATACCAACTCTAGGTTGCCTTCCAAATTTCAGAGGAACCCAAGCCCCACATAAGAAAGAGAAAAGAGGCTGCAACAACAGAGTACAAAGGAAAGGAAAAGCAGAGTATCTTCCTGAGGACCACACATGCCAAGGAAAGAGAGAGCAAGAGGAAAGCACCATCTATCCTGAGAGTGGGGAACCTCAAGCCCAGGGGTCAAATGTGGTCCCCCAGGCTTCTCTGAATATCTGTGATTGTCAGGGGTCAGGACCTCAGGCAGGAAGGAGAGACAGGCTGAGTATGAAAAGGCCAAGACCTACCTAACCAGTGGCTGTGCCTTCCTGGGAGAAAGTAGGCACAATACTGCAGCTCTCCTTCCTGGAGGATGCACTGGCTTAAAAGATCAATGCTTCTACTCAACAGCTGTTTAGCCGTGACCTTGATCCTGTGGGGTGCAGTTGCTGCCTTGCCCGTGGCTTTCTTGCAGGAAAGTTTTTACCACTTAACTTAGTGGATTCCATCCTGCATGGTGCTTGTCACTGGACTTAATGAAGAAGAAGCACCACCACACAGAATCAGGCCGTTCTGCTTAGCATTTATTAGGCAAGAGCAGCAAATGCTATGTGGCACCGATGTACCCTGACCTTACAAAACAACCCCATTCTTAACAGAAGATTGGGGTTTGAAACCCCTTTAAACATTCTTTAGCTCCATCTTCCAGGGCCAGATTGGGGGTGTGTGGTATGGGTGGACCCTGGGTGGCACAGGGCAAATCCACCTACAGCCCTACTTAGAAGTTGAGGTTTGGTAGACACACTATACCTGATGAGGTCTACAAAAGACGCATTTTTAAAATCTGAGGAGGCAACTGCCCTCTTGACTTTCGTGTTGGAAAGCAAATCATTCCAATTTGGGTTGTATTTCCAGAGAGGCAGACATTACCATGTTGTCTCTTTTTTTTGCAGGTTTGGAGTGTGGTTAGAGGTTAAGAAATGCCCCAAGGGCTACCTGGTTGCTTTCACTCTGAGGGTGGAAGCCGATCAAGGGCTAGGTGATGATACAGCAGCCAACAACATCCAGTTCAGCTGTGGAGATGGGTCTGTACTGCAGGGCGAGTCCACCAACTTCGGTACTTATGGCCAGTGGAGCAAGCGCTGCACCGCTGGTGCCATCTGTGGGATCCAAACAAAGGTGGAGGGTATAACTTCAGTTGATATCACTGGACTCAATGATGTCAAGTTCTTCTGCTGTGACTGAATCACCTGGGCTTCATTCTGCTACAACACAGCTGCCTGTGTTCTAATGTTTGTTGGCATGAAACTTAACCAACAATAAATCTTAACCAAAGAGTTGTGTGTATCGTTTGGAGCTTTGTCCCTTCCTGATCTCAATTCCTTAGCCCTGTGTGACTTGGTTTTGGATGGGAGGCCAATGCAATACGAAAGAGGGTACCATCCTAGACCCGTAGTGTGATATCTTTAGCCCATTGATCTTGCCAGGCCCACCAGCCTCTCAGTTTGTCCCATGAGGTTGCTTTGAACAAATTGCATCCACTTGCCAATCACCAGCCATCTTAGGCACAGAGATCTCTTATGTCTGATCTAAGCACCATGCGGTAAGATTTGAGGATTTGAAGGAATCTGGGCACCAAGCATAGCAGCCAACTCCTGGGGGGCGAGGTCTGTTGTTGGGATGTGTCCAGGGAAACGGGGGCAATTGGCAGTTCCCCAGCTGGCTCCAGGCCACCAGCTGTCAGCTGGGCGATCTCCAGTCCTTGGATCAGCATGTAACTGCAACTCAAGCCTCAGAAACCTTCAGAAGGTTGAGCACACAAGCCAGCAGAGAATAAAACTCTTCACAACAGAAGGGCAGAGAGATGCTGTGTAAAGCATATTTAGAGTAGTTTATTTAGCATACATCAGGACAAAGAAAACATGTCTGCTCTCCTTCATGTCCAAAGCAAGAAGCATAAGCAAAACTATACAAAGTGGAAGTTCCCAGCAAGCTGTGCTGGAATGTAAACAGGCATGTGACACACAATTGGCTGTTCCTCTTAAGGTGGATTGGAATATCTTAACACACTCCCCCCCCCCAAGTTGATGGGCATTGCCATTCAAATGGTGTGCATCATGTGATCAATTATGTGGGGCAGAGCTTACATGCCTCTCCCCATATTGTATTCAAGTCGGCACCCCTGGCACCAAGCACCACCAAGAGCTCAAAGTGCTAAGCTCAGAAATAAGACTCAGGCTGTTATTTGAGAGTAAAGGTAAAGGGACCCCTGACCATTAGGGCCAGTCGTGACTAACTCTGGGGTTGTGGCACTCATCTTGCATTATTGGCATTCGGAGCTGGCGTACAGCTTTCCAGGTCATGTGGCCAGCATGACTAAGCCACTTCTGGCAAACCAGAGCAGCACATGGAAACGCTGTTTACCTTCCTGCCGGAGTGGTACCTATTTATCTACTTGCACTTTGACGTGCTTTCGAACTGCTAGGTTGGCAGGAGCAGGGACTGAGAAACAGGAGTTCACTCCGTCACAGAGATTTGAACCACCAACCTTCCGTTTGGCAAGTCCTAGCCTCTGTGGTTTAACCCACAGTGCCGAAGGCCATATTGCACATATTCCTACTCCAAGAGTGTGGTGTGTGAGGAGGTTGCAAATGCCTTTACTCTTAAAGTGCAGGCAGCATTTCACTTACCTTCAATCTATGCACAATGCTGAAACCAGAGAAAAGACTCTGCTTGCTCTTGGAGAGTAAAAAGCTGTTTTTTATTCTTAAAGGTTAGGGAAAGGGATCTCTGGCTTTCTGAACGTATGTATGTATACTTGTCTGCCTGCCTCTTTCTCTCTCTATGTGTGTGCCTGTGGATTTTATTTATTTTCTATTTCTATTTATTTATTTGGATTTTTCTTCTGCTTTTGGCCCCATCCACCCATGGAAGAATGGCCACATTCCAATCTACACCTTGGGGCAAAATTGCTTGCCTTCTCCTGCCATATAGGGATTGATGAATGGATATGTTATGTTATGTTATTTTCTTCTGAGTCCTGAAGGACAGCAATCAAAACTATGGTTAGAGAGCAGTGGAGTAGTGGATCCATGATCACATCAGTGGTCCCAAATGCTCAGGTGGCCAGAATAGAAGTTTCCCTCTCTTCCGTTTGCTGCACTGGTGAACGGCTGTTGTAGCTGAGTGACCTAGACTGCCACCCTCTTGGCAGAGTGTGTCCCTTCTTATCAGCTGTCAGAGGAGCAGGAAGAGGAGATACAGGCAGCATGTGTGTCAGAGTGTGTGTGAGCAAACTAGGGGTGACAAGGCGAGACATTCACCTCTTGTGGTCATGGCAGACAGAGGGTTAGGAGGAGCTGCTTCCCATAGTGCTCAGCCCTAGGAAGATGCAGAGGTCACCTGGCTAAGAGGAGGAAAAGGCCTCAGAATGCAGAAAGCTAGAAGTTTGCACAACTGCTTCCTAAAGTGAAATGAAGAGGTGGGGGAAGAGATGTTGCCAAAAGAGAACCAGGGCATGGTGAATTCCCCACTTCATAGGCCCCCGGGGTTGCCCTCTAAGAAACATAGGATTGCTCCCTAAAATACACTAATGGCTGGTTGTAAGTCACTTTGTGTCGCTCTGGGCAAACACATTTAATCAATAAAATATATCTCAATAGAAGCAGCCCCCACATTCCAGCATTAATAAGCAACAGTTTCAAAAGCAAAGCATAAGACAATATGAAGATGAATATACAACATAACTAAAAAATATACAGCACACATCTAAAACCATGTGAATACAAAGGTTCAGTTTTAAAACGTCGGACAATGAAGACCACAAAGATGGCACCAGCTGGGCCTTTCCAGGGGAGACATTTCATAACCAGGCTGACACCACCTATAAGACCCTGTATCCAGGAGCACTGGAAGAGAGCCTCTGATGATGATATCGGGGTCCAGGTAAGTAGACCTGGGAGGAGGTGATCCTTGAGGTAAGCTGTTCCTAGGCCATTTAAGGAGTAGACAATAAATCACTAGTGCAATATAGTGAAATTGTCCACAAGCAATTTAAGAGCCTTGATACCCCATGCAGAATTTTCAGTACCGTTTTCAAAGTCACCCCACACATAACTCACTTCAGTTAATCTAACAGGAAGATCATGGATAATGGACACAAGACAATGCTCAGGTGGCCAGAATAGAAGTTTTCCCCTCTTCTGTTTGCTGCAATGGTGAATGGCTGTTGTAGCTGAGTGACCTAGACTGCCACCCTCTTGGCAGAGTGTGTCTCTTCTTATCAGCTGTGAGAGGAGCTGGAAGAGGAGATACAGGCAGCATGTGTGTCAGAGTGTGTGTGAGCAAACTAGGGGTGACAAGGTGAGACATTCACCTCTTGTGGTCGTGGCAGACAGAAGTGGGTTAGGAGGAGCTGCTTCCCATAGTGCTCAGCCCTAGGAAGATGCAGAGGTCACCTGGCTAAGAGGGGGGAAAGGCTTCAGAATGCAGCAAGCCGGAAGTTTGCACAACAGCTTACTAAAATGAAATAAAGAGATGTTGCTAAAAGAGAACTGGGACATGGCGATGCCCACTAAGAAACATAGGATTGCTTCCTAAAGTGCAGTAATGGCTGGTTGTAGTTATTTCATAACTAGGCTGACACCATCTATAAGACCCTGTATCCAGGAGCACTGGAAGAGAGCCTCTGATGACAATAAGTAGACCTGGGAGGAGGTGATCCTTGAGGTAAGCTGTTCCTAGGCCATTTAAGGAGTAGACAATAAATCACTAGTGCAATATAGAGAAATTGTCCACAAGCAATTTAAGAGCCTTGATACCCCATGCAGAACTTTCTGTACTGTTTTCAAAGTCACCCCACGTATAACTCACTGCAGTTAATCTAACAGGAAGATCATGGATAATGGACACAAGACTACCTCCAGCCCTGTAAGGTTATAGTGTATCAGATTAAGCTGATAAAAATTCATTTCAATGAATGATTCATTTCAGCAAAAAAATGGTGAAATGGACAGTTCAGCAATTTGTTTCAGTGCTTGCCTTCAAGCAGCAGTTAGTTTCAGCAATTAGCTTTGGTAGTTGGATTAGCCAGTTTTCTAGAGTCAATAATCTGTTTTATAAATTAAAGGTCATGGATGTACTCGAGTGGAGAACACTCCCTCGAGCAATGGGACTTCCTTTCCTCCCTTTGCATCCCCTGCAGAACCTCAAAAGGTGCTCCAAAGGGTTGGGGAACCCTCCAGAGCAGATTTTTAGGGTGGGATGAGGAGCTGGCAGAAGAAGAAAAGAAAAGTCCCATTGCCCAAACAGATTTCCGATGTCCATGTGAATGGATCATTGTTTCATTATCCTCCATCTTTGTTTATAAATCCCAAACTTTGCTTCCAGAATGTCCATCCATATATTCATATGCTTCTGTTTAGACATCAGTTGCAGAGACATTTCTTCCTTCAAAGCATTCACTAAAGCTGTTGCAGCTCTTGCTGTTGTTCCGTTGGAGGGCTTTTCATCCTGAGTAGGCACCATGTTTTTCAGGTCTGCTTCCTTGTCTGGATGTGTCCATACCTGCCTTCCATTCAAATAAAAGTGCTGCTGCTGTTGTTTAGTCATTTAGTCGTGTCCGACTCTTCATGACCTCATGGACCAGAGCACGCCAGGCACTCCTATCTTCCACTGCCTCCTGCAGTTTGGTCAACTCATGTTAGTAGCTTCGAGAACATTGTCCAACCATCTCGTCCTCTGTCGTCCCGTTCTCCTTGTGCCCTCCATCTTTCCCAACATCAGGGTCTTTTCCAGGGAGTCTTCTCTTCTTATGAGGTGGCCAGAGTATTGGAGCCTCAGCTTCAGGATATGTCCTTCCAGTGAGCACTCAGGGCTGATTTCCTTCAGAATGGAGAGGTTTGATCTTCTTGCAGTCCACAGGACTCTCAAGAGTCTCCTCCAGCAGCATAATTCAAAAGCATCAATTCTTTGGCCATCAGCCTTGTTTGTGGTCCAGCTCTCACTTCCAGACATCACTACTGGGAAAACCATAGCTTTAACTATACGGATCTTTGTTGGCAAGGTGATGTCTCTAAGTGTCACTAACAGCCTTCCATTCAAACAAAAGTAGTGAGCAGTATTGCTTTCATTCGCTGAAGTGGTGCTTGCTGATTATCCAAACCTAAAGGCACCAAGTGTGGTATATCTTGGCCCATTTTTATGGCTCATAGGGATAGTCAGTGCTGTATGTGGATAGGAAGCACTTGCCTCATGCCACCATCTCCCCACTCCTCATAAACAAAGACTTTGCAGCTGTGCATTAGCCTTTCTTTCTCATGATTGTTTGTGTCCTCCAACAGGTTTTTGCAGATCTCTAAGAGACCTCACAGTATGAGGCTTGCTGTAAAAGTCTGAAGGGTACTATGAAGCTGATGGTAAAATTCTGCTGTTCTAGTTATCTGTGGACATACGGTATCTATACCCCAAAGTTATATCACCTTTCTATCAGGTGAACTGTCATGGCTTCACCTGAATGGTTTTGTGAAAAGCAGGTTGATGAGAGAACTGTAACTCTCCGTTTTGAGAAAACTAATCCACACATACAGTGGAGCTACAGTTATCAAGATACAAGAAACCTTCTTTTCCCTCTCTCTGACACCCTCTTCTGTATGTGTTGCCCTCCCTCCCCATTTCCTCCATGCCTAGTGGTTTCCCATGAGAAGGAAACATCACTTTTGCTGGAAGTCTGAACTCCCTGCTTGAGGACTTGTGGCAATTAGGCTGAGGACCCGCATGTGGCTGAAGAGTGACAGTTTGCCAAACCTGTTCTAAAGCAAATTGTACGGTCCTTGTCTTTGGTCTTGAAATGATGTCCTCACCCTTCCAATAGCTCTCTCCACTCCTCCTGGCAAATGGCTTCTGCTTGTGCATCAACTTCCTAAAAGGCACTGGGAATAGAGGTGAGGAAAGCACAGGACCAGGAAGACTTCATAGTCCTCTCCGCCTGCTCTGCTCCATGATGGATCAGTGGAGCATGGGAGGTGTTGCTCAGGACAGAGAGTTCCTACATTTCATTGTCCTGAACCCTTTAAATTCCCTGCTCAGGTCCATGTTTCATTACTCAGTTTATGGACTCTCTCCTTCTGCCTGTAGCGTAATTGGCATCTGAGAGACGGTAAGCAGAACTCCAAGTGAGGGCAAAGAAAGGCAAGGGTTGCAATGGAGCCAGAATGATGTAGGCCTGGTCAATTGTCAGACTTAAGTGAAGTAGAGCTGGGCAAAGGGTGGGTAAGAAATGCACATTTTAGTCCTCCCCCCATAATATTTTTATTAGTTTTCATTTACAATCCAATAATAGCCTCATTATAACAATACCAGTTAATAATACAATTATTGATATCAATAATTTAAGTATCGAATTATATACAGTGGAGTCTTGGGCTGTGAATGTGATCTGTGTGGGAGGCATATTCGCAACCTGCAGCTTCCGCAACCCGCAGCGCCTCATCTCCACACGCACGGGTTGCGATTAGGTGCTTCTGAGCACGCGCAAAGCACAATCTAGTGTTTCTGGTACTTTCGGGTTTTGGCGTGTCTGTATCCCTTAATCACGCAGCGTGAAGCGTCTGTAACCCGAGGTATGATTGTAATTTAGTTAAAGTGGCCCCACACGTGCTAGAATTGATGGCTTGATTGTTTGCTTTATTTCTCCATTCCAAAATCTTATTAATTTTCATTGCATAATAACAATAATCCCTTATATAACAACTGCAATATTAATAATTTCTATTTGTGTTGACACATTAAATGATTTATAAATGTACAAGTGGAAAACCTAAACTATATCTTTGTTCTTCCTGTGTGTGGCAATTATTCTGTCCGTGGTTTTTCTTCCTGTCCTTGTAAGATATTATGTCTTTCTTTCCCCTGGTTGTTGCTGTTATCCATCATGCCTTGGGCAGAACTGATATCTCATTGTTGTTCTAGAAATTTCTCTGTTGCTCTGTCCCATGCTTCATTGTTTTGCAACTTTAACAACAGCTGCAAAAGTCACTCTGTCCCAATAAATAATCCATTTTTACCATTTTTCCTCTCAGCCTGGGTAGAAGAGTGGTCTGTTGAACTGCAGATGACTCAGTAATGAACCTTATCAGTTCCTTGGCCAGTTCACAGACTCCTTTCATCCTCCCTTCCAACTGAAGATATATGAGCAATTACACTTCCAATTAAATTAAACTCCAAGTCCTTCAGTTATTCAGTTATTCAGTTATTCAGTTCACTTTGTAAATAATAACGGATGGGGAAGAGTTACCTCTATGTTTCCATCGTAAACCTTTTGCAAAATAGAGCTTCCCTCCCTTTCTCCCCCCCCCAGTTCCATCTAATGTTATATTCCCTATCTATAATCCAATTTCTTCCATCCTCGCTTGAACAAATATAATTTGAACTAACAGTCAGAGGAGGGTTGATGAAGCATAAATGTAGAGAAGAAAATTTTAAATAAAGAGAACCATCTTCTTCTTAATGGAGGCATTGGAGGGTTTTCAGCAGGCAAAGTGCTTTTCCACTCAGCACCTCCCTGCTGTGCCGGACCGAGAGCCAGGTATTGAGACAAACTGCGAGTGAAGCCTATTCCCCTCTGTCCCTAGGAGGAATTTGCAAGGATAATTACCCTCAACCATCTTTGTTTTTCCTTTGCCAACAGTCTCCCACTGCCATGGGGTCTGCTTCCAGAAAGGCAGAACGGAACTGGAAGCTGCACATATTAGTTAGTTAGCTTACATCACCCAATTCCTGCCTTGCCTTTCTGTTTGAGGAATTGATCTAGCCCCAATGTCCAGCAACTCTGAGTTGTCTATTGGAATCAGAACTGTAGTCAGAAAAGCCATTAATTGGTTTTACTCATCAACCAGAAGTAATCACACTTCCCTCCGGGGGGAAACACAAGATTCAGGAAGATTTTGAGCAGAGGAGAGAGAACCACACTTTCTGGGGAATAAATTCTCAAGGCTGTTATTCTTCCATTCAGTTTTTGCAGCTCGATCTGGTGCAGTCCACCTGCCATGGATCTCTCTACCAGTGCTGTGGTCTTCTTGTTCCTCACCTACCACCTCTGTGAGGCAGAACGTCGAAGCTATAATTCAATCCTCACAGTGGCCAATGGCGGGAAGTGGGGAGAATGGGGAGAAATTGAAGCCTGTCCCTCAGGGCATGCATACGCATTCTCACTGAAGGTAAAGGCTTATCTATATCTTCTTTTTGATACCCTGATCCCAAGGAATAGTCAGAATAATGTAATATATATATAGTTGCTTTCCATCTTTCTTTCTGAACCCATTGCCTGCATATTACTGTCTGCAAGGTGCTTTGAAGTGTTGACTGCCATGCTTAAAGATTTAATGGCTCTAAAAATCTCCATGCCACTTTGTCAATCCACCCTGGAGAGGCTTAGAGTGAATTGCATTTTACATAAAAGAAACCTGGATGGACTGGAGGAAAAAGGGACAAGGATACAGAAAAGTTTGGAGTGCAGTGAGCTGGCAATGTTTTTGTCAGGTTTATCTTCCTGAAAAGTGAGTGTCCAACTGGAAAATACAGTGTGTACAGCCGGTGTATAGCTTCCGGGTCATGTGGCCAGCATGACTAAGCCGCTTCTGGTGAACCAGAGTGGCGAACGGAAACGCCATTTACCTTCCCGCCGGAGCGGTACCTATTTATCTACTTGCACTTTGAGGTGCTTTTGAACTGTTAGGTTGGCAGGAGCTGGGACCGAGCAACGGAAGCTCACCCCATTGCGGGGATTCGAACCACCTACCTACTGATTAGCAAGTCCTAGGCTCTGTAGTTTAACCCACAGGGCGACCCGCGTCCCAACAAGTAGGGACATGTAATTATGAACAGATAACTGCTTATCTAGGTTGCAAGCTAGTACTTTGGAAAATTCAGACTGCAGACACAGTCTGAATGTGAGTGTTGTCAGAGTCCTAGTTTGGTTAACTACAATTACAGCCTCCCATTTTGTAACATACAAAATATCTTTTTTCCGTTTTGTTTTCTACATGGGTACTATTTCTTTTTTCTTTTTCTTTTTTGTGCCTGGTCTTACTCTGTGCACTTGTAATTTTGTACTTTTTATTTTTCAATAAAGAATATAAAACAGAGTCCTAGCTTGCAAAAACAGCTTTATTGCAGTCTCTTTCTCTCTTTTCCACCAGGTACAGGAAATGCAAGGATTGACTGCTGATGATACTTCCCTCAATGGCATCCGTCTCCATTGCAGTGGTGGTGGAGTTGTACAATCCACTGTCGGACCGTAAGCATCTTCTTGATATTTCTCTTTGCTGCTTGGAAAGTGATGATGTGAGGGGCTGGATGAAATCTATTGTGTTCCAGCACCAGGGAAGGATAATGTCAGGGTCAATCAGCCTCATTCTTAGCTCTCTGAGTCTAATGATACCAACTCTAGGTTGCCTTCCAAATTTCAGAGGAACCCAAGCCCCACATAAGAAAGAGAAAGGAGGCTGCAACAACAGAGTACAAAGGAAAGGAAAAGCAGAGTATCTTCCTGAGGACCACACATGCCAAGGAAAGAGAGAGCAAGAGGAAAGCACCATCTATCCTGAGAGTGGGGAACCTCAAGCCCAGGGGTCAAATGTGGTCCTCCAGGCTTCTCTGCCTGGTCCTCATGAATATCTGTGATTGTCAGGGGTCAGGAAGGAGAGACAGGCTGAGTATGAAAAGGCCAAGACCTACCTAACCAGTGGCTGTGCCTTCCTGAGAGAAAGTAGGCACAATACTGCAGCTCTCCTTCCTGGCGGATGCACTGGCCTAAAAAGATCAATCCCTCTACTCAACAGCTGTTTAGCCGTGACCTTGATCCTGTGGGGTGCAGTTGCTGCCTTGCCCGTGGCTTTCTTGCAGGAAAGTTTTTACCACTTAACTTAGTGGATCCCATCCTGCATGGTGCTTGTCACTGGACTTCATGAAGAAGCAGCACTACCACACAGAATCAGGCCGTTCTGCTTAGCATCTATTAGGCAAGAGCAGCAAATGCTACGTGGCACCGATGTACCCTGACCTCTGAAAACAACCCCATTCTTAACAGATGATTGGGGTTTGAAACCCCTTTAAACATTCTTTAGCTCCATCTTCCAGGGCCAGATTGGGAGGGTGTGTTATGGGTGGACCCTGGGTGGCACAGGGCAAATCCACCTACAGCCCTACTTAGAAGTTGAGGTTTGGTAGACACACTATACCTGATGAGGTCTACAAAAGACGCATTTAAAAAATCTGAGGAGGCAACTGCCCTCTTGACTTTCGTGTTGGAAAGCAAATCATTCCAATTTGGGTTGTATTTCCAGAGAGGCAGACATTACCATATTGTCTTTTTTTCTTTTTCCAGGTTGGGAAAGTGGACAAAGATTAAGGAATGCCCGAAGGACTACCTGGTTGCCTTCGCTCTGAATGTGGAAGCCGAACAAGATCTAGGTGATGATACGGCAGCCAACAACATCCAGTTCAACTGTGGAGATGGGACTGCACTGGAGGGCAAGTCCACCAACTTCGGTACTTATGGCCGCTGGAGCAAGCGCTGCACCGCTGGTGCCATCTGCGGGATCCAAACAAAGGTGGAGGCTTACTCTGAATCTGTACTTGATAACACAGCACTTAATGATGTCAAGTTCTTCTGCTGTGACTGAATCACCTGGGCTTCATCCTGCCTGTGTTCCAATGGTTTGTTGGCATGAAACTTAACCAACAATAAATCATAACCAAAGGGTTGTGTGTACCTTTTGGAGCTTTGTCCCTTCCTGATCTCAATTCCTTAAGCCTGCATGAATTGGTTTTGGATCAGAGGCCAATGCAAAGTTAAAGAGGGAACCACCCTAGAGCCGAGGTGCAATATCTTTAGCCCATTGATCTTGCCATGCCCACCAGCCTCTCAACTTGTCCCATGAGGTTGCTTTGAACAAATTGCACCCACTTGCCAATAAACAGCCATCTTAGGCACAGAGATCTCTTATGTCTGATCTAAGAACTATGCGGTAAGATTTGAGGATCTGAAAGGAGTTTGAGCACCACGCATAGGAGCGAAGGTCCATTCGCCTCCCCCATAAACTATTTGAGGGGGTCACTCCTCCCCCCAAGTTGATGGGCACTGCCATTCTAATGGTGTGCATCATGTGATCAATTATGTGGGACGGAGCTTACCTGCCTCCCCCCATTTTGTATTCAAGTCGGCACCCCTGGCACCAAGCACCACCAGGAGCTCAAAGTGCAAGCAGAGTCTTATCCCAAATTTTAGCACTCTGCCCAACAGTGCTCAGCTCAGAGATAAGCCTCAGGCTTTTATTTGAGAGTAGAAGGCAACATTTATACATATTCCTACTCCAGGAGTGTGGCAGAGGAGGTTGGAAATGCCTTTACTCTTAAAGTGCAGGCAGCATTTCACTTACCTTCAATCTATGCACAATGCTGAAACCAGAAAAAAGACTCTGCTTGCTCTTGGAGAGTAAAAAGCTGTTTTTTATTCCTAAAGGTTAGGGAAAGGGATCTCTGGCTTTCTGAACGTGTGTATGTTAACTTGTCTGCCTGCCTCATTCTCTCTCTATGTTTGTGTGCCTGTGGATTTTATTTATTTTCTATTTCTATTTATTTATTTGGATTTATATTCTGCTTTTGGCCCCATGGAAGAATGGCCACATTCCAATCTACACCTTGGGGCAAAATTGCTTCCCTGCTCCTGCCATATAGGGATTGATGAATGGTTATGTTATGTTATGTTATTTTCTTCTGACTCCTGAAGGATAGCAATCAAAACTATGGTTAGAGAGCAGTGGAGTAGTGGATCCATGATCACATCAGTGGTCCCAAATGCTCAGGTGGCCAGAATAGAAGTTTCCCCCTCTTCTGTTTGCTGCACTGGTGAACGGCTGTTGTAGCTGAGTGACCTAGACTGCCACCCTCTTGGCAGAGTGTGTCCCTTCTTTCAGCTGTCAGAGGAGCAGGAAGAGGAGATACAGGCAGCATGTGTGTCAGAGTGTGTGTGAGTAAACTAGGGGTGACAAGGCGAGACATTCACCTCTTGTGGTTGTGGCAGACAGAGGTGGGTCAGGAGGAGCTGCTTCCCATAGTGCTCAGCCCTAGGAAGATGCAGAGGTCACCTGGCTAAGAGGAGGAAAAGGCCTCAGAATGCAGAAAGCCGGAGGTTTGCACAACAGCTTACTAAAGTGAAATAAAGAGATGTTGCCAAAAGAGAACTGGGACATGGCGATGCCCGCTAAGAAACATAGGATTGCTCCTTAAAATGCACTAATGGTTTGCTGGTTGTCAGTCACTTTGTGTTGCTGTGGACAAACAGATTTAATCAATAAATCTCAATAGAAGCAGCCCCCACAGTCCAGCTTTAAATAACAACAGTTTCAACAGCGAAGCATAAGAGAATATAAAGATGAATATACATCACTAAAAAACATACAGCACACATCTAAAACCCTGTGAATACAAAGGTTCAGTTTTAAAACTTCGGACAATAAAGACCACAAAGATGGCACCAGGTGGGCCTTTCCAGGGAAGACATTTCATAACCAGGCTGACACCACCTATAAGACCCTGTATCCAGGAGCACTGGAAGAGAGCCTCTGATGATGATATCGGGGTCCAGGTAAGTAGACCTGGGAGGAGGTGATCCTTGAGGTAAGCTGTTCCTAGGCCATTTAAGGAGTAGACAATAAATCACTAGTGCAATATAGTGAAATTGTCCACAAGCAATTTAAGAGCCTTGATACCCCATGCAGAATTTTCTGTACCGTTTTCAAAGTCACCCCACACATAACTCACTTCAGTTAATCTAACAGGAAGATCATGGATAATGGACACAAGACAACCTCCAGCCCTGTAAGGTTATAGTGTATCAGATTAAGCTGATAAAAATTCATTTCAATGTGGAAGAATGGCAGACGAAGGTGATTGACTATATGGGATTGGCAGAGATGACCGGCAGAATTCGCGACCAGGGGAAAGAGACAATGGAAGAAGATTGGAAGAAATTTAAGATATACCTTAAAAATTGCTGTAAAATGGAGGAGGGTTAGATGTCAGGGAATAAGAAACAGAGAATTGCAGCTGTAACTAATAAGTTAAAGAAAAAGGAATGTAATGAAAGTGAATTAAATAATTAACTAATTGGAGGAATTGCTAAAGAAATGTAAAATTAAGGATGCAGCAAAAGGGAGGTATGGGGAAGTCGGAGAAGTAAGGTGTATGAAAACAAGATTATGAAATTATACATGTTTATATGTTTGTATGTTTTTGGTTTGTTTATTGTTTGTTTTGATTATGTGTTTGGAAAACAAATAATTTTTTTTTTAAAAAATTCATTTCAATGAATGATTCATTTCAGCAAAAAAAAATGGTGAAATGGACAGTTCAGCAATTTGTTTCAGTGCTTGCCTTCAAGCAGCAGTTAGTTTCAGCAGTTAGCTTTGGTAGTTGGATTAGCCAGTTTTCTAGAGTCAATAATCCGTTTTAGAAATTAAATGTCATGGTTCTACTGGATTGTAGAACATTCCCTCGAGCAATGAGACTTCCTTTCCTCCCTTTGCATCCCCTGCAGAAACTCAACAGGTGCTCCAAAGGGTTGGTGAACCCTCCGGAGCAGAATTTTAGGGGGGGATGAAGAGCTGGCAGAGGAAGAAAAGAAATGAAAAGTCCCATTGCACAGATTTCCGATGTCCATGTGAATGCATCATTGTTTCATTATCCTATAAGTTTGCTTCCAAAATGTCCATCCATATATTCACATGATCCTGTTTAGACATCATTTGCAGAGACATTTCTTCCTTCAAAGCATTCACTAAAGCTGTTGCAGCTCTTGCTGTTGTTCCGTTGGAGGGCTTTTCAACCTGAGTAGGCACCATGTTTTTCAGGTCTGCTTCCTTGTCTGGATGTGTCCGTAACTGCCTTCCATTCAAACAAAAGCGCTGCTGCTGTTGTTTAGTCGTGTCCGACTTTTCATGACCCCATGGACCAGAGCACGCCAGGCCCTCCTGTCTTCCACTGCCTCCTGCAGTTTGGTCAGCTCATGTTAGTAGCTTCGAGAACACTATCCAACCATCTCGTCCTTTGTCGTCCCCTTCCCCTTGTGCCCTCCATCTTTCCCAACACCAGGGTCTTTTCCAGAGAGTCTTCTCTTCTCATGAGGTGGCCAGAGTATTGGAGCCTCAGCTTCAGGATATGTCCTTCCAGTGAGCACTCAGGGCTGATTTCCTTCAGAATGGAGAGGTTTGATCTTCTTGCAGTCCATGGGACTCTCAAGAGTCTCCTCCAGCAAAAGAATTCAAAAGCATCAATTCTTCGGCAATCAGCCTTGTTTGTGGTCCAGCTCTCACTTCCAGACATCACTACTGGCAAAACCATAGCTTTAACTATGCGGACCTTTGTTGGCAAGGTGATGTCTCTAAGTGTCACTAAGAGCCTTCCATTCAAACAAAAGTAGTGGGCAATATTGCTTTCATTCGCTGAAGTGGTGCTTGCTGATTTTCCGAACCTAAAGGCACCAAGTGTGGTATATCTTGGCCCATTATTTTGGCTCATAGGGATAGTCATTGCTGTATCCGGATAGGAAGTGCTTGCCTCATGCCACCATCTCCCCACTCCTCATAAACATTTTTAAAGGCTTGGCAGCTCTACATTGGCCTTTCTTCTGCATGATTGTTTGTATCCTCCAACAGGGCCTTGCAGGTCTCACAGACCTCACCGTGTGGCTTCCTGTTAAATTTTGAAGGGTACTATGAAACTGAGGGTGAACTTCGGCTGTTCTGGTATTCTCTGGGTATATTTACACTACAAACTTATATCAGATTTCTACCAAGTGAACTGTCCTGGTTTCACCTGAATGCTTTTTTGAACAGCAGATTGATAAGGGAATTGTAACTCTCTCTTTGAGAAAGATACACACAGTGGAGCTACAGTTATCAAGATACAAGACACCTTCTTTTCCCTCTCTCTGAAACCCTCTTCTGTGTGTGTTGCCCTCCCTCCCCATTTCCTCCATGCCTAGTGGTTTCCCATGAGAAGGAAACATCACTTTTGCTGGAAGTCTGAACTCCAGGCTTGAGGACTTGTGGCAATTAGGCTGAGGACCCGCATGTGGCTGAAGAGTGACAGTTTGCCAAACCTGTTCTAAAGCAAATTGTACGGTCCTTGTCTTTGGTCTTGAAATGATGTCCTCACCCTTCCAATAGCTCTCTCCACTCCTCCTGGCAAATGGCTTCTGCTTGTGCATCAACTTCCTAAAAGGCACTGGGAATAGAGGTGAGGAAAGCACAGGACCAGGAAGACTTCATAGTCCTCTCCGCCTGCTCTGCTCCATGATGGATCAGTGGAGCATGGGAGGTGTTGCTCAGGACAGAGAGTTCCTACATTTCATTGTCCTGAACCCTTTAAATTCCCTGCTCAGGTCCATGTTTCATTACTCAGTTTATGGACTCTCTCCTTCTGCCTGTAGCGTAATTGGCATCTGAGAGACGGTAAGCAGAACTCCAAGTGAGGGCAAAGAAAGGCAAGGGTTGCAATGGAGCCAGAATGATGTAGGCCTGGTCAATTGTCAGACTTGAGTAAAGTAGAGCTCGGTGGGGGGATTCAGCCAAAGTATTCTTGCTCTTGGTATTAGGCCCTTTTTGTGAAAATGTACCCCACTTTTCGCAAAACTTTTCAGGGTATTTAAATATGCATTTCTTTTGAAGGGTTGCAAGCCTATAAAACAGAAATGGAGGGAGTTTGCATAGGAGAGACATTTTAGCATGGGCAAAGGGTGGGTAAGAAATGCATATTTTAGTCCTCCCATAATATTTTTATTAGTTTTCATTTACAATCCAATAATAGCCTCATTATAACAATACCAGTTTATAATACAATTATTGATATCAATAATTCAAATATCGAATTATATACAGTGGAGTCTTGGGTTGTGAATGTGATATGTGTGGGAGGCATGTTCGCAACCCACAGCATCCGCAACCCGCAGCGTCTCGTCTCTGCATGCTCGGGTTGCGATTAGGTCCTTCTGAGCTCGCGCAAAGCACAATCTAGTGTTTCTGGTACTTTCGGGTTTTGGCGCATCTGTATCCCTTAATCACGCAGCGTGAAGCGTCTGTAACCCGAGGTATGATTGTAATTTAGTTAAAGTGGCCCCACACGTGCTAGAATTGATGGCTTGATTGTTTGCTTTATTTCTCCATTCCAAAATCTTATTAATTTTCATTGTATTCTGGTCATAATAATAATAATCCCTTATATAACAACTGCAATATTAATAATTTCTATTTGTGTTGACACATTAAATGATTTATAAATGTACAAGTGAAAAACTTAAACTATATCTTATTCTTCCTGTGTGTGGCAATTATTCGGTCCGTGGTTTTTCTTCCTGTCCTTGTAAGATATTATGTCTTTCTTTCCCCCGGTTGTTGCTGTTATCCATCATGCCTTGGGCAGAACTGATATCTCATTGTTGTTCTAGAAATTTCTCTGTTGCTCTGTCCCATGCTTCATTGTTTTGCAACTTTAACAACAGCTGCAAAAGTCACTCTGTCCCAATAAATAATCCATGTTTACCATTTTTCGTCTCAGCCTGGGTAGAAGAGTGGTCTGTTGAACTGCAGATGACTCAGTAATGAACCTTATCAGTTCCTTGGCCAGTTCACAGACTCCTTTCATCCTCCCTTCCAACTGAGGATATATGAGCAATTACACTTCCAATTAAATTAAACTCCAAGTCCTTCAGTTATTCAGTTCACTTTGTAAATAATAAAGGATGTGGAAGAGTTACCTCTATGTTTCCATCGTAAACCTTTTACAAAATAGAGCTTCCCTCCCTTTCTCTCCCCCCCCCCGCCCAGTTCCATCTAATGTTATATTCCATATCTATAATCCAATTTCTTCCATCCTCGCTTGAACAAATATAATTTGAATTAACACTCAGGTTGATGAATCATAAATGTAGAGAAGAAAATTTTAAATAAAGAGAACATCTTCTTCTTAATGGAGGCATTGGAGGGTTTTCAGCAGGCAAAGTGCTTTTCCACTCAGCACCTCCCTGCTGTGCCAGACCGAGAGCCAGGTACTGAGACGAACTGCAAGTGAAGCCTATTCCCCTCTGTCCCTAGGAAGAATTTGCAAGGATAATTATCCTCAACCATCTTTGTTTTTCCTTTGCCAACAGTCTCCCACTGCCATGGGGTCTGCTTCCAGAAAGGCAGAACGGAACTGGAAGCTGCACATATTAGTTAGTTAGCTTACATCAGCCAATTCTTGCCATCTTGCCTTGCCTTTCTGTTTGAGGAAATGATCTAGCCCCAATGTCCAGCAACTCTGAGTTGTCTTTTGAAATCAGAAGTGCAGTCAGAAAAGCCATTAATTGGTTTTACTCATCAACCAGAAGAGAGGAGAGAGAACCACACTTTCTGGGGAATAAATTCTCAAGGCTGTTATTCTTCCACTCAGTTTTTGCAGTTCAATCTGGTGCAGTCCACCTGCCATGGATCTCTCTACCAGTGCTGTGGTCTTATTGTTCCTCACCTACCACCTCTGACATGATGTCCTCACCCTTCTGACAGCCCTCCCCACTCTAACAGGCAAATGGGTTCTGGTTGTGGAGGCATTTCCTAAAGGCACTGGTAATGGGGGTGGGGGCAGGTCAAAGAAGATTTCATAGCCTTCCCAATGCTCTGCTTTGTGATGGCTCAGAGGAGGTGTTGCTGAGGACAGAGAGTTCCTACAGTCCTTTGTCCTGCCCCCTTGAAATCCCCTGCTCACATTCATATTTCCTCACTCGGCTTAAGGACGTTTTCATTCTGCCTGGCAGCTGAGAGACAGTAAGTAGAACTACCTTGCTCTGCTCTGAGAAGTTTGGTAAGGGAAGACAAGGCTTGCAACATGACCAGATTTACAGAAGCCTGATCAGTAGCCAGTAACCAGTGGGGATCCAGCCAAGCATTCTTGTTAGTGGTATTAGGCCCTACTTTTCGTGAAAAGTGTACCCCGCTTTTCACAAAAGATTTCACGGTATTTAACCATGCATTCCTTTGGAAGTGTTGCAAATCTATGGCAGCTTCCCCCGACCTTGTGATCTCTAGGTGTTCTGGACTACAATTCCCATCAGCTGGAACCAGCACCGTGTTTGCTGGCTGGGGATGATGGGAGTTGCAGTCTGGAGCATATGGAATTTACCAGGGTGGGGAAGGTTGGCCTAAGGGGTGCTGCAAGGCTATGCACTTTCCATGTAAAAATTTGTAGATCAGTGTTGCAGGAGGTCCCCGCTATATCCTCCAGCATCTCCTAGTAGGGCTGGGAAGTCCCCTGTCTGGAACTTTGGAGAGTAGCTCTAGTGTAGACAGAACTAAGCTAGATAACCAATGGCCTGACTTAGAATAAGGCAATTCCCTGTGTTCCTAGAGCGAAACCCCTGCTAAAGTGTGTATCTCTGATGTTGGAGGCACTTAGTCCAAGCTGAAGTAATCACACTTCTCTCCCGGGGGAAACACAAGATTCAGGAAGATTTTGAGCAGAGGAGAGGGAACCACATTTTCTGGGGAATAAATTCTCAAGGCTGTCATTCTTCCATTCAGTTTTTGCAGCTCGATCTGGTGCAGTCCACCTGCCATGGATCTCTCTACCAGTGCTGTGGTCTTCTTGTTCCTCACCTACCACCTCTGTGAGGCAGGAGATCGAAGCTATAATTCAATCCTCATTGTGCCCAATGGCGGGCAGTGGGGAGAATGGGGAAAAATTGAAGCCTGTCCCAAAGGACATGCATACGCATTCTCACTGAAGGTAAAGGCTTATCTATAACTTCTTTTTGATACCCCGATCCCAAGGAATAGTCACAATAATGTAATATATATATATTTTAAGTTGCTTCCCATCTTTCTTTCTGAACCCATTGCCTGTATATTGCTGCCTGCAAGTTGCTTTGAAGTGTTGACTGCCATGCTTAAAGATTTAATAGCTCTAAAAGTCTCCATGCCACTTTGTCAATCCACACTGGAGAGGCTTAGAGTGAATTGCATTTTACATAAAAGAAACCTGGATGGACTGGAGGAAAAAGGGACAAGGATACAGAAAAGTTTGGAGTGCAGTGAGCTGGCAATATTGTGGTCAGGTTTATCTTCCTGAAAAGTGAGCGTCCAACTGGAAAATACAGACTACACTGTTAGTGTGGAAGTAACCCAGGTAAGTTCTGGTGTTTTCTAGGAGGGTTGCCATACGTCCAGATTTTCCCTGACATGTCCAGGATTTCAACAACCTCCCCCCCGAAAGCTTAACAACTTTTTGTGTCTGGATTCTTACTTCTTGAAATAATATGGCAACTCTAACTTCATAAACTGGAGGAAACCTGCTGTAGCATATGAAGACATCAGAGAAGGATTGAGGATGCCTTAGGCAGCCATTAGCAAGATCATTTTTTCCCTTTTTGCTTACTTGGGGCCCATTGGACTGGTTGCACCAAAAAGCTACTGTCTTTTGATGCAGCTCAGAATGTAAATCTCAATCCAGAACCAGTAATACTTGTACACAATTAGGGACATGTAATTATGAAAAGATAACTGCTTATTCAGGTTGCAAGCTACTTCTTTGGAAAATTCAGACTAGTTTGATTAACTACAATAACACCCCCCCTTTGTAACATACACAATATCTTTTTTCCGTTTTGTTTTTTGCATGGGTACTATTTCTTGTTTCTTCCTTTTTGTGCCTGATCTTACTCTGTGCACTTGTAATTTTGTACTTTTTATTTTTCAATAATAATAAACTTAAACAAGATTTTAATAAGAAAAACAAAAACTCCATTTACACTAAATACATCAACAAACCAGACCCAACCACCAACCCATCCCCCAGGGAAATGGGAGAGCTAGGTGCTGCTTCTTATATACTACACCCAATTGCTGACACAGTTTAATCAATACAACTCAGCAGCACCTGCTATGTTTCACAGCTGTAAAGCTGGGTCTCGTTAGTTTGCTCTGGCCCTTGCTCTGGCCCCTTAAGGACATACACATCAGGTGGAACAATGATCAACCTTTACATTTATAGAAACCATTCAACATATTTCTTTTTTAAAAAAATGATATTTATTATTTTTAAAGCTTACAAAAAAGAAAAAAGAGAAAGAAAACAAAAAAGAAAAAGACAATACAATACAATACAATATATAAACAATACAAAACACAACCTTAACACATTAAACTAAACACAATAAATGAAACAAAACAAAACAAGAACAATTTAAAAACATACATCATACCTTTTCCATATTCTATCTTTCATTCCCTTGTTTCATTGACCTCCTCTCATCTCCCTCTTTGTATTCCACTTCCATTAATTGTTTCAGCAATTCCTTTCCATCTTTCTCTATTTTATATCATATAAATGTCTTAACATATTTTTAATCTTATTTCCATTAAAATTAGTATACTTATTTAAGCTTAACTCCTTATAGCATTTCTACTAAGGCCATAAAATTTCATTCCAACATTTTTCTATCACTCATTAATTTTACAATATTTCTATATATAGACTTTAAATTTTCCAATCTTCTTCAACCATCTCCTCTCCCCGGTCTCAGACTCTGCCAGTCACTTCCGTCAACTCTATACAGTCCATCAACCTGGAAATCTTATGTCCGAGGCTCTTAACTCTTTTCCAAGTCCCTTCTGCAGGTCTTCTTCATATTCTTTGATACTATAGAGCAGATCTTGGGGAAACTCCGACCTAACAATACTTTTGTTCCTTCTCGACAGGTCAGCCAAATTTCCATAGCTAAAGCTAAAATCCATGAAGTATTTCAGGACATGTTTCAAAATTCCTCCAAATCCAAAGGCCCCCAGAACTCCAGTCTCCTCCTGGCCCAAGTCCATGTCCCAAAAGTCAGTTAATCCCTGCATGGGGGGATCTTTCCAGCTTTCCTTCTCCAGTCCAGGCCGGGCTTCGATCCTCAAAATCTGACTTTTTCTGGATTCAATCATAAAAGGCCTCAACTTATAGTCCTCAATTTGCCCCTGTAAGGCTAAGGCTCCCACTTGTATTACTTTAGGTTCGACAACAACAACTTTCTCCTCCTTCTCCACATTTTGTTCTGCTAAAGTAGATTCCTGCAGCAAATCCTGAATAGTTTCTGTATTGGTGCTCACTTTTTGTTCCAAATTAATCACTTTTTGTCCCAAGTTATCAATTTTTGGAGCCATAACATCAGTCTTTTTGTGAAGCTGTTCCAAGGAATAGCTTATCTTGCATAATGCAATCACTAAGGCTTCTCCTGTCGACATTCTTAAATGGTCCAAGGTCAAACCTTGATTCTCACAGCTCTTATCCTACAGCTGGAGATTCCCCAGCTCCACTCTTGTAACAGTTTCAAAAGCTCCCTCTAGAGGGAAACAGTCTCCACTTGTATCAATCCTTTCTAGCACAGTTCCAAAAGTAAAGTTAGTTTCAATTTTCAGTTACTTTTCCTCCTTTTTAAACACAGAAGAGGACAATGGAAACAATATATTTCTCTTATTTAACTAACTGTCAACATACGTTTAATTTACAGTCAATGAACTCTCCCAAAACGTCAATCTGCTGGCAGCCCGTTTCCAGGTTCAGAGCAGTGGTGATTTAATTTTTATCACTCTCACCTGCAGGCTACACGATCCAAAATTTCCCCCCTCTTCTCCTGCTTCCAATGGGGGTTTAATGATTTTAATCGATGAAAGTTTAATCCTTTAAATAAAGCTTTCCAAGACCTTAGCTTGCAGCTTCTTTGCTTCAATCTATTTACAAAAGGGGAAGGCGGACTTACTGTTTGAAACCTTCCCGTTTCGGTACCAAATTAAGACGTTTGTAAATCCAATTTTCCGTTCTACTCACGGGTAGTTGTTTAGAGTCAAATTGCACACAGGAAAAAGTCAGCGCTCTCCGGCAACAGCAATGCAGCTTCCCTCCATGAAAAGAGCAGTCAATTTGAAGCACTGCGCCGCTCACCCCACGTCGCTCTGGATCCCCAAAACCGGGTCTCCCCGCGAGTAGGGGAGGCGCAAAAGGTGCCAGCCGAATCCCACGTTCACAGGCTTCTCCCGCCTGTGATTTTAATGGGTCTCCGCCTTCGCCATGGCGGTCAGACCCTGATTTCCACGGAGCAAATTCCTCCAGATCGGAGGAACTCTGCCATTGCCGGAGGCGCCAACCCAGAAGTCCTATTCAACATATTTCTTGTTTCTTGGTTTTTTGGGCCTGGTCTTACCCTGTGCACTTGTACCCTGTGCACTCCTTTTTATTTTTCAATAAAGAATATAAAACAGAGTCCTAGCTTGCAAAAACAGCTTTATTGCAGTCTCTTTCTCTCATTTGCACCAGACAGAGAGAGAACGAGGATTGACTGGTGATGATACTTCCCTCAATGGCATCCGTCTCCATTGCAGTGGTGGTGGAGTTGTACAATCCACTGTTGGACCGTAAGCATCTTCTTGATTTTTCTCTTTGTTGCTTGGAAAGTGATGATGTGAGGGGCTGGCTGAAATCTATTATGTTTCAGCACCAGGAGAGGATAATGTCAGGGTCGATCAGCCTCATTCTTAGCTCTCAGACTCTAAGGATACCAACTCTAGGTTGCCTTCCAAATTTCAGAGGAACCCAAGCCCCACATAACAAAGAGAAAAGAGGCTGCAACAACAGAGTACAAAGGAAAGGGAAAGCATGAAGCAGCAGACACAGAATGAGGTTGTTCTGCTTAACATCTGTTAGGCAAGAGCAGCCACGCTACATGGCCTGACCTTAAAAAACAGTCCCATTCTTAACAGAAGATTGGGGTTCAAAACCCCTTTAAAGATTCTCTAGCTCCATCTTCCAGGGCCAGATTGGGAGGGTGTGGTGTGGGTGGACCCCGGGTGGCACAGGGGAGATCCACCTACTCCAGGCGTTACAACACACAGCCCTACTTAGAAGTTGAGGTTTGGTAGACACACTATACCTGATGAGGTCTACAAAAGATGTCTTTTAAAAATCTAAGGAGGCAACTGCCCTCTTGACTTTCGTGGTGGATTTGGGTCATATTTCCAGAGAGGCAGACATTATCATATTGTCTTCTTTTTTTGCAGGTGGGGAGAGTGGACAGAGGTTAAGGAATGCCCCAGGGGCTACCTGGTTGCATTCGCTCTGAATGTTGAATCCCCAAAAGGGCCAGCTGATGATACGGCAGCCAACAACATCCGGTTCAGCTGTGGAGATGGGTCTGTACTGCAGGGCGAGTCCCCCACCTTTGGTACTTATGGCCAGTGGAGCAAGCGCTGCACCGCTGGTGCCATCTGTGGGATCCAAACAAAGGTGGAGGCTCCAGCTCCAGGTGATAGTACAGCACTTAATGATGTCAGGTTCTTCTGCTGTTACTGAATCACCTGGGCTTCATCCTGCCTGTGTTCTAATGGTTTGTTGTCATGAAACTTAACCAACAATAAATTTTAACCAAAGAGTTGTGTGTACCTTTTGGAGCTTTGTCCCTTCCTGATCTCAGTTCCTTAAGACATGAATTAGTTTTGGATGGGAGTGTTGGGATACTGCCAGGGAGACGAAGCCATCAGGCAGGCCTCCACGTCATCTCTGGACGATGTTCCCGTCTCCCATAGAACAGCATCAGTCAATTGGCGACACGAGCCTCAGACACATTCCAAGACTAGTGCACACCCTTTCTGCAGAGTTTCCACAACTGAAGATTCAGTCAGGAGAGCATATTTACAGATTTATTCAGTGTAGATCAGAACAAAGGAAAAACATGACTGCTTGCATTCGTGTCCAGGAAAACAGCCGGAACTAAAGCTATATACAAAACGGAAGTTCCCAGAGAGAACAGTGCTGGGAGTAAACAGGCATGTGACACACAAAAATCATGCCTGACCATTTAAGGTGGAATGGAACTGAGGTTGCTTTGAACAAATTGCACCCACTTGGCAATCACCAGCCATCTTAGGCACAGAGATCTCTTATGTCTGATCTAAGCACCATGCAGTAAGATTTGAGGATTTGAAGGAATCTGAGCACCACGCATAGCAGCCAACTCCTGGGGGCTGAGGTCCCTTCGCCTCCCCCATAATCTATTTGAGGGGGTCACTCCCCCTGCCAAGTTGATGGGCACTGCCATTCTAATGGTGTGCATCATGTGATCAATTATGTGGGGTGGAGCTTACCTGCCTCCCTCCATATGGTTGGTACCCCTGTCACTAAGCACCACCAAGAGCTCAAAGTGCAAGCAGAGTCTTATCCTGAATTTTAGCACTCTGCCCAACAGTGCTCAGCTCAGAGATAAGCCTCAGGCTGTTATTTGAGAGTAGAAGGCAACATTTATACATATTCCTACTCCAGGAGTGTGGTGGAAGAGGATGCAAATGCCTTTACTCTTAAAAAGTGCAAGCAGCATTTCACTTACCTTCAATCTATGCACACTGAAACTCTAGTGCTGAAACCAGAGAAAAGACTCTCCTTGCTCTTGGAAAGTAAAAAGCTGGTTTTTTGTTTTTTGTTGACAAGGGATGTTTGTTTTTTAATTACATGATCATGAAACACTACAGTCACCCTGACTGTACTCATTCAAGCCTGATTGCACAATTCTATAAATTATAATACAAGAACAAATACATATGTTAAGAACCATCCATGATCAAAAGTTCTCTGTCTGACGAGAAGGCTTTTTGAAGTTGTTACAATATAATGCAGGTAAAAATAGAAAGTTTAAAAACCAATCTCATCAGAGAGTCATTTCCATTTGTATGGTGAAACAAATAAGGCAGTAAAAAGCTGTTTTTTATTCTTAAAGGTTAGGGAAAGGGATCTCTGGCTTTCTGAATGTGTGTATGTATACTTGTCTGCCTGCCTCTCTCTCTCTCTCTATGTGTGTGCCTGTGGATTTTATTTATTTTCTATTTCTATTTATTTATTTGGATTTTTATTCTGCTTTTGGCCCCATGGAAGATTGGCCACATTCCAATATACCTCTTGGGGCAAAATTGCTTCCCTGCTCCTCATATAGGGGTTGACGAATGGATATGTTATTTTCTTCTGAGTCCCGAAGCACAGCAATCAAAACCATGGTTAGAGAGCAGTGGAGTAGTAATGGTAAAAGGCAAATGACCCCTGGATGGTTAAGTCCAGTCAAGGGCGACTCTGGGGTTGCGACGCTCATCTTGCTTTTAGGCTGAGGGGGCCACTGTTTGTCCAGAGACAGCTTTACGGGTCATGTGGCGAGCATGACTTAACCACTTCTGGCGCAATGGAATACCATGACGGAAACCAGAGCCTGCGGAAACACTGTTTAACTTCCTGCCACAGCGGTACCTGTTTATCTACTTGCACTGGTGTGCTTTCAAACTGCTAGGTTGGCAGGAGCCGTAACAGAGCAACGGGAGCTCATTCCATTGCAGGAATTCAAATTCAAATAGTGGATCCATGATCACATCTGTGGTCCCAAATGCTCAGGTAGCCAGAATAGAAGTTTCCCCCTCTTCCATAAACAGCTGTTGTAGCTGAGTGACCCAGACTGCCACCCATAAAAAGGGAAAAAGAGCTCTTTTCAAATTCATATCCTTCATAACCTTATTTTCCTGACTTCCACCCGCCCTCCTTTCTTGTATTCCACTTTAAAATTAATTTAGCAAGTTCATTCTTATTAATTTTATCCTTTAAAAATTCCTTCACATATTGTATTATTCAGATTTTCGTCCAATATCTATGCCTTCTTTCATACTCTTATTTATCTTATTCACTAGAACCCCTTCGTTTCATTTCAATGTCCTCAACATTCAAAAATTTTACAATGTTCTTGTAGATAATTTTTAAACTTCTTCCAATCTTCTTCCACCTGCTCTTCTCCTTGATCTCGTATTCTGCCAGTCATTTCTGCCATTTCAATATAGTCCATTACTTGGATCTGCCATTCTTCCAAGGTGGGTAGATCTTGTGTCTTCCAGTGCTTTGCGATGAGAATTCTTGCTGCTGCGTGTAGCATACAAAAAGAAAGTTCTATCCTTCTTTGACACCAATTGGCCGACCATACCCAGGAGAAAGGCCTCTGGTTTCTTCAAAAAGGTATATTTAAATACCTTTTTCATTTCATTATAAATCATCTCCCAGAAAGTCTTAATCCTTGGGCACGTCCACCAAAGGTGAAAGAATGTACCTTCAGTTTCTTTACATTTCCAACATTTATTATCAGGCAAATGGTAAATTTTAGCAAGCTTGACTGGGGTCATGTACCATCTATACATCATTTTCATAATATTCTCTCTTAAGGCATTACATGCCGTAAATTTAATTCCAGTGGTCCATAACTGTTCCCAGTCAGCAAACATAATGTTATGTCCAACATCTTGTGCCCATTTGATCATAGCAGATTTTACTGTTTCATCCACAGTATTCCATTCCAACAGCAAGTTATACAGGCAGAATGTAGTAGCTTTGAATCTAATAGATCATCGCCTGCTCTGCTCCACCCCAACCCCATTCCTGTAACATCTTGGACTTCCTGCTTCCTACTACTGGACACCTTTACTCCTCCAAACAGCAAATATCAGGAGTTAGCATTGCTCTTTCATTTATGATGCCACTGAACTGGATCCATCTCTGGATTTTTCTAAGTAGAGAAGGAATTTTAAAATGTTGTGTGTGTTTTAAATGTCAGTTTTAAATTCAGACATTTGCATTTTGATCATGAAAACTGAGTGCATGATCAAACCTACCCACAGACCCAAGCACTCAGATCAAAGCATCGTGTTAGACTGGAATGCTTCATCCAGGTGTCATGGGGAAACCATGCAAATATTTCTTTAAAAAACTGAAAGAGGACAAGCAGGAAGAGATACAGATGCAGAAAGGGAAGACAACAGAGGGAGGGAGAAGAAAGAAAGAAAGAAAGAAAGAAAGAAAGAAAGAAAGAAAGAAAGAAAGAAAGAAATGCAAGGGGCCAAGCAAAATCTTGCTGTCTTGAAGAAAATGATGAAAATGAGATTATCTGCTTTATCTAGCTGTGGAGTGAGACTCCTGTTCTACACATAAAAATATAAGTGAAGGCTGAGTCCTTTGTGAAGACTAGGGTTTGCCTTCCAAGAAAATTGTTTTTATGAGAAATCCATGACTTGCAGGCCAGATGTGGCCCACAGCCAGATTTCCTCTGACTCTCCCAGCCCATGAACTGTTTAGCACGGGAGCTGTTAAGAGGGAAAAGGGCGTAGATGTTTTGCAAAGCATGCAATTGCATTTCCTTCCTCTGCAACCAGTTTTGATACAAGTCAGAACAGAAGGGGAAATGCCTTAGCCAAGAGATAGACTTGTGTGCCTTGCAAATATGCACAAGGAGAAGGACCTGGAATGAGAGTCAGCAGCCTGTCCTGTGATTTGCCACAACTCCCATGGATAGAGAGATAAAACAAACTGCTGTAGCAACTGGGGGCCATTTGGGGGGGGGGCAAAGGGCCATGGAAATAAAACAGTATTAATAATTTTCTATTTCTTTTTAAGAAGCCTAACTGGGTGGGTGGCACTGGGACGTGGGTGGCGCTGTGGGTTAAACCACAGAGTCTAGGACTTGCCGATCAGGAGGTTGGCAGTTCGAATCCCCGAGACTGGGTGAGCTCCCGTTGCTCGATCCCTGCTCCTGTCAACCTTGCAGTTTGAAAGCACATCAAAGTGCATTAAGTAGCTGTAGTTAGTTTCACTAGCTAGTTTTAACTATTAGTTTCATCAGTTCGTTTCAACCATTAGTTTCACCAGTTAGATCCAGCCGTTAAGTAGCTGTAGTTAGTTTCACCAGCTAGTTTTAACTTTTAGTTTCATCAGTTCGTTTCAGCCATTAGTTTCACCAGTTAGATCCAGCCATTAAGTAGCTGTAGTTAGTTTCACCAGCTAGTTTTAACTATTAGTATCATCAGTTCATTTCATCAGTTCGTTTCAGCCATTAGTTTCACCAGTTAGATCCAGCCATTAAGTAGCTGTAGTTAGTTTCACCAGCTAGTTTTAACTATTAGTTTCATCAGTTCATTTCATCAGTTCGTTTCAGCCATTAGTTTCACCAGTTAGATCCAGCCATTAAGTAGCTGTAGTTAGTTTCACTAGCTAGTTTTAACTATTAGTTTCATCAGTTCATTTCATCAGTTCGTTTCAACCATTAGTTTCACCAGTTAAATCCAGCCATTAAGTAGCTGTAGTTAGTTTCACCAGCTAGTTTTAACTATTCGTTTCATCAGTTCGTTTCAACCATTAGTTTCACCAGTTAGTTCCAGCCATTAATTGGCTGTTGTTCGTTTCAGCTATTAATTTCACCAGTTAGTTTCAAGAAGTCATGGCACCATGAGGATTCAGATACAGTGGTACCTTGGTTTAAGAACAGCTTTAGATTAAGAACACTGCAAAGCCGGAAGTAGGTGTTTTGGTTTGTGAACTTTGCCTTGGAAGCGGAACATGTTCCGCTTCCTGTTGAGTGTGTTCCATTTGTAAATTGGGCCGGATGGTTTAACCTCAAAATATTATAGAACTTTGAAGGACGGGATAATTCAACCACTAAAGGAGGTTTGCAATGAAATTTTGGAGGGGAAAAAGGCGCCAGAGTCGTGGAAAGAAGCATATATTACATTTATACCAAAAACTGAGTCTGAAAAGACACAACTCAAGAATTACCGACCCATATCCCTGCTTAATGTGGATTACAAAATATTTGTCGACATTTTGGCCAAAAGATTAAAAAAAGTATTAGTGGAAGAGATACATAAGGACCAAGCTGGCTTTCTCCCAGGCAGACACTTGTCTGACAATACGAGGAATATAATCAATATTTTGGAGAAGTTGCAAGTGGACATCAACACTAAAGCAGTTTTAATTTTTGTGGATGCGGAGAAAGCTTTTGATAATATGTCTTGGAGCTTTATGAAGAAAAATCTTCAGGGGATGGGGGTTGGTCAAGGGTTTGAAAATGGTAAGTGCAATTTATTCAGAACAAAAGGCGAAATTAATAGTTAACAATGTGGTGACAGAGGAATTCAAGATAGAGAAAGGGACACGACAAGGCTGCCCAATTTCCCCATTGCTCTTTATTTCGGTCCTGGAGGTTTTGTTAAATATGATTAGAAGAGACCATCTGATTAAAGGTATAAAGGTCGGAGCTAAACAATATAAATTGAAAGTTTTTGCAGATGACTTAGTATTGACTTTACAGGAGCCAGAATCTAGTACTAAAAGAGTATTAGAACTGATTCAAGAATTTGGTCAAGTGGCAGGATTTAAGTTGAATAAGTTAAAAACTAAAGTCCTTGAGAAAAATTTAACACCGATGGAGAAAGAGAGGTTTCAGAATGAGACAGGTTTAACAGTGGTTAAGAAAGTGAAATACCTGGGGATTAACATGACAGCTAAAAATGGGAATTTATTTAAAGACAACTATGAAAAATGTTGGAGAGAAGTGAAAAAGGACTTAGAAATATGGTCAAATTTGCAGCTTTCTTTGTTGGGTCGAATTGCTGCGATAAAGATGAATGTATTGCCAAGAATTTTGTTTTTGTTTCAATCATTACAAATTCTGGACAAAATGGACTGTTTCAAGAAGTGGCAGAGAGACATTTCTAGATTTGTCTGGCAGGGCAAGAAGCCCAGAATAAAATTTAAAATACTAACTGACGCAAAGGAAAGAGGTGGATTTGCCCTGCCAGATCTTAAACTTTATTATGAATCAGCAGCATTCTGCTGGTTGAAAGAATGGCTGCTTCTTGAGAACACAGACATTTTGGATTTAGAAGGTTTCAATAATGTTTTTGGGTGGCATGCATATTTGTGGTACGACAAGGTTAAAGCACATAAAGCATTTAAAAACCATATTGTCAGGAAAGCATTGTTTAATGTCTGGATAAGATATAAAGACTTACTTGAAAATAAAACCCCAAGGTGGCTGTCACCGATGGAGGCTAAGGCTCAGAAAAAGCTCAATATGGAGGCCAAGTGGCCAAAATATTGGGAAATTTTGGAGCAAGAAGGAGACAAACTGAAATTGCAGAGTTTTGAGAAATTAAAAGACAAAGTGAGAGACTGGCTTCATTATTATCAAATAAGAGAGGTATATAATTTGGACAAAAAAATTGGCTTCCATGTGGAAAAATCAAAGCTGGAAACAGAACTGTTAGATCCCAAAACTAAGATACTTTCAAGAATGTATAACTTGCTGTTAAAATGGAATACTCAGGATGAAACGGTTAAATCTGCTATGATTAAATGGGCACAAGATGTTGGACATAACATTATGTTTGCTGACTGGGAACAGTTGTGGACCACAGGTATGAAATTTACGGCATGTAATGTCTGAAGAGAGAATATTATGAAAATGATATACAGGTGGTACATGACACCAGTCAAGCTTGCAAAAATGCATCATTTGCCCGATAATAAATGTTGGAAATGTAAAGAAACTGAAGGTACATTCTTTCACCTTTGGTGGACGTGCCCAAAGATTAAGGCTTTCTGGGAGATGATTTATAATGAGATGAAAAATGTATTTAAATATACCTTTTTGAAGAAATCAGAGGCCTTCCTCTTGGGCATAGTCGGCCAACTGGTGCCAAAGAAGGATAGAACTTTTTTTTATGTATGCAACAACAGCAGCAAGAATATTGATTGCAAAGTATTGGAAGACACAAGATTTACCCACACTGGAAGAGTGGCAGATGAAGGTGATAGACTATATGGAATTGGCAGAAATGGCTGGCAGAATCCGAGACCAGGGAGAAGAGTTGGTGGAAGAAGATTGGAAGAAATTTAAAGATTACTTGCAGAAATACTGTAAAATTAATGAATGTTAAAATGATGTTGGAGTGAAAATAAGTGATATTGGTAACAAGATTAATAAGAATATGTAAATACGGATTGATAATGGATGAAAATATATAGCTATAATAGGTTAAGATATAGAGTAAAGATAAATGAAAGAGGGTAAGGATTTGCTGAAATGTATTTCTAAATGGGAATACAAAAAGGGTACGTGTGAGGAGGTCATGGAAACAAGTAAATGAGCCTAAAGATATTGAAAAATGGATTTCTTTTTCTTTTTTCTTTTTAGCTATTTGTTTTTTGTATCTTTTTCTTTTTCTTCTTCTATGTGTGTTTTTTAACTTGTTAATCTTTGTTTAAATTTTTCTCTATTCTGTAAACCTATGTTTTTTGTAAAACCTTAATAAATATTTCTTTTAAAAAAAAAGTAAATTGAGTCCCCCACTGCTGTGGGAAAGCAAACCTTGGTTTATGAACGCTTTGGTTTAAGAACAGACTTCTGGAACAGATTAAGTTCATAAACTGAGGTACCACTGTATTAGTGTCAGCACTTATACATTCTGGCCCTTGTTTTCAAAAAGTCAGTTTCAAGGATCCTTTCCAGCAATGAATAAGTAGAGAATCCAGATCAGTTAAAGCAGAGTCAGCACCAGTTGTGGAGGGGGCATTGGCATCATGTCAATGTGCTCATCCCAACCAGCCCTGCTTGTGGCAACCATGGCAGACATCATCTGCTTCCTCTATTGGTTTCCAGGGACGTCACTCACTACCCTCTAAAACTAACTCCTAGATCTTAAGTGGACAATAGGTGGGAGTTAAGCTGGGTGTCCATCATGGTTGCCACCCAGCCTACCATCTTAAGTTGCCTAAATTGTAATGCTTTAGACCACCGATGTATGACATCAATACATTGCATAGGTCTGTGAACTGTACCATAACTTAAAACAGCAGGCTGGGTGACCATCACAGGATATTTAACAACATTATTTAACACTTAGTTCCAGCTCCGAGGGCCTTCTGGTGGTTCCCTCACTGCAAGAAGTGAGATTACAGGGAACCAGGCAGAGGGTCTTCTTGGCAGTGGCGCCTGCCCTGTGGAACGCCCTCCCATCAGATGTCAAGGAAATAAACAACTATCTGACTTTAAGAAGACTTCTGAAGGCAGAGCTGTTTAGGGAAGTTTTTAATGTTTAAAGTTCTATTCTGTTTTTAATGTTCTGTTGAAAGCCGCCCAGAATGGCTGGGGAAACCCAGTCAGATGGGTGGGGTAGTAAAATAATAATAATAATAATAATAATAATAATAATAATAATAATAATAATAATAATGATAATATTCATCCCTGGGTTCCAGTATTATGGGAGAACTACATACCAAGCACAATAGAGTTTTATAAAGGCATTGTGATATTATTTTTTGATCCATTCCCAAAGCATGGAATCTGCCTTTCATACATGTGATACATGTGGAGGTGATATTTTAGGTGAGCCATCTAGCATGGTCCCAAGATCTCTTCCATCATTAGTCGGTGCTGTTTAAGACATCATTTGGAATCTTAGGATCATCCCTCCCAATATGCTCCCAATATGTATTACATTGAATCATATTTGCTATTTTGTTGCAGGCTCAGTTGAAGGAGCTCACGTAAATCCCCAAATGACTTAGGCCCCCAAATATCTCAGAAAGCACCTCTTTATCTATAGACGCTCTCAGGTGTCAAGATCTGCAGAGGCGCTCCCCGTGATACTTCCACTGCCTTCCAATGTTTGGGATGGTGGTGACCCAGGAGATAGCATTCTCTGTGGCTGTAGAATATTCTCCCTGGGAAGTGTGTTTGGCACCTTCACTATAGTTTTCACCACATACTGAATACAGTCCTCTTCATGCTGGCCTGTAACGCCCGAGATATTTATTTTGAGGACTCACCCTATTCCCGTGACTGTTAAATACTGACCAGTTCTGTCCAGTCATGGAGCTGCAGAGCATTGCAGTTGATGCTCAGGAAGACAACTCCCACATCTCCTTTTTCCTGTTCCTGGTTGCTGCCCACATTAATATAAGCAGCTCAGCTCAAAGTCTTTCCCACATAGGATAATTGACTGCAGTGAGACACTGCATGAAGCAGCTTGCTGAAGGGAGAAAGGAAAACAAGGGCTGCCTCCTGTTCATAATTATACAAGCTTAGGCAGTGGCCAGAACTGAATGAGGTAAAGCAAGAAAACAAAACAACAACAACAATAATAAATAAATTCCAGCTGTGCTGTTATTCCCAAAAGGTGAGTAGTAGTAGCAGCAGCAGCAGCAGCAGCAGCAGCAGTAATAATAATAATATTAAAATTATCATTTGCAGGGTCTTTTCTGTGCTGGCTCCACCCAAGGGTGACTGACCTTCAGGCATCTTGAAAGGCATTCAAGACTCACATGGTGTGATTGGCCTTCCCACTCATGCAATGAAAGTTGGATTGTGGAGTCTTTTTATTTTTATTTTTGTGACTCTATTCTGTTCTAGGTTTTAGTAATAAACTTTTAGGTTTTTATTGTTGTGAGTCACTTTGGACAAACCTTTGTTAACAATGTTTAGGAATTCTTGAGAAGCAATAATAATTACTCAGGGGTTAGGTAAAACCCAGCCATTATTGTTCTAGAAAATTAGAAAAGCCAACCAGTGAATCTGTTGCATCAGCCAAAAGCAACCACATATTCTGAAAAACAGGATTCAGGGATTTGGTGTTCACCATTCTCATGGCTATTATTTTCCCACTTGTTCTTTTGCTGCTAGATCTGCGGTGAGCTACCTTCCATGGCCCACTTTATAGGTACTGCGCTCTTCTTGATCTTCTCCAGCTGCCTCTCAGATGCACAACTCCGAAAGGCTAACAAAGAACTCTCAGTGCCAAATGGAGCGCCATGGGGTGAATGGGGACCCATAGAATTCTGTCGCGAAGGGTATGCAAATGGATTCACATTGAAGGTACATACCTCCTTGTGTCCTCCTTTTCAGGCACCTTGGTGCCAAGTAGCTGTGACAATAAGTATGAATGGACAAAGTCCCGGGGTGGCTCTGCTCAGCTGACCTCCATCTGACTAAGTTACTTGGTGGTGAGGTCATTATGATGCAAACGTACTGGTTGCACACCTAAGGCCCTTTAGCATTTGAGGTTCTTCTTCATGTGCCTTCTCTGTGAGAGGTCCGGAGAGCAGCAACACAAGAATGGGCCTTTAATGTAGTGATTCCTCACTTGTGGAATGCTCTCCCCAGAGAGGTTTGCCTGGAACCCCTGTTACATACCCATAGGTGCCTGGCAAAAGCATTCCTCTTCTCCCAGGGCTTTGGCTAATTAAACTGTTGGGAGAATTGTTTTTGTTTGTTATTATGGCATGCATTTTTGTTTTTTTACATTGTAAACCACCCTGTGATCTTCAGATGAAGGGTGGTATAGAAATTAAATACATGATGATGATGATGATATTGCACCATGCCAACAACAGCTGAAAAGTAATGGCTGGGTGAACGAAAAATGAATTCAGTTCATTTTGAAGCAGATTTCTAGTTCATCTTCAAGTTCATTCTCTTAAATGTGTTATTTACACTTTGGACCCTTTGTGCATTTAAGCTTAAATATCATCATTTTGAGGGGAAAGAAAACAAACTATTCATATTCTGCTGTGTGTGGAATGATGGTTCCTTAGTCTTCTTAAGTAAATTTTATCCTTCAACACAACAGCTTGTGACTTTCTGGAGGCTGAAATATTTTTTTGCCAAGGAACACTTGGACAAACTTGAATTGAACTGGGAACTGAAATAGTTCATTTTGTAAAGGGGCAAACTTGAACTGGAGTTAGTTCCTTTTGGGGCATGTCAAACGAGTTCCTTTTCAAATCAAACCATCCAAGTTCTGTACAATACTGTCAAATTCAGCCTGCCAATCTAGCGTGTGTGAAATTCCTCCTGAAAATGCTGTGCTTTGCTCTTAAATGTGGTCTTATTGCAGTCACAGCTTCTCTTCTCCCCAAGGCAGACACAGCGGTAAGACCAGCACAGTTAAAAGATGATACATCTCTGAATGGCATCCGTCTTTCTTGCACGGATGGTTCAGAAATTCAATCTGCTGTTGGTCGGTGAGTAACTTTAAATATTCCATTCCTTGGTTTTGTTGATAGAAAGAAGTATGGAACCAAATGTGGCAGCTTCTTGAGGAGGAAACATCTTGGATTATGTTGACTTATTCATGGGCTGCCAAACCTGAGTGCATCAACAATGCAACAGGGAGGGATGTGATAAAATAGCGAAATGCAATGTAGAAAAGACAGTTGCTCAACATTCGGATGTAGTTCCAGAGTGCATCACGTTTCCTTCCCCAAGAATTAATCATTGAGCTAACAAAATTAAATAAAACATTCGGATGTAGTTCCTGTGTGCATACTTCCTAAAGAACGTAAAACACAAAATAACAATAGAAATAAGAAATGTGCACCCCGCCACCGAAACCATTCTTTATAGCTATTATCCAACTTTCCAAAAACTTAACAATTCTTGAGATGGTTTGAGCCCTTTTTTGTTAAAATATACCTTCTATATTTCCTCAAAGTCAAAGCACCAAGGATTCTTTGGGGGAAGCCATATGCTTCAAATGTGTGCTGAATGGCTCTGAATGTATGGTGCAGACATGATTTGAGCAAACATTTCTTCAGAGTATTAACACCACTATCTTTGTCAGGTATGGAAAATGGACAAAGAAGCAGACTTGTCCTAAAGGCCGTCTAATCTCATTTTCTCTGAGAGTACTAGAACCACAAGGAGAATGGGTGGATGATACATCTGCTAACAATATCAAGTTCCGCTGTGAAGATGGGCTTGTCCTGACAGGCCATTCAATTGACTGGGGTACGTATGGCCCATGGAGTACAATCTGCTCTAAAGGCGCCATATGTGGAATTCAGACAAGAATTGACAGTGACTTGACATCCGGCGACATGACAGGACTTAACGATGTGCTCTTCTACTGCTGCGACTGAACCATGTGGGTTTCACCCGACAATAGCTCAGTTCCCTGTGCCCCAATGGCTCCATGACGTGAAACTTAATAATAAAATGTATTCCCAATGAAGAGTTCTGGGTGTCTTTTTTTGATGCACTGTGCCTTAAATCTTCATGTATGGCTTGTTAGCAAAGCTATTTAAATCTTGGTAATGCTTTATTGAGGAAGCGGAACACAACATTGTATAACTTGAGGAGAAAGCAACAGAGAGGCTTTTGTCTTTCTTAGGTCAGGCACCAGACATAGTAGGAAGGCTATGAACTATATATAACAGGGGGGAACTCCCGCAGAACTACACAGCCAATCAGAGCGCTCGCTACCTCAGTGAATGTTGTGCCACTTTGCTTGGTTGTTAAGCAAAACCTCAGCCACCTGGTTTGCTGACTTACTAATAACAGAATGAATGCTAAAGTCACACACAGAACAATCTCTGCTGTGGCAATTCCATCATGGCTGCTGGATAGGAGGCTAACCATAGAATTGGAGATAGGACAGAGAAGGATGAATGGATACAGAAGAATGTAAGAAGAGGCCCACTGGATTGTACGACAGGTCTATCTGGTCAAGCATCCTGTTACTTAGAGTGGCTTCTCAGATGCCTTTTGAAGCCCAGAAACTGGCATTGAGTGCACAGTCCCACTGTTCTTCCATGGCAGCTGATGTTCTGATAGGGCTGTCATACTGTACGTCCATAATTTCCCTGACTTAGCTGGGATTCGTCCATTGAAAATGGCATCCAGGGGGCAGGATTTTCTAAAAGCAGCCTGTCACTTTTTAAAACAGGACAACCCATATTTTTAGAGGTGATATTTTCACACGTGTCCTGAACCCCAACGTAACTGGATTCCACAGAGGAGTCACGGAAAAAATATGGCTGGTCAAGGGAACCATAGACTCAAAAAGGTTGAAAACCACAGCAGCAGACAAAGCCTACACTGCTTATTCAGGCTCAAACCAGTGAGTATGGAACAGTCAAACAGAAAACACTTCCTTTACCAACACAAACTTTGGCATTGTCGGAGTCCTGGCTTGCAGCAGCAGGTTGTTCGCAACCTCTTTTTTCTGTTCGCCATCAGCTGCAGAAATCTCAAGGTACTGAACCACATGAGGATAATACAGCTCTCAATCATTTCCGTCTCCATTGCACTAATGGTGCAATAAATGAGTCTACATCAGGAACCTGAGTATTCTTTAGATTTCTCTCCTACTATGATGCGGGTGGCACTGTGGGTTAAACCACAGAGCCTAGGACTTGCCGATCAGAAGGTCAGCGGTTCAAATCCCCATGACAGGGTGAGCTCCCGTTGCTTGGTCCCTGCTCCTGCCAACCTAGCAGTTCAAAAGCACGCCAAAGTGCAAGTAGATAAATAGGTACCGCTCTGGCGGGAAGGTAAACGGCGTTTCCGTGCGCTGCTCTGGTTCACCAGAAGTGGTTTAGTCATGCTGGCCCCATGACCTGGAAGCTGTAATCTGGCTCCCTCGGCTTATAAAGTGAGATGAGCGCCGCAACCCCAGAGTCGGTCATGACTGGACTTAAGGTCCTTTACCTTTACCTATGACCTTGTAGCTTTCAGGTGAAGGGCTGCCGGAAATGTCTTATGAATTATTTTAGCCTCCAGAACAGCTACAGAAACCACTCTCAGTAATTCCCAGCTTCATAGAAGGAACCCAAGTCTCATTCAACAAAAAGTTAACAAACATATTGTATTATCTTTCAGTAAACTATGGTGAAAAGCACAACTAGTGAGGAGTCACAACACAATTCCACCAGCGCAGAGTGGCAGCTTGGTCTTGAGGGTTTCCTGAGTCAATCACAGAATACCTTTTGGTATCCAGCATGAGAAGTGTAGGAAAAATGGTAGCTATTTAACAGGGATTACCGTTTTTACAGTTCAGAGGTTATTTGTTCTAGTAAGCTAGAAATACATGTTGCTTTATAAATAAAAACATTTCTTTTTAATTTAGCAGTTAGTTTTCTTAGAGTAGGTCTGACGAAGTTAAACCTTGCCTTCCAAGACCCACTCATTTCATGAAAGTCCATTCTAATTTATCAAATGCCTTTTCTGTGTCAGAAAGGAATGGAATAGCAATTTTGTTTCTTTGTAATAGTTATACCAAGTATTCTCCTTAGTATCCTGAAGAAATCTCCCTTTAATGAAGCTGATCAGTATGCATACATTCAGACAATCCCCTTTCTAACACATTCAGCAAAAATGAATGTCAAAATCTTAGAGTCAATTTAGAAGAGATATTGTTATATGGTAGCCAACCAATGATAAATCTTTATTTGAGTTTGATATCAAGAGTTTTTAATTAACACTCAAACTCTATTAAAATCAGGTGGAAGATACCTGCATTCTCAGGGAATTGCTGAGATTTCCAGGAGGTCAAAATATCTTTTAAACTAAAAAAACAACAATCCTAAGGTAATCAAACTCACCAGCAAAGAACAATAAAATGAGAACTGAAGATGCTCTGTAGCCATGAAATGTTAAGTACTGGATTGAAAATAAAATGAAAAACTGTGGAGGGTGGCTGAGATGGTTAAAATTCCTTAACAAGAGCTGCAGTTTCATTGCAACATTGCTTATATATCTATTCTATACTCTCTCTCTCTCTCTCTCTCTCTCTCTCTCTCTCTCTGTATATCAGCTACTAGTTTTTCTGGAGAGCCTCCAACACAAGAAAGTGTATGTGTTGTTTTATCACAACATTGCTACCATGGTCTTCTTCCATAGTTGGGGAGACTGGGACAAGTCTCAGTACTGTGACCATGACCGCCTGGTTGCCTTTGCTTTGAGTGTGGAACCTCCCAAGGATGGGGTGGATAATATAGCAGCCAACAACGTCCACTTCAAATGTGAAAACGGGAGAGGAATGTTTGCTAATGGAATATGTTAGGGCTATTATGTCAGCGATTTTGGTCGGGTGGCGGGATTTAAGTTGAACAAGCAAAAAACTAAGGTTCTAGCAAAAAAATTGACAACTACAGAAACAGATGAGTTCGTGAAAGAAACAGAATTAAATGTGGTTAAAAAAGTAAAATACCTAGGGGTGTATCTGACCTCCAAAAATTTGAATCTGTTTAAAGACAACTACGAGAAATGTTGGTCAGAAATCAAAAGAGATTTGGAAACGTGGTCAAGATTGAAACTTTCCTTGTTGGGCCGAATAGCAGCTATAAAGATGAACGTATTGCCAAAAATGTTATTTTTGTTTCAGACCCTACAGATCGTGGACAAGGTGGAATGTTTTGGAAGGTGGCAGAAGGATATCTCTAAGTTTGTTTGGCAGGGCAAAAAGCCCCGAATAAAGTTTAAGATATTAACTGATGCGAAAGAAAGAGGGGGATTTGCCCTGCCAGACTTGAGGTTATATTATGAATCTGCAGCCTTCTGCTGGTTGAAAGATTGGATCTTACTGGAAAACACTGATGTCCTAGATCTGGAAGGGTTTGACAATGCTTTTGGGTGGCATGCATATTTGTGGTATGACAAGATTAAAGTGCACAAACTGTTTAAAAACCACATTGTTAGGAGAGCAATTTTAATGGTCTGGACAAAATATAAAGACTTATTGGAGAGTAAGACTCCGAGGTGGCTCTCACCGGTGGAGGCCAAGGCACGTAAGAGACCTAATATGGAAGCCAATTGGCCTAAATATGGGGAAATTATTGAAAAGATTGGAGACAATTGGAGGTTGCAGAGCTTGGAAAAATTAAAAAACAAGGTGCGAGATTGGTTGCATTATGCACAAATTCAAGAGGTCTTTAAAGTAGATAAGAAGGTTGGATTCCAGGTGGAAAAATCGAAACTAGAGACAGAACTGTTAGAACCAAAAAGTAAACTACTTTCGAGAATGTATAACCTGCTGCTTAAATGGAATACTCAGGATGAGACAGTCAAATCCGCAATGATAAAGTGGGCGCAGGACTTGGGGCATAACATTATGTTTGAAGACTGGGAAAGGTTATGGAACACCGGAATGAAATTTACGGCATGTAGTGCCTTGAAGGAAAACATTATGAAAATGATATACCGGTGGTACATGACCCCAGTCAAGCTTGCTAAGATATATCACCTGTCTGATAATAAATGTTGGAAATGTAAAGAGGCGGAAGGGACATTCTTTCACCTCTGGTGGACCTGCCCGAAGGTGAAGGCCTTTTGGGAAATGATTCATAATGAACTAAAAATGGTACTTAGATTTACCTTACCTAAGAAACCAGAGGCCTTCCTCTTGGGCATGGTGGACCAGAGGGTGTTTAAGAAGGATAGAACTTTTTTTATGTACGCCACCACAGCAGCAAGGATTCTGATTGCAAAATATTGGAAGTCACAAGATTTACCCACACTGGAGGAATGGCAAACGCAGTTGATGGACTACATGGAATTGGCCGAAATGACTGGCAGAATCCAAGACTTGGGAGAAGAAACAATCGAGGAGGACTGGAAAAAATTTAAGGACTATCTGGAAAAATATTATAAGTTGTATGAATGTTAAAAAACGCACCTTTTAGGAAATTCTAGCTTCAGTAATGTTAAACTAAAGAAATGGAAACTAAGGTACAAGAAGTCAGAGATAGAATAATGAAACAACTTTATTGTGTTAAAATGAAAACGTACATGATTTGGGTTATAATACATTTGAAATTGGGTAACATGATAAAATGAAAGATACAACAAGTATTGAAACAAGTTAACAAATTGCTGATGTTATGTATCACAGAGAATGCAGGGTTGGGAGGACGCGGGGAAGTCCAGTAGATTTGGAAAAAAGAACAAGAAAATTTGTAATTTTCTTTCTCTACTTTTATAATATGCTCTTTATTCTTTTTTCTGTATTTCATAAAACTAATAAAAAATATTATTAAAAAAAATGTGAAAACGGGAGAGGAATGTTTGCTAATTGAATATGCTGGGGCTATTATGTCAGCGTTAGCACCTGCTTTTCTGGTGCTATATGTGGGCTGCAGACAAAGTACAGCCTGATCAAGGAGAAGGTGATGATGCAGCACTTAATGATATTAAGTTTTACTGCTGTAGATGAAGCTTGTTCTAGTAGTTTGCTGACCTGGAATTTAACCACAATTAAATGCTAAACAAATATGAGTGTGTGTCCTTTTTTTTGAGACCAGTTCCTCAATTCTAGATAGGAGACCAACAAAAGAATAATGTGGAAGAGCAACAAGCGCATAACCACATAGAAGCCTTCGCCCATCCAGTGGCATCCAAATACTTGGACTACAACTCCCATTAGCCATTGCTTTAAAATGAATCTGGGAGTTCCTTCTACATTGTGTGGATAAGAAACTTCCTGCATCATTTTGGACCTTTTAAAAAGTCTTTCCTGATGCATGTGTGACTGTATTTTATTTCTTCACAGCATTTGTGAATCATAGCTGTGACTTCACTCATTGGCTGAAAACACTAAATAGTAGGAGCAGACTCATGTCTTCCTTTTTGTGTTGAATGGGGACTGCACATTTTCATTCATAACTCTCATTCTACAAGGTCTAGAGACTTTGTGGTTACTTTAAAGTGGAAGCTCAGTGTCTAGGCCTAGGATAGAAGTACCTGCTGTGTCATCCTCTTGGTGGACCTGATGCAAAAAAACGAAAACATTAAATGACAATGTCTGAATTTGTTCGTGGAGTTCTCCAGCTAAACAGTGTTTACAAAAATGCATATATTAGGGGAACATGTGCATTCTAAAAATTATGTTTTGCTTGTGAAGACCCCTGAGACCTCCCAAGAAAGACACAAATGACGCCAATATTAGTTTAAGGTTTTTGGCATAATTTTGGCCACAACTTTATTGATTACAAAATGTCGGTAAAAGTAAACACCCTGAGAGAGCCCTACTGCGGATGCAAATTCACCCCAACATTCTCGCAGGTGCTCTGGCATGGCCCTAACCCCTGAAACGGGATTGGACAAAAGCATGGTGAACACCTGGATTCCTTTACCGGAATACCCTATGCACACTGGGAGGGGCAGGTGTGAAAACCTCCCCTCCACCACACCTTGAACCAATGCCTAACTGCCACACGAATACCCACGCTCGCCACCAAAGAACTCACAACTGTAACCAGCCCCTCTGACACCCTGGTCAGCCAAACATCATGTCCGGCATTGGAAAGATGCACACCATCAGGCCTATACAAGGCCGCATCCGTGAAGGTAATGCCTGCATGGCGGATAACAGTGCCTCCCAGGCCCAGAACCTTCCTGGCCACAGCGCAATCCATGCACATTCTTGCCCACTCGGTGGCAGCTGGGCAGTGGCTACCGCACCATACACATCGCTGGAGCAATTGCGACATGAAACTTTTGAGTCTTGGGAAGGCAACAGCCAATACCTCCAAGTCCATCTGGATGCGGGAACTCAATCTGAGGCCATGAGAAAAAGACAAGATGGCAACTAGGGATAATATCCCTGGTTGAGTTGGTGGAGACTTTAACATCCTTAACCAAAACACCATCCTTCACTTCCAAGGCCGCACCATACCTGGCTCCAGTAAAGGGGGAATTGCCCCTGCGATTCGCCCTGGCCCCAATAAAGGGCAATATTGGCCTCCACATCATCACTGAAGCTTGTGGAAGAAGTACCTGAAGATGAGGTGGTATCCTGTCCTTGCTCCTCCTGCCTCTCCGATGAGAATGGCACCTCCAGTGGCATTTTCCAGCCCTGGAAGGCACACGAGGAACTTGAAGCTCACCCTCCTCAGAGGTGGCCGCGCAAGGAGCCTGGTGCGAAGACACTGCCATAATCTGTGAGGAACTAGAAATATGTAAGAGACTCGCCTCACCCACACCTCGCGTGGTAAAAAGGACACCAACACCAACTCAATGGACCTAGTGTAGGAGGCATGGGGGCCCCCAAGACAAAGAATGAGACTCCCAACCCTGGTGAGAGGGCTGGACCGAAGTGTCCAAACTCCTGGGGCACCCCTGTGTCGAAGTAGGGATGGGAATCCTGTAAAATTATGACTTATTAAACAAGGCCCCAGAAGGAGCAAACCCTTTGCCTTCCCCACTAGAATCATAAGGGCCAAGAGCCTCAACAATTGAAGATGAGGATGGGCCTGGGTGAGACTCAGAAGGGGCACCAAGACACTGCAAAAGGCCATTAAGTTCAGCTGAGAAGCGTGATGTGGCGCGGGAGTCACCAGCCAGAACTGAAATGATGGACTCAAGGTGCCTGGCCACCTGCTCAGGGATCAAGGGAGGCTGCAATGAGCGGAATGAGGGGGATGGCCCTCTTATTAACCTCTTAGGAGGAAGGACCACATCCTGGATTCCTTTTTGGAGGCATTATTGAAAATAGGCCTGCAGGAGGCAGCCGAAGCCTTAAAGCAAAGGGGTGAAAAAGGACAAAGCACCCAGGTCCCAAGCCTACACAAAGGCTACACAAAGGCTATAAGGAAACACTGACTAGGCCGTAAAACAAAATGGTGCTCCTGCTTAAATGCTGAAGGGCCACATAAACAAGATGGCAACCAGCAAGAAGGCAGCAATCAAAATGGCGCTGACGCCAAAACGCTGGAGAGAAACCATCCAAAATGGCGACCAACAAGAGCCAAGGCCCACTGGAGCGCTCCCGCTATACCGGGTGTGAGGGGCACGCCCTGAATGGCAATCAGCTCAATCAAAAGGCAGAAGCAATTAAGGATACTGCCAGGACTGCCCGCATAGGATGGAAACCAGACGCTAAAACGAGAAAGGGAAAATAAAAGCTATGAAAGAAGTCACCCCAAACAACCCCAGGTTGGCTGGGGTGAATGCAGCAAGTCCCACAGGTAAGCCAAAGCTATAAAGCCAACAAATAAGGCCGCTGCAGCTTCAGTGTAAACATAAGAGGAAGCTACAGGGAGATCCTAGAAAAAAGCACCCCGATGAGGCAACCCCTGTCGGGTACGGGAGGGGGGGAGGGGAGAGAAAGGAGCCAAATTAAGGGAATTACACTAAATAGGGGGAAGGAGAAAGAAGAGGGTAAAAATTGGATTTAAACCGACAAATGGAAGATCTCTCCATTGAAAAGGCTTCACGCTGGATACTTAGCGCTCCGACAGCTTTGGGTGATCCGATGCACGAGGCGCTAAGAGGAAGCACGACACAACATGTAGTGTTATATATAGGTTCCCCGACTGTTCGTTCTCAGAACCCCATTGGCCAGAATTATCCCAGCAACCGGGGACCCAATCGGGTAGTTGTGGCTATCCAAACGTTTCCACAGTGAGATCAGTCTTGGTGATCTCACCGCAACACATGCCCTCCATGAAGAGGACCTGATTTATTGATTTTTCAAACTGAAGCAGAATTATATAACACTAACAGCAATCTCATTTTCAATGCTGTTATAAGTAAAAAGCTGTAGTATGTCATCAAATCCAGCTGGTGCCAGTGGCCTGACTTTGGATATTTCCAAGACACTCTTATGTTTTGCCTTGGTAGAGAAAACCATGTTCATGATTCAGAGGCTGTGATCTGAGCACAGCTCAAGAAGTCTTTGTCTGTTCTGCCAATACCAAAGTAGCCTATGCAGTTGTCCCACTTGTGATGACCATTCCCAGCTCTGGCATTGAAATCTCCCAGCAGGAATAGGTGGGACCCTTTGGACAGCTTGGTCCAGTTCTTTGTAGAAACGGTGCTGGGTTTTTATGTTAGAGCAAAAAAGTTAAATAAACTGAGGTAACTTATGATTTATAATGCTTCAAATTAAATTAGAAATATTTCATCTTCATTAAATAGAAAAGGTATTTGTTCAGACCCATCAATAAATCTATCAATTCATTTCCACAGAAAATTATATTTTAGCAAAAAAAAAATATTATCAGACAATTTCAAACATTACTTTCAGCTGTTAACTTCAAAAGTCTGTTTCAGCCATTAGTTTCACCAGTTAGATCCAGCCATTAAGTAGCTGTAGTTAGTTTCATCAGCTAGTTTTAACTATTAGTTTCATCAGTTCATTTCATCAGTTCGTTTCAACCATTAGTTTCACCAGTTAGTTCCAGCCATTAAAAGGCAGTAGTTAGTTCCAACAATTAGTTTCACCAGTTAGTTCTAGTCATTAATTGGCTGTTGTTAGTTTCAGCTATTAATTTCACCAGTTAGTTTCAAGAAGTCATGGCACCATGAGGATTCAGATACAGTGGTACCTTGGTTTAAGAACAGCTTTAGATTAAGAACACTGCAAAGCTGGAAGTAGGTGTTTTGGTTTGTGAACTTTGCCTTGGAAGCAGAACATGTTCCGCTTCCTGTTGAGTGTGTTCCATTTGTAAATTGAGTCCCCCACTGCTGTGGGAAAGCAAACCTTGGTTTATGAACACTTTGGTTTAAGGACGGACTTCAGGAACGGATTAAGTTTGTAAACCAAGGTGCCACTGTATTAGTTTCAGCACTTATACATTCTGGCCCTTGTTTTCAAAAAATCGATTTCAAGGATCCTTTCCAGCAATGAATAAGTAGAGAATCCAGATCAGTTAAAGGAGAGTCAGCACCAGCTGTGGAGGGTCCATTGGCATCATGTCAATGTGCCCATCCCAACCAGCCCTGCTTGTGGCAACCATGGCAGGCGTCATCTGCTTCCTCTATTGGTTTCCAGGGACATCACTCACTACCCTCTAAAACTAACTCCTAGACCTTAAAGGTTAACAGAGTTAACACTGGTAAAGAAGGTAAAATATCTGGGGGTGAACATGACTGCTAAGAATGTGAATTTGTTTAAAGATAACGATGAGAAATGTTGGAGAGAAGTGAAAAAGGACTTAGAAATATAGTCAAGCCAGAAGCTTTCCTTGTTAGGCCGAATTGCTGTCATAAAAATGAATGTATTGCCAAGAATGTTGTTTTTGTTTCAATCACTGCAAATTTTGGACAAGATGGACTGTTTCAAGAAGTGGCAGAGAGACTAGATTTCTAGATTTGTCTGGCAGGGCAAAAAGCCCAGAATAAAATTTAAAATACTAACTGATGCAAAGGAAAGAGGTGGATTTGCCCTGCCAGACCTTAAACTCTATTATGAATCAGCAGCATTTTGCTGGCTGGAAGAGTGGCTGCTTCTTGAGAACACGGACATTTTGGACCTAGAAGGGTTTTCGGGTGGCATGCATATCTGTGGTATGACAAGGTTAAAGCACACAAGGCATTTAAAAATCATATTGTCAGAAAAGCATTGTTTAATGTCTGGACAAGATATAAAGACTTACTTGAAAATAAAACCCCAAGGTGGCTATCACCTATGGAAGTGAAGGCTCTGAAAAAACTCAATATGGAGGCCAATTGGCCAAAATATTGGGAGATTCTGGAACAGGAGGGTGACAAATTGAAGTTGCAGAGTTTTGAGAAGCTTAAAGATAAAGTGCGGGATTGGCTTCATTATTTTCAAATAAGAGAGGCCTATAATTTGGATAAAAAAATTGGCTTCCAGGTGGAAAAATCAAAATTGGAAATAGAACTATTAGAACCCAAAACTAAGATATTATCAAGAATGTATAACTTGCTGTTGAAATGGAACACTCAGGATGAAACGGTAAAATCTGCTATGATTAAATGGGCACAAGATGTTGGACATAACATTATGTTTGCTGACTGGGAACAGTTGTGGACCACAGGTATGAAATTTACGGCATGTAATGCTCTAAGAGAAAATATTATGAAAATGATATACAGGTGGTACATGACACTAGTCAAGCTTGCAAAAAATTATCATCTGCCTGATAATAAATGTTGGAAATGTAAAGAGACCGAGGGTACATTCTTTCACCTTTGGTGGACGTGCCCAAGGATTAAGGCTTTCTGGGAGATGATCTATAATGAAATGAAAAAGGTGTTTAAGTACACCTTCTTGAAGAAACCAGAGGCCTTTCTCCTGGGCATGGTCGGCCAATTGGTGCCAAAGAAGGATAGAACTTTCTTTATGTATGCTACAGCAGCAGCAAGAATACTCATCGCAAAGTATTGGAAGACACAAGACCTTCCCACCTTGGAAGAATGGCAGATAAAAGTAATGGACTATATGGAATTGGCAGAAATGACTGGCAGAATCCGAGACCAGGGAGAAGAGTTGGTGGAAGAAGATTGGAAGAAATTTAAAGCCTACCTACAGAAACAGTGCAACATTTTTGAATGTTAATGACGTTGGAATGAAACAAAGTGGTTCTAGTAATAAGGCTAAACAGGAATATGAAAAAATGGATTTGATATTAGATGAAAATTTGAAGTTATAATATGTGAGGATAAACAATTAAGGTTAAATAAAGAGGGTATGGATTTGCTGAATTAATTATTAATAGGAATACAAAAAAGGGAGGTGTGAGGAAGTCACGAAAATAAGTAAATGAGTTGTAAGATATCAGAAAGAGGGATTTATTTTTTAATTGTTTGTATTTTTCTCTTTTTATGTCTTTTTGGTTTTTTTGTATTTTTTGTGTTTTCTTTTTACTATCTTGTACTTTACTTTTTGTTGAAAATTTAATAAATATCATTTAAAAAAAATAAAACTAACTCCTAGATCTTAAGTGGACAATAGGTGGGAGTTAAGCTGGGTGTCCATCATGGCTGCCACCCAGCCCGCCATCTTAAGTTGCCTAAATTGTAATGCTTTAGACCACCGATGTATGACATCAATACATTGCATAGGTCTGTGAACTGTACCATTACATTAAGGGTAACTTAAAATAGCAGGCTGGGTGACCATCACAGGATATTTAACAACATTATTTAACACTTAGGTCCAGCTCTGAGGGCCTTCTGGTGGTTCCCTCACTGCAAGAAGTGAGATTACAGGGAACCAGGCAGAGGGCCTTCTTGGCAGTGGCGCCTGCCCTGTGGAATCCCCTCCCATCAGATGTCAAGGAAATAAACAACTATCTGACTTTAAGAAGACTTCTGAAGGCAGAGCTGTTTAGGGAAGTTTTTAATGTTTAAAGTTCTATTCTGTTTTTAATGTTCTCATAGAATCATAGAGTTGGAAGAGACCACAAGGGCCATCGAGTCCAACCCCCTGCCAAGCAGGAAACACCATCAGAGCACTCCTGACATATGGTTGTCAAGCCTCTGCTTAAAGACCCCCAAAGAAGGAGACTCCACCACACTCCTTGGCAGCAAATTCCACTGTTGAACAGCTCTTACTGTCAGGAAGTTCTTCCTAATGTTTAGGTGGAATCTTTTTTCTTGTAGTTTAGAACCATTGCTCCATGTCCGCTTCTCTGGAGCAGCAGAAAACAACCTTTCTATGTGATATCCTTTTATATATTTGAACATGGCTATCATATCACCCCTTAACCTCCTTTTCTCCAGGCTAAACATGACCAGCTCCCTTAGCCGTTCCTCATAAGGCATCAATTCCAGGCCTTTGATCATTTTGGTTGCCCTCCTCTGGACACGTTCCAGTGTCCTTCTTGAACTGTGGTGTCCAGAACTGGACACAGTACTCCAGGTGAGGTCTGACCAGAGCAGAATACAGTGGCACTATTACTTCCCTTGATCTAGATGCTATACTCCTATTGATGCAGCCCAGAATTGCATTGGCTTTTTTAACTGCTGCGTCACACTGTTGGCTCAAGTCAAGTTTGTGGTCAACCAAGACTCCTAGATCCTTTTCACATGTACTGCTCTCAAGCCAGGTGTCACCCATCTTGTATTTGTGCCTCTCATTTTTTTTTTTTGCCCAAGTGCAATACTTTACATTTCTCCCTGTTAAAATTCATCTTGTTTGTTTTGGCCCAGTTCTCTAATCTGTCAAGGTTGTTTTGAAGTGTGATCCTGTCCTCTGGGGTGTTAGCCACCCCTCCCAGTTTGGTGTCATCTGCAAATTTGATCAGGATAAAGTTGTTGATAAAGATGTTGAATAAGACCGGGCCCAAGACAGAACCCTGTGGCACCCCACTAGTCACTCTTCTCCAGGATGAAGAGGAACCATTGATGAGCACCCTTTGGGTTCGGTCAGTCAGCCAGTTACAAATCCACTGAGTGGTAGCATAGTCAAGTCCGCATTTTACCAGCTTCTTTACAAGAATATCATGGGGCACCTTGTCAAATGCCTTGCTGAAATCAAGGTAGGCTACATCCACTGCGTTCCCTTCATCTACCAGGCTTGTAATTCTGTCAAAAAATGAGATCAGGTTAGTCTGACATGACTTATTTTTCAGAAATCCATGCTGACTATTGGTGATCACAGTATTCCTTTCTAGGTGCTCACAGACTGTTTGCTTAATGATCTGCTCCAGAATCTTCCCTGGTATTGATGTCAGACTGACTGGGCGGTAATTATTTGGGTCCTCTCTTTCCCCCTTTTTGAAAATAGGGACAACATTTGCCCTCCTCCAGTCTGCCGGGAGTTCGCCTGTTCTCCAGGAATTCTCAAAGATGACTGCCAGTGGTTCTGAGATCACATCTGCCAGTTCTTTTAATACTCTTGGATGCAGTTCATCTTGCCCTGGAGACTTGAATACATCTAAACTAGCCAAGTATTCTTGTACTATCTCCTTAGTTATTCTGGGCTGTGTTTCCTCTGCTGAATCATTTGCTCCAAATTATTCAGGTCGGGCATTGTTTTCTTTATCGGAGAAGACTGAGGCAAAGAAGGCATTGAGGAGTTCAGCCCTTTCTGTGTCCCCTGTTTGCATTTTACCATCTTCTCCTCTGAGTGACCCCACTGTTTCTTTGTTCTTCCTTTTGCTACAAACATACCCATAAAAGCCTTTTTTGTTGCTTTTAACCTCTCTAGCAAGCCTGAGTTCATTCTGTGCTTTAGCTTTTCTGACTTTGTGTCTACACGTGCTGGCTATTTGTTTGAATTCCTCTTTGGTGGTTTCCCCCCTTTTCCATTTTTTGTACAAATCCTTTTAAAATCTTAACTCAGTTAAAAGTTCTTTAGATAGCCACCCTGGCTTCTTTAGGCACCTTCCATGTTTCTGTCTCATTGGTATCTGTTGAAAGCTGCCCAGATTGGCTGGGGAAGTAAGTAGTAGTAGTAGTAGTAGTAGTAGTAGTAATAGTAGTAGTAGTAGTAGTAGTAGTAATCATCATCATCATCATCCCTGGGTTCCAGTATTATTGGAGAACTACGTATCAAGCACAATAGAGTTTTATAAAGGCATTGTGATATTATTTTTTGATCCATTCTACAGCTCTAGGGCTCCCTGGGAAGTGTGTTTGGCACCTTCACTATAGTTTTCACCACATACTGAAGACACTCCTCTTCACGCTGGCCTGTAACACCCCAGATATATATTTTGAGGGCTCACCCTATTCCTGTGTCTGTTTAATACTGCATTTGAAATGTGCAAAACACACAACTATCTATCAAAATTTACACTTGTCTAAATTTGTTGGTGCAGTTTTCAACCAAACCTTGTTTACAATAATGCATATATTAGGGGAAAGTGGGCATTTAAAAAAAAAAATGTTTTATTCATTTTTCAAACTTATACAGAATTACATAACACTAACAAGCAATAAAACTCCCACCCTCTCCTTAAGTGTGTAATTCCCTGTAATTAAGTTACAACTTCTGTCTAGCCCTGGAGGATTTTATTCAACTTAGAGGGATGCTTATACCAATGTATAATCTTCAGTGCATTTTCCCAATTTTAATACCAGTGCTTGGTTTTTATGTTAGAGCAAAAAAAGTTAAATAAAGTTAGGTAACAGTTAAATATAATATAATTTATAATGTTTCAAATAAAATAAAATATATTTTATCTTCATTAAAAAGAAAAGGGATTTGTTCAGAATCATCAATAAATCCATCAATTCATTTCCACGGAAAATTATTTTTTAGAAAAACAATGTATCAGACTATCTTGGTCATTAGTTTCAGCAGTTAGCTTTAGAAGTCTGTTTTGGCCATAAGTTTCACCAGTTAGATCCAGCCATTAAACAGCTGTAGTTAGTTTCGCCAGCTTGTTTTAACTATTAGTTTCATCAGTTCATTTCATCAGTTTGTTTCAACCATTAGTTTCACCAGTTAGTTCCAGCCATTAAATGGCTGTAGTTAGTTCCAGCCATTAGTTTCACCAGTTAGTTCCATCCATTAAGTGGCTATAGTTAGTTTCAGCTATTAATTTCATCAGTTAGTTTCAAGAAGTCATGGCACTGGGATGTTTCAGATACAGTTGTACCTTGGTTCTCAAATGCCTTGGTACTCGTACGTTTTGGCTCCTGAACATCAAAAACCTGGTTGGAAGTGTTCCAGTTTTCAAATGTTTCTTGGAAGCCGAATGCCTGCTTGAGTGTAGGAAGCTCCTGCAGCCAATTGGAAGCCACACCTTGATTTTCGAATGTTTTCAGAAGTCAAGTGGACTTCCGGAACAGATTACGTTCGAGAACCAAGGTACGACTGTATTAATGTCAGTAGTTATACACTCTGTCCCTTGCTTTCAAAAAGTCAATTTCAAGGATCCATTTCAGCAATGAAGAAGTAGAGAATCCAGAGTCAATTAAAGCATAGTCAGCACCAGCTTTGGAGGGGCCATTGGCATCATATCAATGTCATATCATATCTAAAACTAACTCCTAGACCTTAAGTGGACAATTGTTGATTAGTCGTTTGGTCGTTTCCGACTCTTTGTGACCCTATGGACCAGAGCACACCAGGCCCTCCTGTCTTCCACTGCCTCCCGCAGTTTGCTCAAACTCATGTTTGTATCTTCAAAACACTGTCCAACCATCTCGTCCTCTGTTGTCCCCTTCTCCTTGTGCCCTCAATCTTTCTCAACATCAGGGTCTTTTCCAGGTAGTCTTCTCTTCTCATGAGGTGGCCAAAGTATTGGAGCCTCAGCTTCACGATCTGTCCTTCCAGTGAGCACTCAGGGCTGATTTCTTTAAGAATGGATAGGTTTGATCTTCTTGCAGCCCATGGGACTCTCAAGAGTCCCCTCCAGCACCATAATTCAAAAGCATCCATTCTTTGGCGATCAGCCTTCTTTATGGTCCAGCTCTCACTTCCACACATCACTACTGGGAAAACCATGGCTTTAACTACACGGACCTTTGTTGGCAAGGTGATGTCTCTGCTTTTTAAGATGCTGTCTAGGTTTGTCATCGCCTTTCTCCCAAGAAGCAGGCGTCTTTTAATTTCGTGGCTGCTGTCACCATCTGCAGTGATCGTGGAGCCCAAGAAAGTAAAGGTGGGAGATAAGCTTGGTATCTATCATGGTTGCTACCCAGCCTGCCATCTTAAGTTGCCTAAATTGTAATGCCTTAGACCACCGACGTATGACATCAATACACTGCATAGGTCTGTGAGCTGTACCATTACATTAAGGGTAATTTAAAACAGCAGGCTCGGCGACTACCACAGACTATGGCTGTACCTTGGTTCTTGAAAGCCTTGGTACTCGTCCATTTAGGCTCCCGAATGCCACAAGACTCTTCATGCTGACCTTTGACACCCCAGATATATATTTTCAGGACTCACTCTATTCCTGTGACTGTTTAATATTGCATTTTAAATTTGGCCAGGGGTTTTATGGTTGCTGTTATAATTATTTTAGTGACTTGAAGAAAGGCTTGAGCTTTACACTGTCCAGTTCTATCGAGTCATGGAGCTGCAGAGCATGGCAGGTACTGCTCAGGAGGGAAACTCCCACATCTCATGTTCCTGTTCCTGCCCACATTAATATACGCAGCTCAGCTCAAACTCTTTCCCACATAGGATAATTGACTGCAGTGAGACACTGCATGAAGCAGCTTGCTGAAGGGAGAAAGGAAAACAAGGGCTGCCTCCTGTTCATAATTATACAAGCTTAGGCAGTGGCCAGAACTGAATGAGGTAAAGCAAGAAAACAAAACAACAACAATAATAATAAATAAATTCCAGCTGTGCTGTTATTCCCAAAAGGTGAGTAGTAGTTGTTGTAGTAGCAGCAGTAGTGATAATAATAATAATAATAATAATAATAATAATAATAATAATAATAATAAAATAATTATCATTTGCAGGGTCTTTTCTGTGCTGGCTCCACCCAAGGGTGACTGACCTTCAGGCATCTTGAAAGGCATTCAAGACTCACATGGTATAATTGGGCTTCTCACTCATGTGATGAAAGTTGGATTGTGGAGTCTTTTTATTTTTATTTTTGTGACTCTATTCTGTTCTAGGTTTTAGTAATAAACTTGTAGGTTTTTATTGTTGTGAGTCACTTTGGATAAACTGTTCTTAACAATGTTTAGGAATTCCTGAGAAGCAATAATTACTCAGGGGTTAGGTAAAACCCAGCCATTATTGTTCTACCATTCACTTTTTCTAAAAGCGTTTCCTGCTTGCCTAGTGAATTTTGTCCTGGTCCCAGCCCAAATAACTCCTGGGTTTCTCATAGGAATCAAACTATGATTAGAAAAGCCAAAAGCAGCCAAAAGCAACCACATATTGTGCAAAACAGGATTCAGGGATTTGGGGTTCAACATTCTCATTGCTATTATTTTCCCACTTGTGCTTTTGTTGCTAGATCTGTGGTGAGCTACCTTCCATGGCCCTCTTTATAGGTACTGCGCTCTTCTTGATCTTCTCCAGCTGCCTCTCAGATGCACAACTCCGAAAGGCTAACAAAGAACTCTCAGTGCCAAATGGATCGCCATGGGGTGAATGGGGACCCATAGAATTCTGTCGCCAAGGACATGCAAAAGGATTCAGATTGAAGGTAGATACCTCCTTGTGTCCTCCTTTTCAGGCACCTTGGTGCCAAGTAGCTGTGACAATAAGCATCAACAGACAGAGTCCTGGGGCTGCTCTGTTCACCTGACCTTCCATCTGTCATGGTTGGGTCTCTTCCAGAGAAGCGAGACAACTCTGGCAGTAATTAACTCAGGTTTATTGCCCAAAACAGACAAATCACTCTGGACCTCAGTCACTCAGCGTCTGCTTCCAAATTAGCTGTTGCCGAGTCTGAGTTCTGCCCATTCCTCTTTCCTCATTTCAAGCCCCCATTTCGCTTCCTTTCCTGTTCACGCCTCTCATTAATTCTTCTGAGCCTATGCGTCATGGGATGCGCCTCCCTGTGAGTCCGAACTTAAACTGTGTCTTCTCCCTTGAACTCCCCCCTTCCTTCTACTTGTTCTCGGAGCTCAGGCTTCTACTGCAACGAGGCTGCTCCTCCCTCGTTCTGCATTCCTGTCTAATTACCTCCTCCTGTCTCTCCATGCTCTCTCCCTCTCTCAGCAATGACACCATCTGACTAAGTTGCATGGTGGTGAGGTCATTATGAGGCAAATGTACTGGTGGCACACCTAAGGCCTTCAGCTTCTGTGGTTCTTCTTCATGTGCCTTCTCCGCAAGAGGCCCAGAGAAACTGGCCTTTTATGTATATGTGGTGGCTCCTCACCTGTGGAATGTTCTCCGCAGAGAGGCTTGCCTGGCACCACCATTACATATATTTGGGTCCATTGCAAAAGCATTCCTCTTCTCTGTCCTTTGGCTAATTAAACTGTTAGGGGAACTGTTTTTGTTTCTTATTATGGCATACATTTTTTGTTTTTTTTATATTGTAATCCACCCTGTGATCTTCTAGTTCATCTTCAAGATCATTCTCTTACATGTGTTATTTACACTTTGGACCCTTTGTGCATTTAAGCTTAAATATCATCATTTTGAGGGGAAAGAAATCAAATGATTTGCATTCTACTGTGTGTGGAATGATGGTCCCTTAGTCTTCTTAAGTAAATTTTATGCTTTTTTTTAAAGAATTTTTTTTATTAACCGACCAATCACATCAAAGCAAACCAAATTACATAAATTCCAAATTACACAGCCGAATTTTAAATTCTTGTTGTGGGTACCCATATTTCAAGTTCTGAAGGAGATCCAATCAACTTCTTGCTTTTTGCTGCTGTTTTAATGTCCGCAAATCTAACCTTATGATGTTCACAGTACTATCCAGTCCTTTCTTATTGTTTTTCCACATCTCTTGTTATTTTCACATATTTTTCCTTTCTCTTTGTGACCTGATAGTCTCCACAAGCTGGTTAGAACAGTTTGTAATCCTGCATGGATATATATATTTTTTATCCAGTAGCCATATCCAGACGTTTTCTATATAACATCACTTCCATACATCAAAACAGTCTTAACGTCATTAATCTTCACCAATCTGCCTCTGTTCTCAAAACCTTTGAGGAGATTCACCAGGAATGCAGTCTGCAAATAAGTCTGATCCTCCTCCCGGCTATAAATCCTTTGGCAAGATGGCGACTCCGAATTAATTGCTGCACCATTCCAAAAGCTCTTATTGCTTCTCGATCTCCATAAAGCATACTTTTGGTTAAAGTTTATCTCCATACAGACCTTAATCATCCTGCTTGGGTCAGTTCAACCGACGATTCTAATGAGGAGGGGTTCTTGTAAATCACATAGAAGGAAAGTAAAAAAGGTCCCCCCCTTCAGTCCTGTTGTCAACATACCCAGCCTTTGGTGTATCTTCATCGTAAAATATTCCTGTTTCTCCAACCCGTCGTCTTCTTTTGCAGAGGTCACTTAAATTAGCAGACTTCACTCCCCTTCTTCACTTGAAATATGTGCATTTGCTTCTTTTGTAATTAATTATTCCAAATTGCGGCAGCTAGTGCGCGATCAGAGACAGCGTCCAGGAGGGCCGAGGTCCACACGGGGGCATTCTGCCTAGGGCCCTCACCCCCTTCTTTCGAATTATGGGGTGATTTATGGGCACAGCAGGCAAGGGCAGTGTTCCTCATTTCCTTGGAGCAACAAGGGAGGCTGCCTCTTAAGTACCCCATGTGGGTCGGAGAGATGGTATTGTCGGCCATCTTCCAGTGCGCCCCTAGTGGCCCCCCCCCAAGTAAAATTTATGCTTCAACACAACTGGTTTGTGAAATTTTGGAGGCTGAAATATTTTTTTGCCAAGGAATACTTGCCAAGGAACATTTGGACAAACTTGAATTGAACTGTGAACTGAAATAGTTCATTTTGTAAAGGGGCAAACTTGAACTGGAGTTAGTTCCTTTTGGGGCATGTCAAACGAGATCCTTTTCAAATCAAACCATCCAAGTTCTCTACAATACTGTCAAATTCAGCCTGCCAATCTAGTGTGTGTGAAATTCCTCCTGAAGATGCTGTGCTTTGCTCTTAAATGTGGTCCTATTGCAACCACAGCTTTTCTTCTCCCCCAGGTACAGCCATGGACACCAGAATCACCCTTTAGAGATGATACATCTCTGAACGGCATCCGCCTCATTTGCACGGATGACTCAGAAATTCAATCTGCTGTTGGACCGTGAGTAGCTTTAAATATTCCATTCCTTGGCTTTGTTGTTAGAAAGAAGTATGGAACCAAATCTGGCAAGTTCTTGCCTTTTCCCTGAGTTCTTGAGGAGGATACATCTTGAATTATGGTGACTTATTCATGGGCTGCCAAACCTGAGTGCATCAACAACACAACAGGGAGGGTTGTGATAAAATAGCGAAATGCAATGTAGCAAAAGATAGTATTACTAGGGCAACTGTTACACAGCTGGAAATCTAAACAACCATGAAAGTAACAGGAGTAATTTTTTTCTTAATGAACATTTATATATTTGAATCTTTATAGCAGAAGAATCCACTCATAAAACAACAGTTGCTCAACATTTGGATGTAGTTCCAGTATACATCACATTTCCTTCCCAAGGAATTAATCATCGAGCTAACAAAATTAAATAAAACAAAATTCCAGTCTACATCTATTTCCATATGAGGTGAATAAAATGTGAAGAGAATGCATACATGCAACATTACCTATGTAACAAAATGTAGGCCGTATTAGATTGGAACAAGGGTAAAAAATGACAAAATAACTCATCTAATGACAGAAGGATATAAAATTCATACCACCCACCGTTGCTGATATGAAAAGTCTTATAAAATGCACCTGTCCCTGTGTGCATATTTCCTGAAGGAAGAACAGAAAAGAGGCACACTGCCTTCTGTTTGTTAGCCTTCCTTAAGGAATATGAATAGGCCTCACAAATATAAAGGTAAAGTAAGGACCAGCCACAAACTCAGCTGAACACAATAAAATATATCCTGCAAATTCTATTGTTGAATTCTAACCATATGGGTCCAGTGTATTCAGTTTATAAATATACCTCCATTCCATTTGTGAAAGCTTCCTGGTCCTGAGTGCAGGCACGATGAGACAACTGGGAAGTCCACCTTTTCTAAGGCAGGCTTCTTCAGGCTCGTGTGCTCCTGATCTTTTGGACTACAATTCCCATAAGCACAGGACAACACATGGAGGTAACAGGAGCTTTAGTCCACCACATCAGGAAGACACCAGGTAGAGGGAAGCTGGTCTAAAGCACTGATGAGCTGACATTTTGATCTGGAAACCAAGCCTTATGAGCAATAGTTGAAGGAGCTAGGTATGTTTAGCCTGGAAAAGAGGAGGCTTAGAGGAGATATGATAGACATCTTCAAATATCTCAAGGGCTGTTACAAGGAAGAAGGAACAAGCTTGTTTTTTCCTGATTTGGAGGGTACCTCTTGAGCCAATGGTTTCAAGTTACACAAAAGGAGATTCTGACTAAACATATGGAAAAACTTTCTGACAGTAAGATCTATTCGACAGTGGAACACTCTCTCTTGGGAGGTTGTAGACTCTCCTTCCTTGGAGGTTTTTAAGCAGAGGTTGGTTGGCTATCTGCCTTGGTTGCTATAGCTGAGATTCCTGCATTGCAGGGGGCTAGGCTAGATGACCCTTCGGATCCCTTCCAACTCTACAATTTGATGATTCTCTCTTGGAGCACTAAGATATTCTCTATTTTCCCAAGGGACAGCAAAGAGGCAACCAGTAGAAGAGAAAGCTAGATAGAGTAGCCAAAAGGGATTAAAGAATTAATTTCCATGCAGTTTCCACCTGCCCCAACCCACACATCTGGGTTCCCCCATCACAGAGCCAGTTATTGTAAGATGCATTTCAGATCAGTATTTAGCAAGGGAGCTTGGAGAGGTCTCCTCTGTTTCCTTATTTCTTATCCAGGTGATAACATGTATTGGGATTTGCTTTTTTAAAACCTTAATTTTTTTAAAAAAACAAAAACAAAATAACAATAGAAATAAAAATGTGCACCCCACCACCAAGACTATTTATCAAAATTATCCAACTTTCCAAAAACTTAACAGTTCTTGAGATGGTTTGACCCCTTTTTTGTTATAACAATACAAATTCCACCAATACCTTCTATCTTTCCTCAAAGTCAAAGCTCCCAGGATTCTTTGAGGGAAGCCATATGCTTCAAATGTGTGTTGAATGGGCATTGAATGTATGGTGAAGACGTGATTTGAGCAAACATTTCTTCAGAGTATTAACACCACTATCTTTGTCAGGTATGGAACATGGACAAAGGCTGAGATTTGTCCTGGAGGCCGTCTAATTTCATATTCTCTGAGAGTACTAGGATATCAAGACATCGTGGATGACACAGCAGCTGACAATATCAGGTTCAGCTGTGAAAATGGGGGTGTCCTGACAGGCCATTCAACTGACTGGGGTACGTATGGTCCATGGAGTCAACAATGTACTGATGGTGCCATATGTGGAATGGTGACAAGAATTGACAGAGGAACAAACGACAACACAGGACTTAACGATGTGATCTTCTACTGCTGCGACTGAACCATGTGGGTTTCACACAACAATAGCTCAGTTCCCTGTGCCCCAGTGGCTCCATGATGTGAAACTTAATAATAAATGTATCCCCAATGAAGAGTTCTGGGTGTCTTTTTTTGATGCACTGTGCCTTAAATCTTCATGTATGGCTTGTTAACAAAGCCATTTAAATCTTGGTAACACTTTATTGAGGAAGCGGAACACAACGGTGTATAACTTGAGGAGAAAGCAACAGAGAGGCTTTTGTCTTTTTTAGGTCAGGCACCGGACATAGCAGGAAGGCTATCAACTATACATAACAGGGGGGAACTCCCTCAGATCTACACTGCCAGTCAGAGCGCTCGCTACCTCAGTGAGCATCGTGCCACTTTGCTTGGTTGTTAAGCAAAACCTCAGCCACCTGGTCTGCTGACTTACTAATAACAGAATGAATGCTAAAGTCACACACAGAACAATCTGTGCTGTGGCAATTCCATCATGGCTGCTGGATAGGAGGCCAACCATAGGATTGGAGAGAGGACAGAGAAGGATGAATGGTCACAGAAGAATGTAAGAAGAGGCCCACTGGATTGTACGAAAAGTCTATCTGGTCAAGCATCCTGTTTCTCAGAGTGGCTTCTCAGATGCCATTTGAAGCCCAGAAACTGGCAGAGTGCACAGTCCCACTGTTCTTCCATGGCAGTTGATGTTCTGATAGGGCTGTCATACCCCTGTTACATACCCATAGGTGCCTGGCAAAAGCATTCCTCTTCTCCCAGGGCTTTGGCTAGTTAAACTGTTGGGAGAATTGTTTTTGTTTGTTATTATGGCATGCATTTTTGTTTTTTTACATTGTAAACCCCCCTGTGATCTTCAGATGAAGGGTGGTATAGAAATTAAATACATGATGATGATGATATTGCACCATGCCAACAACAGCTGAAAAGTAATGGCTGGGTGAACGAAAAATGAATTCAGTTCATTTTGAAGCAAATTTCTACTTCATCTTCAAGTTCATTCTCTTAAATGTGTTATTTACACTTTGGACCCTTTGTGCATTTAAGCTTAAATATCATCATTTTGAGGGGAAAGAAAACAAACTATTCATATTCTGCTGTGTGTGGAATGATGGTTCCTTAGTCTTCTTAAGTAAATTTTATGCTTCAACACAACAGCTTGTGACTTTCTGGAGGCTGAAATATTTTTTTGCCAAGGAACACTTGGACAAACTTGAATTGAACTGGGAACTGAAATAGTTCATTTTGTAAAGGGGCAAACTTGAACTGGAGTTAGTTCCTTTTGGGGCATGTCAAACGAGTTCCTTTTCAAATCAAACCATCCAAGTTCTGTACAATACTGTCAAATTCAGCCTGCCAATCTAGCGTGTGTGAAATTCCTCCTGAAAATGCTGTGCTTTGCTCTTAAATGTGGTCTTATTGCAGTCACAGCTTCTCTTCTCCCCAAGGCAGACACAGCGGTAAGACCAGCACAGTTAAAAGATGATACATCTCTGAATGGCATCCGTCTTTCTTGCACGGATGGTTCAGAAATTCAATCTGCTGTTGGTCGGTGAGTAACTTTAAATATTCCATTCCTTGGTTTTGTTGATAGAAAGAAGTATGGAACCAAATGTGGCAGCTTCTTGAGGAGGAAACATCTTGGATTATGTTGACTTATTCATGGGCTGCCAAACCTGAGTGCATCAACAATGCAACAGGGAGGGATGTGATAAAATAGCGAAATGCAATGTAGAAAAGACAGTTGCTCAACATTCGGATGTAGTTCCAGAGTGCATCACGTTTCCTTCCCCAAGAATTAATCATTGAGCTAACAAAATTAAATAAAACATTCGGATGTAGTTCCTGTGTGCATACTTCCTGAAGAACGTAAAACACAAAATAACAATAGAAATAAGAAATGTGCACCCCGCCACCGAAACCATTCTTTATAGCTATTATCCAACTTTCCAAAAACTTAACAATTCTTGAGATGGTTTGAGCCCTTTTTTGTTAAAATATACCTTCTATATTTCCTCAAAGTCAAAGCACCAAGGATTTTTGGGGGGAAGCCATATGCTTCAAATGTGTGCTGAATGGCTCTGAATGTATGGTGCAGACATGATTTGAGCAAACATTTCTTCAGAGTATTAACACCACTATCTTTGTCAGGTATGGGCAATGGACAAAGAAGCAGACTTGTCCTAAAGGCCGTCTAATCTCATTTTCTCTGAGAGTACTAGAACCACAAGGAGAATGGGTGGATGATACATCTGCTAACAATATCAAGTTCCGCTGTGAAGATGGGCTTGTCCTGACAGGCCATTCAATTGACTGGGGTACGTATGGCCCATGGAGTACAATCTGTTCTAAAGGCGCCATATGTGGAATTCAGACAAGAATTGACACTGACTTGACATCCGGCGACATGACAGGACTTAACGATGTGCTCTTCTACTGCTGCGACTGAACCATGTGGGTTTCACCCGACAATAGCTCAGTTCCCTGTGCCCCAATGGCTCCATGACGTGAAACTTAATAATAAAATGTATTCCCAATGAAGAGTTCTGGGTGTCTTTTTTTGATGCACTGTGCCTTAAATCTTCATGTATGGCTTGTTAGCAAAGCTATTTAAATCTTGGTAATGCTTTATTGAGGAAGCGGAACACAACATTGTATAACTTGAGGAGAAAGCAACAGAGAGGCTTTTGTCTTTCTTAGGTCAGGCACCAGACATAGTAGGAAGGCTATGAACTATATATAACAGGGGGGAACTCCCGCAGAACTACACAGCCAATCAGAGCGCTCGCTACCTCAGTGAGTGTTGTGCCACTTTGCTTGGTTGTTAAGCAAAACCTCAGCCACCTGGTTTGCTGACTTACTAATAACAGAATGAATGCTAAAGTCACACACAGAACAATCTCTGCTGTGGCAATTCCATCATGGCTGCTGGATAGGAGGCTAACCATAGAATTGGAGATAGGACAGAGAAGGATGAATGGATACAGAAGAATGTAAGAAGAGGCCCACTGGATTGTACGACAGGTCTATCTGGTCAAGCATCCTGTTACTCAGAGTGGCTTCTCAGATGCCTTTTGAAGCCCAGAAACTGGCAGTGAGTGCACAGTCCCACTGTTCTTCCATGGCAGCTGATGTTCTGATAGGGCTGTCATACTGTACGTCCATAATTTCCCTGACTTAGCTGGGATTCGTCCGTTGAAAATGGCATCCAGGGGGCAGGATTTTCTAAAAGCAGCCTGTCACTTTTTAAAATGCTTACACTGCTTATTCAGGCTTAAACCAGTGAGTATGGAACATTCTAGCGGAAAACACTTGCTTTACCAACACAAACGTTGGCATTATGGGAGTCCTAGCTTGCAGCAGCAGGTTGTTCGCAACCTCTTTTTTTCTGTTCACCATCAGCTGCAGAAACCTCAAGGTACTGAACCACATGAGGATAATACAGCTCTCAACCATTTCCGTCTCCATTGCACTAATGGTGCAATACTTGAATCTACATCGGGACCATGAGTATTCTTTAGATTTCTCTCCTACTATGACCTTGTAGTTTTCAGGTGAAGGGCTGCCTGAAATGTGTTTTTGCTTCCAAAACAGTTATGGAAGCCACTCTTGGTAATTCCCGGCTTCATAGAAGGAACCCAAGTCTCATTCAACAAACATATTGTATAATCTTCCAGCAAACTATTGGAAAAAGCACAGCTAGTGAGGAATCACAACACAATTCCACCAATGCAGAATGGCAGCTTGGTGTTGATGTAGGCTAAGAAATCATTTTTGCCTCCCAAAAAGCTATAGAAACCACTCTAGGTGATTTCAGGTTTCAATTACAACTTCATAGGAGGAACCCAAGTCTCATGCAAGAAACAGTTAAGAAACATATAGTATATTAGTATATATAGTATAGTATATTTTTCTATTACAAAAACAAAGCACAGCTAGTGAGGAGTCAAAACACAATTCCACCAGCGCAGAGTGGCAGCTTGGTCTTGAGGGTTTCCTGAGTCAATCACAAGAATGCATTTTGGTATCAAGCATGAGAAGTGTAGGAAAAATGGTAGCTATTTAACAGGGATTACCGTTTTGACAGTCCAGAGGTAATTTGTTCTAGTAAGCTGTATATACATATTGTGATATAAATAAAAACATGTTTTGCTTTTTAAAAAATAGCAGTTAGTTTTCTTAGAGTAGGTCTGACAAAGTTAAACCTTGCCTTCCAAGACCCACACATATCAAACACACTCATTTCATGAAAGTCCATTCTAATTCATCAAATGCCTTTTCAGTATCAGCAAGGAATAGCAATTTTGTTTCTGTGTAATAGTTATACCAACAATTCTCCTTAGTATCCTGAGGAAATCTCCCTGTAATGAAGCTGATCAGTATGCATACATTCAGACAATCTCCTTTCTAACACATTCAGCAAATTAGATATCAAAATCTATTTTAGTCATTTTAGAAGTGATATTGTTACATGGTAGCCAACCAATGATAAATCTTTATTTGAGTTTGATACCAAGAGTTTTTAACTGAGTTAACACTCAAATTCTATTAAAATCAGGAGGAAGATACCTGTACTCTCAGGGAATTGCTGAGATATCCAGGAGGACAAAGTATCTTTTAAACAAACCAACAATAACTCTTAGGTAATCAAACTCACCAGCAAAGAACAATAAAATGAGAATTGAAGATGCTTTGTAGCAGGGGTCAGCATTTCTTTTCAGCAGGGGGCTGGTCCACTGTCCCTCAGAACTTGTGGGGGGGCCGGACTATTTTTTTTGGGGGGGGAGGATGAATGAATTCCTATACCCCACAAATATATATATATATTTATGAATATTTATTGGCATTTTCAATAACAAACATAACAAAAATAGACAAAAAAAGATAACAAAAATACAAAAAACTTAAAAAACCCCAATTAAAAACATATGAAATTTCAATTGCTTATTTTCATATAACGTCTTTCTCAGACCTCCTCACACCTCCCCTTCTTGTATTCCAATTCAAGTTGTTAATCCAGCAAGTCCCTATTACTTATTTCTCAACCTTCACTTAATAATTTTTACATACTGTAATTTTACCTTTCCTCTTTCTTCCATTAAATTACTTTTACATACCTTATTTTCATTTCATTTTAACCATTCTAAAAACCAATTTTGACTTATCTAAACTTGAACATCTTATGCGTCATTTCTTATTCTTTAACATATTTCTTAAAGTTGGTCAATATTTCCCTTCCACGGCTTTCCCAACTTCCATGCAAATAACAAAACAAATTAAAACAAAATAATTTATAGTTATGTACCCTTTGGATTACCAAACTCCACCCCCCCTTTCCCGGTTTTGGTCCCCAATAAGTGTTCATCAGTCTATACTGTTTAGCCTGGAGATCTCATGTCCGAGGCTCTCAAATCACCCTCAGTTCCTCTCTGCTGGCCTCTTGGATAGTCCTTAAGGTTAAACCCCAAGGCTCGGAGGGGCTCCGACCCAACAAGATCCATGTTTTTTCCAATTAACCCTCCATATTTAAAATTAATGCTAATGAGGTGCTCCAAACCTAATTTCATCTTCCTCTCGAATCCCAAAGTCCCCCAAAGTCCAACTTCCGTCTTGGTCAAATTTATAATCCTTAAGTCTTCAGATCCCCACATGAGGAGATCTCTCAGATTTACAGTCTTAGTCAAATTTGTAATCCTTGAGTCTTCAGATCCCCACGTGAGGAGATCTCTCAGATTTGCAATTTCCAGCTCAGGCCAGACTTTCCACCTCAAATTTTTATTTTCCTTTGTTGTCTTCATGTCAGGCCCCGAATTGTAACTCTCCCTTAACATCTGCAAAGTTACAACTCCTCCTTCCTTTTCTTCAAAAACAACATGTGTCTCTTCCATATTCTCATGGCTCTCAGATTTCTCTTGTTGTTCATTTGTATAAACTTCTTGCTTCAACTCCTTATCAGTTTCAGCAATGTTATTTACTGCCAAGACCAAAGTGTTCACGCTTGTAGTCAAAACATCGGTCTGGTCTTGTAGCTTTCCCAGGAGAGCCAGTATTCTATTGAGTTCAGTCTGATTTTTACTTCCTTCGGCCATTCTTGTAATGTCCCTACCCCCCACAAGGGGGATTTTGGTTCTTTAATGTCTTTCAGTTTAAATCCAGTAAACAAGTTAGTTTGTATCAAGTCTCCCTTATTTTCAAGAAATTGCAACAAATATAGCCAGCAGATGCAACAAAGACAAAGTTCCCTTTTTCCTTTCCTTTTGACAGCTAATTTGACAGCTGTCAAATTCTTCAATACTTCCTCAACAAGCTCTCTCGCAGGACGCCCCCGGGTTCGGGGTGGTGGTGAAAACTTTAGCTCCCAACGCTACATTTATCCTCCGGTAAAGTTCTGTAGTGTCAAGCCATGAAGGTTAGAAGCTTTTTTTTAAAAAAGAGAAAATTCTCTCGACCTTAAATAGCAAGCTCTTTGCTTTAAAATATTTACAAAGAGGGGGGCGACTTCCTTTTTGACCCTTCCCCGCTCGTTCCTAATTCATCAAAAATTTCTTTAAATTCCAAATTCCATATTTACTCACGGGTTCTTATTTTTAAGTCCAAATGTTCCGAGGAAAAAGTCAGCGCTTCTCTGACAATGGCATGCAGCTCCGCTCCGCAGAAGGAGCAGTCTACTCACAGCACCGCACCGTCCCCCGTCCCCGTTCCGGAGCCTTTAAAAAGGCTTCTTCGCAGTTTGGGGGGGCGCAAATGGTGCTCGCCGAGTCACCATGCTCACAGGCATCAGCGCCTGTGATTTTTAAGGGTCCCCGCGTCGCGGACGAGACCCGATCCTGCAGAGCCGATTCCCTCCGGAGCTTGGAGGGAATCCGCCATTAGTCGGTGGCGCTAACCCGGAAGTCCTATACCCCACAAATAACCCAGAGATGAATTTTAAATAAAAGCACACACATTCTACTCATGTAAAAAGATGCTGATTCCTGGACCGTCCATGGGCCAGATTTAGACGGTGATTGGGGCAGATCCGCCCCCCAGACCATTTGCTTACCCATGTTTGTAGTTATGAAATGTTAAGTACTGGACTGAAAATAAAATGGAAAACTGTGGAGGGTGGCTGAGATGGTTAAAATTCCTTAACAAGAGCTGCAGTTTTATTGCAACATTTTATTGCAACATTGTGTATAGATCTACTCTCTCTCTCTCTCTCTCTCTCTCTTTATGTCAGCTGCTAGTTTTTCTGGAGAGCCTCCAACACAAGAAAGTATGTGTGTTGATTTATCACAACATTGCTACCATGGTCTTCTTCCATAGTTGGGGAGACTGGGACAAGTCTCAGTACTGTGACCATAAGCACCTGGTTGCCTTTGCTTTGAGTGTGGAACCTCCCAAGGATGGGGTGGATAATACAGCAGCCAACAACGTCCACTTCAAATGTGAAAACAGGAGAGGAATACTTGCTAATTGAATATGCTGGGGCTATTATGCCAGCGTTAGCACCTGCTTTTCTGGTGCTATATGTGGGCTGCAGACAAAAGTACAGCCTGATCAAGGAGAAGGTGATGAAGCAGCACTTAATGATATTAAGTTTTACTGCTGTAGATGAAGCTTGCTCTAATAGTTTGCTGACCTGGAATTTAACCACAATCAAATGCTAAACAAATATGAGTGTGTGTCCTTTTTTTTGAGACCAGTTCCTCAATTCTAGAAAGAAGACCAACAAAAGAATAATGTGGAAGAGCAACAAGCGCATAACCACATAGAAGCCTTCGCCCATCCAGTGGCATCCAAATACTTGGACTACAACTCCCATTAGCCTTTGCTTTAAAATGAACCTGGGAGTTCCTTCTACATTGTGTGGATAAGAAACTGCCTTGGTCATTTTGGACCTTTTAAAAAGTCTTTCCTGATGCATGTGTGATTGTATTTACAGGAAAGGAAATGTTGAAGTATACATTTGGTAAGAAACCAGAGGCCCTACTTTTAGGGATTACAGGAAAGGAAATAAGAAAGAAGGACTATAAACTTTTCCAATACGCAGTTACAGCAGCAAGAATTCTACTGGCCCAGAAGTGGAAACAAGAGGAAATACCAACGAAAGAAGAATGGAGTATGAAATTAACAGACTATGCAGAATTGGACAAATTAACAGGGAAAGTCAGATATCTTCGAGACCAAAAGTTCACCGAGGACTGGGGGAAATTTGCGGAATATCTGAAAAGTACATGTGAAGTACAAACAACGCTAGTGGGTTTTAAAGAAGCACTGTAAAAGCTGAGATATGTTGTTAAAAGGAAATGGATGATTGGAGGGAGGACTAATGACAATTGTCATGGAACTGCCATCGGAGCACGAGGTGGTGGAACCAGCAGGGAGAGAGGGAGAACTTCCGCTGAGGAAAGAGAGGAGGAGGAGGGGGCATTGGAGGGAAGGCTCAGGGACGCTTCCAGCGAGGGCAGCGGAGAGAGCTCAGGACGTCCCATTGGGACGCCCACTCTGCGCAGAAAGTTGTCGCGCAGGGAATCTAGGTGGAGACTCACTGTCAAGGAGCTTTTATGTTGGAAGAAATTCAGGAAACGCCCACTGACGGATTCTGCCAGTGATTAAGACAGCCACGAAGTAAGGGCTGTCCGGTTAGGGAAAGTTTTGAGCCAACTACTCTGTTTGGAGCAGGTTTGCGCTTACACACAAGCAACCCCTTATCCCTTAACAGCAATCCGTCAGTCCTCAACGTTGTTTGTGCGGAGGGGGCATCATGAGCAAGACAGAAGGAGCCGGAGGCGGAGAGGTAGCCAGGGGAGGACCAACTCTGGAGGAGAGAAACAGAGATTTGGAACAACAGCTGGCTATCCTAGCGGCACGGCTCGATGAGAGGCGGGCTCAGGATGCACAGGGGAAACCCACCCCCATTGCAAGGAAGGTACCGGGACTGGTGCATAAGTTCGGGGGCGATCCGAGGTACTACCAGGCGTTTAAGACAGAGGTGCAGTATGCACTGGATCTGCAGTATGATGATTTTGTGGATGAGGGGGCGAGAGTAGCCTTCGTGATCGGACACTTGGAGGCTGGGGCCAGGGAGTGGGTTAGACCACTGATGGCATCTGATAATTATGCCTTAAAGGACTTGAGGAAGTTTTTTGCAGCCATGGATTTAATGTTTTCCAGCCAAATTGAGCAGAGCGTTGTACGCAGGCAGCTGATGGCATGCAAACAAGGGAACCAATCAGTCAGAGAGTACTGGTCACGATTTGCCATGCTCATACACCGACTTGGGTGGGATCTGACTTCGGAACCGATTCAGATGTTGTTTGAGGAAGGCTTGGCCCCCGCAGTGAAGGACGAGCTTTCCCGCGTGCCCCGCCCATAGTCGATGGATCAGCTGACCAAGGCTGTGCTTGCGATTGGAGCACGGCAGGAAGCACGGGCTCTGGAGAAGCGGGAAGGCAGAGGAGAGCGTTGGAATGACTTCCGCATTCCTGAAATACCAGAGCAACCTTCCCTGCCAGTGGAGCCAATGGAGATCGGAGGCGCGCGCGTGCGGGGGGTTTCAAACTCTGGCGAAGTTCGAAAGGAGGGGAAAACAGCCAAGAAGTGTTTCCTCTGCCAACAGCCAGGGCATTTTGCCAGGGCCTGCCCTCAAAGAAAGGCATGGCGAGGAATGGTGGGGGCGGCCGGGAGTGAGGAGGAGGGGCTTAAGGAGCTGGGAAAAGCCAATGCTTGGCTGCCGACGACAGGGCACAGCAGCCAGGCAAACAACCAGTAAATGTGCCCAAGCCAGAGCCACCCCGAGCAGCCATCACCATAGAAGTGGTGCTAGAGCTCCCCAACGGCCACCCCCTCAAGATAAAGGCGCTGTTGGACTTAGGCAGTTCTTGCAACTTTCTTAGCAAGGAATTTGTGTTAGAGTACCAGCTGCAGACTCTGCCACTAGGCAGTCCCTTGCAAGTCATGACCATTGATGGGAGGGAACTCCTGGGAGGGGAGGTAACACACCAGACCCCCCCCCATGAGAATGAGAATTGCCAGGCACACTGAGATTATTGCCTTTCACGTAGGCACCCTGGCGGGACCGCCAATCATACTGGGAATGAGCTGGCTGGCGCTACATGATCCGTTAGTGGGATGGTACCAGCGGACGGTCTCATTCGGGTCAGCTCACTGCTTGGAACACTGCCATGGAGGGGAAACCCCGAGGATGGCAATAGCCAGAGTGGCAGGGATGGCGGTGGGAGAGAAGGGGCAGGTACCACCGCAGTACACTGACTTGCAAGATGTGTTCAGTGAGAAGGAAGCGGATAGACTGCCCCCGCATAGGCCTTTTGACTGTCAAATCAACCTACTCCTGGGAGCCCAGCTGCCAGTGGGCAAACTGTACGCCATGTTGGACAGGGAGATGCAGGAATTGAGGGAATTTATAGACAAGAACCTAAAAAGAGGTTTCATAAGGGAATCAAGGGCGGTGGGGGGGGCAGTCCAGTGTTCTTTGTGGACAAGAGGGACACAAATAAGTCCAGGCTTATAGTGGACTTTCGGGCCATTAATTCGGTGTCGGAACCCGTGACCTTCCCCATGCCCAGGATTGATGACATTTTGATCAAGGTGAGGAAGGGAAAGATTTTCACCAAGCTGGACCTAAGGGGAGCATACAATCTGATCAGGATGAGGGAGGGAGTTGAATGGAAGACCACCATGTTCACCCCTCTGGGGGCCTTTGAGTACCTCGTTATGCCCTTTGGATTACAAGCGGGTTCGGCGTGTTTTCAATCTTTCATGCATTACGTTTTGGGACCCTTGCTGTACAAGAACTGTGTGGCCTTTCTAGATGACGTGCTGATTTATTCGGAGGACGAGGAGCAACACGTCAGAGATGTCCGGGAAGTGCTAAAGAGGTTATAGGCGCACCAGCTGTGGTTCAAACTGGAGAAGTGCCAGTTCCACACCCGAGAGGTCGAGTTCCTGGGGTACCGGTTGTCAGACAAGGGCCTAGCTATGGATCCAGGCAAGGTACAAGCGGTACTGGAATGGAAGACACCCAAGACCTGGAAGGACGTGCAGAGGTTTCTGGGGTTTGGAAACTTCTATCGGAAGTTCATCAAAAACTTTGCCCACTTAACTGCACCCATCACAGATTGCCTCAGTAGCAAGAAGAGGTTCGTCTGGATGGAAGAGGCGCAGCAGTCTTTTGAAAGGCTAAAGAAGGTGTTCGCTTCGGAAGAGCAGCTCTTGCACGTGGATCTGCAGAAGCCAATGAGGTTGGAGACCGATGCATCGGACAGAGTGGTGGGGGCCGTACTGCTTCAGCCGGGGGGGGGGGAACCATTCCGACTGGAGATCGTGTGCCTTTTTCTCCAGGAAGTTGAGCAAGTCGGAGCATAACTACACGGTGTATGACCGGGAGCTGCTGGCTATCTATGAAGCGTTTCGACGCTGGAGACATTTGCTAACAGGGGCGCAGCACAAGATCCAGGTGTGCACGGACCATAAGAACCTGGAATACTGGAGAACAGCAAGAGTACTCAACCAGAGACAGGTGCGGTGGGCTCAGGAGTTTTCCAAGTTCCATTTTGAGATTCGTTACATACCGGGGGAGGAAAACGTCAGAGCAGACGCCCTCTCCCGGAAGCCGGAGTATCTGGAAGGAGAGGGAGCGCCGGAAGAACGACATGTGATACCCGAGGACCGATGGGTGTGGGGGGGAGTGTTGGCAGGGCGACGGGAGCTTGCAGAGGGGACGGCAGACGACGAACACGCCCAGAACAAGATCAGGGAGCTCAGGGGGGCAGGAGGAAACCCGGGGGGTTTTGAGGAAAAGGATGGCACTGTATTACAGGGGGGCATATTACAGGGGCACTGTATTACAGGGGGCGTTGTATATACCAGAGGGGGATTTGAGAAGTAGAGTACTCAAACAATTACACGACAGCCCCACGGCGGGACATTTTGGTCAACACAAAACCATGTTGCTAGTCACCAGGCAGTTCTGGTGGCCAAAGGTGAGGGAAGATGTACGAGAATATATAAGGGGGTGTGACTGCTGCCAGTGAGCCAAAGGGGAGAGGGCGGCACCAGCGGGGTTACTGGAACCATTACCCACACCAGAAAGACCATGGGAGGCAGTGTCCATAGATTTTATGATCGATTTGCCCAAGTCAAGGGGCAAAACGGCCGTCATGGTAGTAGTCGACTTATTAACTAAGATGTGCCATTTCATTGCTTGCTCGCATGCGGTGATGGTGGAGGAAACCGCCAAGCTGTTTGTGGAACACATTTTCGGGCTGCATGGTGCCCCCTTGAGGGTTTTATCAGACCAAGGAAAACAATTCACTTCCAGGTTCTGGAGGAAGCTCATGAGCCTACTACATGTTGAGGTCAATTTCTTGACGGCCCGGCACCCGGAGACCAACGGGCAGGCGGAAAGAGCGAACAGTATACTCCAACGATACCTATGGTGCTACGTCAGCGAGAGGGAGAATGACTGGGTAGAGAAATTAGCTTTGGCAGAATTTGCATACAATAACGCGGAGCATGTGTCCACGGGGATGAGCCCGTTCATGGCCAATTATGGGTGTCACCCCAGGGCTTTCCCAGGGAGAGGGGAGGAGAGATGGAGTGTGCCAGCGGCTGAAAGGTTTGTGGAAGAGATGGAAGCCCTGCACCAACAGCTTAAGATGAACTTGGAGAGGGCTAAGGAAGTGTACAAAAGACAGGCAGATAGGAGTCGGAGGGAAGGGGAGGGCATAAGGGTTGGGGACCGGGTGTGGTTGTCAACCCAAGGGTTACCGTTCAAGGGAGGTTGCAAGAAATTAAGGCCAAAGCGACTGGGACCCTTCGAGGTAACACAGCAGGTGAACCTGGTGGCCTTTAGGCTCAAATTGCCTGACAACATGAAACTACACCCGGTATTCCATAGGTCATTACTCTCACCATACAGGGAAGGGCGGGAATTTCAGGGGTGAGAGGGAGAGGTTCCCGCACCCCCACAGGTAGAAGAGAGGGAGCGTAGCAGTCACGAAGCGGAGATACTAGATTCAAGGTGGAAGGGAAGACAGGTGGAGTATCTGGTGGTGTGGGAGGAGGAGCCCGAGTCGGAAAATGCATGGGTGCCAGTGGAAGCCATCAAGGATGAGTTTCTCCTGGAAGAGTTTCACCGTAGATTCCCAAGAAAGCCCAGACCTTTAGCGAGGTTCTGGGAGGAGCAATTTGGCACCACAGATGACGAAGAGGATTTTGCGGGGTTTCCGGCCTCTGAGGGAGAGGGAGGAGAAGTATCTGAGGGAATGGAATCGGATTGGGAAGATTCTCCAGTGGGAAGAGATAGTAGGAGGTGGAGAGCAATGTTCGAGTCATCAGAAGATGGGGAAGGTTCCTTCCGGGGGTTCCCAGCATCACCGGCCAAAGAAAGGGAACGGACCGGGGGTGAGGGGGATCCTGGAGGGGAGGTGGATGTCAGGGAACTGCCATCGGAGCATGAGGCGGTGGCAGGGCTCCCAGATGCAGGGGAGGGAACCAGCAGGGAGAGAGGGAGAACTTCCGCTGAGGAAAGAGAGGAGGAGGAGGGGGCGTTGGAGGGAAGGCTCAGGGACGCTTCCAGCGAGGGCAGCGGAGAGAGCTCAGGACCTCCCATTGGGACACCCACTCTGCGCAGAAAGTTGTCGCGCAGGGAATCTAGGCGAAGACTCACTGTCAAGGAGCTTTTATGTTGGAAGAAATTCAGGAAACGCCCACTGACGGATTCTGCCAGTGATTAAGACAGCCACGAAGTAAGGGCTGTCCGGTTAGGGAAAGTTTTGAGCCAACTACTCTGTTTGGAGCAGGTTTGCGCTTACGCACAAGCAACCCCTTATCCCTTAACAACAATATAGAACAGAAGAAATGCGTAATTAAGAGTTAAAAATGGATGATTGTCAGAGAAGCTGAAGGAAGTCCAAAAATGTTAAATTTGTAAAAAATTGGATTAAATTGTATATCTATGTTGGAAAATTAATAAAAAGTATTTTCTTAAAAAAAAACACTGTAACTCGTATCTGCTGCCTCCAATGTTGTTTTTCCTGCGTTTGCAGCACCCAAGTGACCTCTCTAGGAAGCAAGGCTGGGCAGTGTGTATGGAGATCCTGGGCTGCCATGCAAAGGAAAGGAAAGCAGCACATCTGGTACCAGCTTGGCTGCAGGAGATGCTTGATGGAGGTGCACAATACTCTCATTCCGAAGGCCACATTAGGTGTTGCATTTTATCCCCACAATTTTTATCCCCTACAATTCCTCCTTTGAAGGAATCATTTTACTTAAACATCACACTTTGCTAATTTGAGTTTTATTCCTAAATGCATTAATATTTTTTCATGCACATTTCTATACATTAATGTTACATAACTTGCTTTCAGATATAGGCAGAGCAGCCTTAATGAAGGGTCAGGGAGGGTAACAGAGAGGACATTATGCACCATCCTAACCCTCCGGCATCTATATCAGAAGGGGTTTGAATTGCAGCCATGGTTTATTAGAAATGTATATAACTTGAAGTTAGATTTCCTGGTAGACCAAAAAGTGAAAGAAATTTAGGTAACAGTTCCATGTAATATGGTTAGTAACTTTTCAAATAAAATTTAAAATATTTTATCTTCATTAAGAAAACAGTGCTTTGTATAGGCTCATCAATAAATCCATCAATTCCCTTCCATGGAAAAATAATTTTAGGGGGGAAAAAATCTATGAATTTCAGCAATTAGTTTCAGCGGTTAACTATAAAAATCTGTTTCACCAATTAGTTTCAGTCAGTGATTTCACCAGCTAGTTTTAGCTATTCGTTCCAGCTATGCATTTCACCAGTAAGTTCCAGACATTAATTGTCTGTAGCTAGTTTCCGCCATTAGTTTCGCCAGTTAGTTCCAGACATTAACCGTCTGTAGCTAGTTTCCGCCATTAGTTTCACCAGTTAGTTTCAAAAAGTCATGGTACCAGAAGGTATCAGATCCTAGTGTCAGCAGCGATACATTCTTGAAGTTGCTTTCAAAAGGCAATTTCAAGAATTTGTTTCAGCAATAAATGAGTAGAGAATCCAGAGTCAACTGAAGCAGGGTCAGAACCAGATTTGGAGGGGCCATTGGCATTGTGTCAATGTGCTCCTCCCAACTAGCTCTGCTTTTGGCAACCATGGCAGACACAATTTGCTTTCTCCATTGGTTTCCAGGGACACTACCCTCAAACGAGCTCCTGGACAGAATTGAGTGGTGATGCTTTTGAATGGGAGTTAAGCTTGGTATCCATCAGGGTTGCCACCCAGCCTGCCATCTTAAGCTACCTAAAATGTATTGCCTTAGCCCACAGATTTATGAAAGCAATACATTTCATAGGTCTTTGTGCTGTGTCATTACATTCAGGGTAAATGGAAATGGCAGGCTAGGTGACGGCTACTTACTCTTTAAAACCATGTGATTCAACCCCCAGTTTCAGTATTACAAGAGGGGTAAAATAACATATCTCCACACCATGCATACTTTTAAAAAAACTCATCCCCCCTTTATATTAAAACATTTTTCCTCATGGGAAGTTGCTTCAGCCTCGTGATCGTTTTGATTGCCCATTTCTGCAGCTTTTCCAGTTCTACACCACCTTTTTTGAAATGTGGAAACCAGAACTATATACAGTATTCCAAGCACAATAGATTTCCACAAAGGCTTTGTGATATGTCCCCCCCCCCTCCCTGCCCAATTTCCTAATGATCTCCAGCATGGAATTTGCCTTTTTAATGGGTGATGCACTCTGAGTTGATATTTTAGTTGAGCCATCTACCATGATCCCAAGATCTTTTCCATCATGAGTCTGTGGTGTTTAAGACATCATTTGGAATCTTAGGATCGCCTCTCCCAATATGCTCCCAATAGGTATCACATTACATTGAATCCTATTTGCTATTTGCAGGCTCAGCTGGAGGTGCTCACATAAATCCCCAAATGACTTAGGCCTCCAAATATCTAAGAGAGCACCTCTTTATCTTTAGATGCTCTCAGATGTCAAAATCAGCAAAGGCGCTCCCCGTGATACTTCCATTGCCTTCCGATGTTTGGGATTGTGGTGACCCAGCTGAAGACACTCCTCTTCACCCTGGTCTTTGAAACTTCACACACACACACACACACACACACACACACACACACAGAGAGAGAGAGAGAGAGAGAGAGGACCCACCCTATTACTGTGACTGTCATTTGTTTTAAATGATTTAATATTGTATTTCAAATTGTTGTAATTCACCCTGTGATCTTATGGTTGTTGTTATTATCTCAATGTAGAGGTCAACAACCTAAGGCCCATGGGCAGGTTGCGGCCTATGAACTTCCTGGAACCGGCCCATGGCCGTTCCATGGATCGGTTTGGGGATTCCGTGCTCCTCCCCGTGGCGCCAATTTTTTTCCCTCACTGTGGGGACCGACTTCTGGGTTGGAAGAGCGCTGCAAAGAGCATGTGCACACGGGCGCTCCTCACCCGGAGGAACGCCTGTACGCATGAGTTTACGCTATTTACGGCGCACTTCCGGGATGGAGGAGCGCCTGTGCTCATGCACACATGCTATTTCCAGTGCTCTTCCAACCCAGAAGAATTCCGGAAATAGCTTGAGCATGGGCACGCATGGGCGCACACTCTCCAGCCCACCGAGAGGTCTGCCAGGGAGTAGACCGAATTGGTCTCAAAAAATGTTGCTGACCCCCGTCCTAGTGCCTTGGAGAAAGTCATCAGTTTTACATGAGACTTAATGGTCATGGCTTTCCCCCCAAAATTCTGGGAAATGTCATTAGGTGAGGCAACTAAGAATTCCCTAGTCCTCCTACCAATAAAACACACACACACACAACCCTCTAAAACAAACTCCTAGACCTTAAGTGGACAATAGGTGGGAGTTAAGCTGGGTGTCCATCATGGTTGCCACCCAGCCTGCCATCTTAAGTTGCCTAAATTGTAATGCCTTAGACCACCGACGTATGACATCAATACATTGCATAGAGCTTTACCAGTACATTAAGGGTAATTTAAAATAGCAGGCTCGGTGACTACCACAGGCTACGGCTGTACCTTGGTTCTTGAACGCCTTGGTACTCGTCAATTTAGGCTCCCAAACACGCCAAATATATATGTTTAGGACTCACCCTATTCTTGTGATTGTTTAATATTGCGTTTTAAATTTGGCCAGGGGTTTTATGGTTGCTGTTATAATTATTTTAGTGCCTTGGAAAAAGGCTTGAGCTTTACACTGCCCAGTTCTGTCCAGTCATGGAGCTGCAGAGCATGGCAGGTGCTGTTCAGGAGGAAAACTCCCACATCTCATGTTCCTGTTCCTGATTGCTGCCCACATTAATATACGGGGCTCAGCTCAAAGTTTTCCCCACGTAGGATAATTAACTGCAGTGAGACACTGCATGGAACAGCTTGCTGATGGGAGAAAGGAGAACAAGGTCTGCCTCCTGTTCATAGTCATAGAAGCTTGGGCAGTGGCCAGAACCGAATGAGGTAAAGCTAGAAAACAAAGAATAACAATTAATAAATTCCAGCTGTGCTGTTATTCACAAAAGGTGAGTGAAAAAATAGTAAATCCATCTTTTATTATCATACAGGGTCTTTTCTGTGCTGGCTCCACCTCTTTCGAATTTCTTCCTAGTAGGGTGACTAACCTTCAGGCATCTTGAAAGGCATTCAAGAATGATATGGCTTGATTGGCCTTCCCACTCACGGGATGGAAGTTGTGCTTTTGGGTTGCTGAGTCTTTCGATTTATTTATTTTTGTGACTCTATTCTGTTTTAGGTTTTAGTAATAAACTTGTAGGTTTTTATTGCTGTGATTTACTTCGGACAGGATTTGGCTGGAAAAGCAGCATATAAATAATTTAAAATAAACAATATGAATCAAACCTTTCTTAACAATGCTTAGGAATTCCTGAGAACCAACAATAATTGCTCAGAGTTAGGTAAAATCCATCCATTATTGTTCTAGGGTTCACTTATTCTAAAAGCATTTCCTGGTTGCCTGGTGAGATTTGCCCTGGTCCCAGTCCAATTAACTCCTGGGTTGCTCATAGGACTCAAACTAGAATTAGAAAAGCCAGCCAGTGAATCTGCTGTATCAGCCAAAAGCAACCACATATTCTGAAAAATGGGATTCAGGGATTTGGGGTTCAACATTCTCATGGCTATTATTTTCCCACTTGTGCTTTTGCTGCTAGATCTGCGGTGAGCTACCTTCCATGGACCTCTCTATAGGTACTGCGCTCTTCTTGATCTTCTCCAGCTACCTCTCAGATGCAAAAACCCGAAACTATACAATTGAACTCTCAGTGCCAAACGGAGGGCCATGGGGTGAATGGGGACCCATAGAATTCTGTCGCAAAGGGTATGCCAAAGGATTCAGATTGAAGGTAGATACCTCCTTGTGTCCTCCTTTTCAGGCACCTTGGTGCCAAGTAGCTGTGACAATAAGTATGAATGGACAAAGTCCTGGGGCGGCTCTGCTCAGCTGACCTCCATCTGACTAAGTTACTTGGTGGTGAGGTCATTATGATGCAAACGTACTGGTGGAACACTAGAGCCCTTCAGCATTTGAGGTTCTTCTTCATGTCCCTTCTCTGTGAGAGGTCTAGAGGACAGCAACACAAGAATGGGTCTTTTATGTAGTGGCTCCTTACTTGTGGAATGCTCTCCCCAGAGACGTTTGCCTGGTGCCTCTGTTACATATCTTTACATGCCTGGCAAAAGGATTACTCTTCTCCCAGGGCTTTGGCTAATTATACCGTTGGGGGGTATTGTTTTGGTTTGTTATCATGGCATCTATTCTTGTGTTTTCACATTGTAAAACACCCTGTGATCTTCAGATGAAGGGTAGTATAGAAATTTAATACATGATGACGATGATGATATTGCACCATGCCAATTACACCTGAACATAGTTCCCATAATTGCTGGGGGAGCGTAACATGAATTCAGTTCATTTTGAGGCAGAACTTTGAATGATTTCTAGTTCATCTTCAAGTTCCTTCTCTTACATGTGATATTTACACCTTAGACCCTTTGAGCATTTAAGCTTAAATATCATATTTTTGAGGGGAAAGAAATCAAACTATTCGTATTCTGCTGTGTGTGGAATGATGGTTCCTTAGTCTTCTTAAGCAAATTTTATGCATCAATATAACAGCTTGTGACATTCTGGAGGCCGAAATATTTTTGCTGAGGACATACTTGAATTGAACTGTGAACTGAAATAGTTCATTTTGTAAAGGTGCAAACATGAACTGGAATTAGTTCTTTTGGGGGCTTGTCAAATGAGATCCTTTTCGAATCAAACTCTGTACAATACTGTCAAATTCAGCCTGCCAATCTAGTGTGTGTGAAATTCCTCCTGAAAATGCTGTGCTTTGTTATTAATGTGGTCTTATTGCAGTCACAGCTTCTCTTCTCCCCCAGGTAGACCCATGGGAACGTTTTAAAGTATTTAAAGATGATACATCTCTGAATGGCATCCGCCTTTCTTGCACGGATGGCTCAGAAATTCAGTCTGCTGTTGGACCGTGAGTAGCTTTAAATATTCCATTCCTTGGCTTTGTTGTTAGAAAGAAGTATGGAACCAAATCTGGCAAGTTCTTGCCTTTTCCCTGAGTTCTTGAGAAGGATACATCTTGAATTATGGTGACTTATTCATGGGCTGCCAAACCTGAGTGCATCAACAACGCAACAGGGAGGGATGTGATAAAATAGTGAAATGCAATGTAGCAAAAGACAGTTGCTCAACATTCAGATGTAGTTTCCTTCCCCAGGAATTAATCATTGAGCTAACAAAATTAAATAAAACAGAATTCCATTCTACATCTATTTCCATATGAGGTGAATAAAATGTGAAGAGAATGCATACATGCAACATTACCTGTGTAACAAAATGTAGGCCGTATTAGTATGGAACAAGGGTAAAAAATGACAAAATAACTCATCTAATCACATTTGAGCGTCTGCGCATGCGCGAGCAGCGAAACCCAGAAGTTACTTCTGGGTCGCCGCAGAGTGTAACCTGAGAAATGCTCAACCTGAAGCACATTTAACCCAAGGTATGACTGTAGCTTCCATATTTCCTCAAATCATAGCTCCCAGGATTCTTTGGGGGAAGCCATGTGCTTCAAATATGTGCTGAATGGGCATTGAATGTATGGTGAAGACATGACTTGAGCAAACATTTCTTCAGAGTATTAACACCACCATCTTTGTCAGGTGGGGGAAGTGGACAAAGACTGAGACTTGTCCTGAGGGCAGTCTAATCTCATTTTCTCTGAGAGTACAAGAAGAACGAGGAATTCTTTTGGATGACACATCAGCTAACAATATCAGGTTCACCTGCGAACATGGGGCTGTCCTGACAGGTCATTCAACTGACTGGGGTACTTTTGGCCCATGGAGTGCAATCTGTCCTCAAGGTGCCATATGTGGAATTCGGACCAAAATGGAACCTCAGATGAAAAAAGGCGACAACACAGCACTTAACGATGTGAAGTTCTACTGCTGCGACTGAACCATGTGGGTTTCACCCAACAATAGCTCAGTTCCCTGTGCCCCAATGGCTCCATGACATGAAACTTAATAATAAAATGTATTCCCAATGAAGAGTTCTGCATGTCTTTTTTTGATGCACTGTGCCTTAAATCTTCATGTATGGCTTGTTAACAAAGCCATTTAAATCTTGGTAACACTTTATTGAGGAAGCGGAACACAACGGTGTATAACTTGAGGAGAAAGCAACAGAGAGGCTTTTGTCTTTTTTAGGTCAGGCACCGGACATAGCAGGAAGGCTATCAACTATACATAACAGGGGGGAACTCCCTCAGATCTACACAGCCAGTCAGAGCGCTCGCTACCTCAGTGAGCGCCGTGCCACTTTGCTTGGTTGTTAAGCAAAACCTCAGCCAGCCCTCCTGGTCTGCTGACTTACTAATAACAGAATGAATGCTAAAGTCACACAGAGAACAATCTCTGCTGTGGCAATTCCATCATGGCTGCTGGATAGGAGGCCAACCATAGGATTGGAGAGAGGACAGAGAAGGATGAATGGACACAGAAGAATGTAATAAGAGGCCCACTGCATCGTCCAAAAGGTGACTACCCAGATGCTCAACAATTTTGCCCCCCCATAAAGAAGTCAACAACTTTTGTGTCCAGATTTTCACTTTTTGAAATATAGCAACCCTAGTTCAGAGGGAGAAAGGGGGTGGAACGGGAAAATTCCCATTTAGATGTGTCTTGAATCACAATGTAAGTGGCTTCCACAGAGGAGCCACAGAAAGAATGTGGCTGGTCAAGGGAGCCATGGACTCAAAGAGGTTGAAAACCACTGCAGTGGACAAGGAGGGGTGTGTGTGTGTGTGTGTGTGTGTGTGTGTGTAAAAACTAGCCTACTATACAAAGGTAACATTTGCCTTTCTTTCTTGTTTTTGCTATACCTCCTTTTGTCCAACCACCTTGGCAAGTGGTGGCCCTCCAGCTAAAAAAGGCTCCATAGCCCTGCTGTAAAGCACGGTAGACAATGCTGGGCTGTGGTGCTAGACGTAACACCACCATCCCACCTTAAGATATGTCCTTTTGATTCAGACAGCCATGCCCACCCCACTCCAAATGCCAATGGACTCCTTGGTCTGGATGCACTTATGAAAGGCAACTAGTAGTGGGAGTGCAGTAGGCACAGATCAAAGGTAGGTTTTTATCTGCTCTGCTCAGCTAAGGAGCATGACAGCATGGCAGGTGAAGGACAGATGACTTGTACTTCCCATTGCCCTGCCCCCTTTTCACTCCCGGGCCCATATTCACATTTCCCTGCTCCATCTCTTTCTGGCTGCTTTGCCGTGAGACGGTAAGTAGAATCGCATGGTTCTGCTTGCTCTGGGGAGAAGGCAGGGCGAGGGCTGCAATGACAATTGTCTAACTGGGTTTTGTAACCATCTATTATATTCCTGTAGCCAACCTGACCTGGGACATTGGTATTAATATTATCTATTTTTAATTTCTTACCTACCATAAGGTCACAGGGCAGGTTACAGCAATTTGAAGTGACGGCATTAAGATCAGATGAAAACAAATATAAATAGGTTCAAGTTCAGCATATGAGAAGTGGTATAATGAATGTTCCAGACGCATCTCTGTGGTAAAGGGTGGTTCAGTAATCTTATATTTTAACTGGGGGGGGGGGGGATGAATAGATAACTAAATGGAACCCAGCCAGAATTATACAAGTGGTGGAAATCCAGCAGTGTTCTTTCAATATGTTTATTTGACTTTATTTTTCTCCGACACATTTAGAATGGCCTGAAGCCATTGGAGTGGTTTGCATTGTGATAAAAATGAGATAAAACTCAAACAATGCAAGCTCTAAAAGCCATAAAAGTGCTTGAAACAAAATCCAGAACAAATGAAAAGGGAAGCCCCATGTAAAAGTATAATTACTATTCTATAAATAACTTTCCTCAAGGAAAGCCTTCCAGAACAAAAACGTATTCAAGTTGGCAACGTTAGCATAATGAAGCTATTTACGTCTATTTATTTATAAGGTAGGGGGCACTTTTCAAAGACTTTATCAGAAGCTTCATCCCCCCCCCCCAGTTGGGTGGGAGAAGGTACTGTAAACAGGGGCGCCGACTTATAAAAAATATTGGGGGGGCCCATACCGGGGTCCTGCCCCGGGAAGTTTTCTAAGAGCCGCTCCCAGCCCGTTGCTGCTGCTGCCGCCCGCCTCGTGGCCCCCTCGCCAGCTGAGGGAGGGAGAGAGACCGAGAAGGAGAGAGATGCGTGGTGGGCAAGGCAAGTGCCCGCCGCGCCTCGCCTCCCACCGCCCCTCGTGCCGGCCGCCCCCTCCCCTCCCTTCCTCCCCCCCCCCCGCGCGCGCTCGCTCGCCCTCCTCACCCCAGCTCTTGGCCGTTCGCCCCAGGAACTTGCCGCTGTTGGGGTTGTAGATGAACCTCCGCCACTCGGCCATAGACTGGCTGAAGGGCTTCTTCTCCTCCTTGGCCATAGCGAGAGAGAGAGAGATAGAGAGAGAGAGAGAGAGGCTGGAAAGAGAGAGGGAGCTCGGCGGTTCGCGGGCGGCGGTTTTTCCCCTGCCGAAACAACAGCGGCTCCTCAGAACCGCTAAGTAACTCTCCCTCAGGTGCCCGGCGGGAGAGCAGAAGAGAGGAAAAGGAAAGAGGGGCTGGGCCAGTCGCACGCACCGAGCAAAACTACTCGTGCCGCCTCTTTTACTACCGTAATAATTATTTGTTTTAACTCATTACTGAATGTATTTTAAAAGGTAACTATCGTCAAACAAGGAAAATAAAAAATACCAACATAATTTTGTGATTTTACGAAGCATAATATAACTAATAATTTTCTTAAATTATTGGGGGGGGCTGAGCCCCCCCAAATGAATTTTTGAGGGGGCTCGGGCCCCCTCAGGCTCCATGGAGTCGGCGCCTATGACTGTAAATCCCAAAGGGTTTGCCCTTTCAGAGTAGGGGCATTTCCAACTTGCTTAAAATCAGAGGCATTCTGCACAAGATATATTTCATTCACAGTGCCTATAGGAGAGCTACAGAGATTAAGTCATTCATCATTTTAACAATCGTGTCACATGTTGTCAGTCATATGCCCATATCAGCAGTCTGGAATTTCTGAACTGGGCCCAATACAGTGCATTGCAGTAATCCAGCATCACATGGACTTTGGTGGTCAAGCTATCCCTATATTGCTGGTTTATAGCCGAGAATGATCAGCTGAGGCATGCTAGTGGTTAGCAACCTACTTGTGTGCCATATTAAAAACTCCCATTGTTCTAGGCACATTTTGTGATGGAATTTCATTAGCGCAGAGTGGAAACAAAAGAGTACCTTTTTCTGCCTCCCCACTTCCAGCTTCTCTCGAAGACTGGAGAAGAGACCCTCTGAAGACTATTAGGGGGGTGGGCAGGGGAAGGACTAGACCATGTGAAAAACATAATATTTTAGCTGCAGCTCATTCATTTTCAGCTTTGTATTCTTGCTACAAAAAAGCGCACCTAGACATTCCGTTATTGTGCCCTAACCTACGTTTAAGGGGCCATTTAGCTCCTAGCTTTCATAGATCGGTTTCTAACACTGCTTGTGTGATAACATGCCCTGATGAACAGCAATGTAAAATCGTCCTAATATCAGATCTGGGGAGGCCACAAGTGCAGTTTCTGGTAATTAAGGCTGCAAAAACGAACAACAACCACCATGCTTCTTTGATTAGGAGGAACAGAACCCAGTGTTCTCTGTTATGAGACTCGTAGTGACTCTTTCTGATATGACTTTTACTAATTGGGATTGTAAATCTTCTGAGGAGCATGGAACATTTCAGTAACATAAAAGCATAAGGGGGGGATGCACTGGAACATAGCACATTAGTGATTAAGGTGGAGCTTTCTGAATCTCCTTTGGTGAAAATTAAAGTACCTAGAGCAGATTGTCCCCTGCCCTCAACAACTTTTTTGGGCTTGTGGATACATTTGGAATTTTGAGATGGTGTCATGGGCACTTTCACAAAATGGGTGCTGGGTGGGTGGATGTGGCAAGCCCCCAAATAATAGTCTGGGCAATTACCAAAGTTACTCTTGCAACAGGCTACTTGTTTTAGCAGAAAAGCAAACTATTCAGACTAAAATACAGGTAGCTTGCTCAGACACCTGGGCAGAAGGCCAAGGTGGGAACTGAGGCTCAAAGCACAAAGTCTCTCCGCCAATCTTTTTCTCTCTCTTTGGCAGCCAACCCATCCATGGATGGCCAAAAACATTTTGCCACTCGCAAATGGACAAAGCGGAGTTCAATGCCAGTGCCAGACAGCCAACCCCTTTGAAATTGTCCTCATCAGGGACTGACTACTGGGAACCTTTCTCACTCTCCATAGGCCATTTTTGAGAGGAAGTTGTCACCTCATGATGTCTGGAGACTGATAAACCACCCTGCCTAACTCTCAAAAATGGGCTGCAGAGGGCGGGGCAGTTTTGGACCAGGGTCTCATGCTGAAGAAAAGGTTTCCCACCCTTGTTCTAAAGGATAAAACAGAAATTCCCTGCAGTGGCAGATGAGTCACTGCTGCTTATTTAGAAGCAGGAGGAAGAGGAAAGAGCGAGGAGGGAGAGTGGAACAGGTCAAATGGACTGACAAGGAGCACAAGATTAGCTCTGCTGGAGTGTTTGCACTGCACCATCTTCCCTGCTGCTTCACTCCTCTTCCTCCTGATAAGCAGCAGCGACCCATCTGCAAGGAGGTCAGCAAAGCTTCTGCATCCCAGCATGCTACCTTCTGCTGATGCCCTTAATGTGCACATGGTGACTATGTCACTGATAGTACAGTGGTGCCTCGCAAGATGAAAATAATCTGTTCCGCAAGTCTCTTCGTCTAGCGGTTTTTTCGTCTTGCGAAGCAACCCTATTAGCGTCTTAACGGCTTAGCGCTATTAATGGCTTAGCGGCTATTAAAGCCATAGCGGCTTAGCAGCTAAAAGGCTATTAGCGGCTTAGCGGCTTAGAAAAAGGGGGGGGGGAGCGAAAAAATTCACAAGACTCGCAAGATGTTTTCGTCTTGCGAAGCAAGCCCATAGGGAAATTCGTCTTGCGAAGCGCATCGAAAAACGGAAAACACTTTCGTCTAGCGGGTTTTTCGTCTTGCGAGGCATTCGTCTTGCGGGGCACCACTGTAAAGACCAATTGTTGCCTGTCATGTTTTATACTAGATTCATGAAGACACCCTGCCCAAATTTTCAGACTACATGTTCTCATGGCTACCTTTCTTCAACTATGTTTCCCCATCTAGGACAAAGGAGGACTCCTCAATATGGATGTTTCCATCACTGCAGTGGTCTTCCCAATCATTTTCTGCTACCTCTGGGAAGTAGAGGCCCGAGGTTACGACTCCATCATCTCCGTGCTAAATGGAGCACCATGGGGTCTTTGGGGGAAAAAAGAATTTTGCTCCTTTGGTTTTGCTACTGGTTTCTCACTGAAGGTAAAACCTGACTTGTATCTGCTTTCCAGACAACCTCACAACTGGTTATCTCTGATGATTCTGCCCTCCTTTCTTCCCAGAAAGTTATATTCATCTCTACGAAAGCGTCGTAGTGTGAACCAGAAAAAAGGCCCAGAATTGGCAAAACATTAATCAACAATGCAAACTTACATTGGCTGCGTGCCACTTTAACCTGCATGGCTTTTGCCAGTGCATCCTGGGAATTGTAGTTTGTGAAGGAGCTAGCAGTGCAGACCCTCCAAGTATCCCTATTTTCCAGGGGAGGTCCTCGATTTACAGAAGCCGTCCCAGTTTCTGACTTGATCCTGGAATGTCCCACTTTTCCTTAGGATGCCCCTATTTTCATCAGAGAAATGCTGGAGAATATAGACCATCACATGTTACCTGCCCCAGGTCAGTTCTCCCGTGACTGGCAACATCTGTCCAGAGTGTCAGACAGGAGACTCTTCCAGGCTTAAGATGCCAATGACTGAATCTGAGACCTTTTGCATGCAAAACATATGCTCTGCCCCTGAGCTACAGCCCATCCCAGGTGCCATCTGGTGGTGGCAGGAAGAACTTTGTGAAATTGTGTTCGTTTAGGAATGGCAGGCAGGGCCAGCCCTATCACTAGGCAAATTGAGGCAGTTGCCAGTCCAGCCAGTCCTTGATTTTGGGAAAAAAGCATCAGCTAGCAAGGAAGTCCAAGGTGAAATCACTTCCGATTCACCATGTCCAATAAACTCAAAACATACCAGGCTCCTAGAACAGCATATAAAACAGTCAAGGGGGTGGGGAGCATTACAACGATCAATTGCTAAAATGCCCTTATTTCAATGTACTGGCATCAACACTGTTCTTCAGCTCAATTCTGAATCTTCTTAGAATCTTTCCCCCGCAGAATTGCTCACAATCCTTTCTTACATAACACCGGTCCTGAAAGACCTACATTGGCTCCCAGTACATTTCCGGGCACAATTCAAAGTGTTGGTGCTGACCTTTAAAACCTAAACTGCCTTGGCCCAGTATACCTGAAGGAGCATCTCCACCCCCATCGTTCAGCCCGGACACTGAGGTCCAACTCCAAGGGCCTTCTGGTGGTTCCCTCACTGCAAGAAGCAAAGTTACAGGGAACCAGGCGGAAGGCCTTTGAGTAGTGGCACCCGCCCTGTGGAACGCCCTCCCATCAGATGGCAAGGAAATAAACAACTATCAGACTTTTAGAAGACATTTGAAGGCAGCCCTGTTTAGGGAAGTTTTTAATATTGGATGAAACATTGTATTTTAATATTCTGCTGGAAGCCGTCCAGAGTGGCTGGGGAAACCCAGCCAGATGGGTGGGGTATGAATAATAAATTTATTATTATTATTATTTGATTATCTGTCTTGTAAGACATTTTTCTATGGGAGTCCTGGGAGTCTGCCCTAGACCTATAGGCTACTATAATACAGAATTCAGTTTGTGAGCCCAAAGTTTATGTTAAGTTTCTTAGTATTTCAGGCTTACATGAAAGGGCACACATTTCGACTTTATATCTTTAACAAGCCTATTTCACTCAATCCTCTTCCTTTGGAGGGTGCTTGAGGGAACGTTTTGTTCACTCTGAGTCCCCCCCCCCTCCTGATTATATTCAATCCCCCACCATGTTGGTAGCCCAAGTGAGTGCCAAAGGACTCTTACTTTATCACAGTCTCTTTTCCTCTTTGACACCAGGTGGAACCATATCAAGGAGGTGGAAGGAAAGACGATGATACAGCCCTAAATGGCATCCGATTGTTCTGCAATGATGATTCATATATTTCGTCCGCTGTTGGGGAGTGAGCATCTCTATCTTTTTTTTTTAGCTGTCACTATAATTTAGGCTTTCCCCCGTGCCAATCTTGTTATATATATATATATATATATTTGCTTTCGTAGATTTTCACGGGTACAGGAATGCAGGTTTTGGTGTCCTCGGGTGTCTTCCCGTGTAAAAGTTGGGGTGTCTAGGCGACGTTTCGACGAGGTCTCACTCGTCATCTTCAGGCTGGTGCTTTCGGCTTCTTGTTACTGGAACAGAGCGGGATCTCAATGTTTGAGTTCCTATAAATACTGTAGAGGGGGTGTGGTGTCTAGCCTCCAATGTTCTGGGCAGAGAGGAAGTTCCCAGGCTAGTGTGCCTTTTCTTCTTTTGTTCCTTAATTACTTGAGAGATACCTTGAGTGATTTCTTGAGTGATATCCTGAGTACCACTTAGGTGGGTCATTAGGTGTGGATTAGTTGCTAAAGTCTTTGTGTCTTGACCTCTTGAACTTTGTGAAGAGTTTTCCTGAGAAGATGGCTGTATTGCACTTAGTTGTGCTTTGGCTTGGCTTCGTGTATAGGGGCGAGCTGTGGTTTTGTGGCTTGTGTCAGCCAGATCTGTGTAGGGATTGCAGGGGGGTGCAGCATCCGGAGGTGCCACCATGGATTGGCTACTGGATGGTGTCAGTAATTCATCTGTGGAGAGGGTCTGGGTTTGGGTCTGGTGTGGTTGATTGGTGTTGGCGTTCTGTGTGCCAGGATATCACTCAAGAAATCACTCAAGGTATCTCTCAAGTAATTAAGGAACAAAAGAAGAAAAGGCACACTAGCCTGGGAACTTCCTCTCTGCCCAGAACATTGGAGGCTAGACACCACACCCCCTCTACAGTATTTATAGGAACTCAAACATTGAGATCCCGCTCTGTTCCAGTAACAAGAAGCCGAAAGCACCAGCCTGAAGATGACGAGTGAGACCTCGTCGAAACGTCGCCTAGACACCCCAACTTTTACACGGGAAGACACCCGAGGACACCAAAACCTGCATATATATATATATATATATATATGTGTGTGTGTGTGTGTGTGTGTGCGCGTGTGTGTTGCTCCCTCTTCGCTTTTTATTTTAGTAGCAGTGGGAATGAGGGTTCATAAATTCTGTGGCCAGTAGATGACAAGTCCACTTCCTCTGCCTTTGTGTGGATGACTACATTCTAGTCACCAACCACAGGGTTACGATACCTGGACAAAACCAACATTTGGAAGTTGCCTTAGGACCAATCAACTCCACAGAGAGACAGTTTGGCCTCCGTTCTTCTTAGGTCCAAAAGAACTGATCTAGCCAGGACCTAGCAAACCAGAAATAACTTCACCTCACATTTCTCTCTTATTGAGAGTTATACCCAGAAGTGGGTTGCCTGGTGCGATGGAGATACAATGCCAGGAGGGAGAGAGGAAGGGTGAGGAGGCAGGGACAATGGCATGGTGCAGTCGTGCTGCTAGGAGTCCCAGACTGTTGTGCTGTGGCAACTTCCCCTCTGCCTTGCCGCAACTCTCTCCCATACCAGGAAGCACCGTGACTCCGCTGCTTCCAGTTACATCTTCGGAAAGGCAGAATGAAAACAGCCCCATAATTTCTGGAATGTACGCAGTGGCTCAGATAACTCTTTGTACTCAGTAGTGTGGTAAAGCAGACAGACACTGCATAAATAACAAGGCCTTGGACAAAGTTAAATAAAAAAACTTAGCTTTCACTCAAGGTTTTGTTGGGGTTTTTTTGGTAAAGCAGCAGTTTTAAGCATTCATTGTGAAGATATTCATAGGAAAAACCTCCCCCATTTGTTTTAGAAAAGTAGGGACAAATAACCCAGGAGAAAATGAAAATATAGGAAAAATGCAGCCAGGCAAACCGAACCTAGATTATTTCACTACTAAAAAAATCTGTATCTGAGTCACCCTGTCCCCCCCCCTCATTTTCTCTCTCTTCAGCCTATGTATTAGGCTGAACCACTAAACTGTATAAAACGAAGCTCTTTTGTTTCCGCATTCATTGAAATGGGAAATATAAAAACGGCTATAGCTTTGTCCCCTTTTGGACAAGTGGATGAAATACTCAGGCACAAGAGGGTTTATTAGCCTGCCAAATTACAGACAAATGGATTCGGGGCTTTGGGGGGGCAAGTAGCAGGGATTCGCTTTCCTTTTTAATCAAAGAGAAACGGAGATATTACATTAGAAAACATAAAGCTATACAGAAAAGTACAGAAACAGATGAACATGAAACTTTGTGGAGGCTCTCATCTGACTTGGTGTGTTGGTATTGACTTTGTGCTTTGACTCAAGAGGAAGGAGATATCACCCTCCCCCCCAAAAAATTGCTTCAGTTTTCCTTGGTCTTGATTTGCTGTTACAGATAGGTAGCCGTGTTGGTCTGCCATAGTCAAAACAAAATTTTTTTCTTCTTCCAGTAGCACCTTAAAGACCAACTAAGTTAGTTCTTGGTATGAGCTTTCATGTGCATGCACACGATATCTGAAGAAGTGTGCATGCACACAAAAGCTCATACCAAGAACTAACTTAGTTGGTCTTTAAGGTGCTACTGGAAGAAAAAAAATTTTTTTGTCTTGATTTGCTGTTAATCAATTGTATGTTCTCATTAATTACATTTGAGGTATCAGTCATTTGGGAGAACATTCAACATCCCATGAGCAATGGGACCTCCCCTTCTTCTTCCTCCTCCTGCAGCCCCTTCCAACTCTCTAGAGCCGATCTGAGGTGATGAGGAGTAGGTGGGTATAGACAGAGGAAACGGAAGGGTACAGCTGATATAAAAATCTGAATATATTTCTCTTTTATATCTTTTTTTAATTTTCAATTTTGCATTCTGAAATAAACAATTTACAAACTTTAAAATAAAAAATAACTAAATCTGAATATATTTCTCAAGCCAGCTTTGTCATCTTTCGCAGATGGGGAGCATGGTCTGAGATTCAGTATTGCCATGTACCATCCAAGCTTAAGGCCTTCTCCCTGAGAGTGGAAGTACCGCAAGGACTTGGGGATGACACTGCAGCCAACAACATCATGTTCATGTGTAGCGATGACTCCAAGCTAAAAGGCAACTCGCATGAATGGGGAACCTTTGGCCCATGGAGCTCTCCCTGCCACACTGGTTCCTATATATGTGGCATCCAGACAAAGGTTGAGTTTCCACAAGGGCCCGAAGATGACACTGCACTTAATGACATTAAGTTCTATTGCTGCAAAGGAAATTTTGGCATATTTCATTGACATTCCTGCAGATCTGCTAGCTTATGAATTTGTCCTCTATTAAACTTTGCCTTTAACTGGAGAGCTGTGTCTTTTTTTATTAAAAAAAATCTGATGCACTAGACTCATTTTTCAGCCCTCTGATGGGAGGAGAACCCAAGGAGGGCAGAGACATAAAAGGGTGGCAGAAATATATAAGCGCTGATTGTCAGATTTGGAGACAGCAGGGGAAGTCATGCTCTTTAGCCCCTCAGGGATGTACAGTCCTAGTCAGATCATAAGGTCCAAACTCAGCACTGTCACAATAAAAAGGTAATGGTAAAGGACCTCTAGGCGGTTAAGTCCAGTCAAACTTGACTATTGGGTGCGGTGCTCATCTTGCTTCAGGCCGAGGGAGTCAGCGTTTGTCTGGCTCATGTGGCCAGCATTGTCTAAACCACTTTTGGTGCAACAGGACACTGTGATGGAAGCCATGGCGCATGAAAACACCCTTTACCTTCCCGTTGCAGTGGTACCTGTTTATCTACTTGCACTGGCATGCTTTCAAACTGCTAGGTTGGCAGGAGCTGGGACAGAGCAACAAGAGCTCACCTCCAGCGGCGTAGCTAGCGGCTCAGGCATCTGGGGTGTCACAAATGCCCTGCACCCTGTGGAACAAATTATTTGTGTCAGTCTTCCCAGCAGATGTTGGACAGATTCTTATGCCTTGATCACTAAGTTTCTAGGAGGAGACTGGAAGAAACCAATCAAGTAGGCACGATGAAGTCACTTCTGTTAAATCTGAAATTTTAGGGGAAATTGCAGATTTAAAAATTGGCATCACTGTGTCTAGATAATCTTCAGCCATGAGTTCTGAAATTACCGAAATGTAAGAATGTTGATCTTCTAAGAAAAATATGCAAGTGATCACTAATGCCAGCACCTGTATTGGAAGACTAGAAAGTAGCCAACCTAACATCAAATCACTAATAAGAGATCTAAGTGAGCTAGGAAATTGCGTGCCCATTAGCCTAACATCTGTCCTGTGTAAATTGGTGGAAAGCATACTTGAAACTAGAATGGTTAAATATTGGAGAATACTTGCGGAGGGAGGATAATCCTAACTTCTGCAAAGGGAATCATAGAATTGGAAGTCTTTCTTCACCTATCTTTTAGAATTTTTGAGAGTATTAACATGTAGACAATCTGCCCACCTGCCACATTTGGCCCACATTGGGGGGGGGGGTGTAATGTCATGGCTTGCCAGCTGCATCTAGTTCCCCAACCCTGCAACAGACATTGTATACAGTGGTACCTCGGGTTAAGAACTTAATTTCTTCTGGAGGTCCGTTCTTAACCTGAAACTGTTCTTAACCTGAGGTGCCACTTTAGCTAATGGGGCCACCCACTGCTGCTGCCATGAGATTTCTGTTCTCATCCTGAAGCAAAGTTCTTAATCCGAGGTACTATTTCTGGGTTAATGGAGTCTGTAACCCGAAGCGTCTGTAACCCGAGGTACCACTGTACAATCATACCTCGGGTTGAAGTTGCTTCACGTTAAGCCTTTTTGGGTTGTGCTCCACGGTGACCCGGAAGTAACGGAGCGTGTTAGTTCCAGGTTTCGCCACTCGTGCATGCGCAGATGCTCAAAATGACATCATGCGCATGCGCAGAAGCAGCGAATCACGACTGGTGCACGCGCAGACATGGGTTGCGTTCACTTCAGGATGCAAACGGGGCTCCGGAACGGATCCCGTTCGCATCCAGAGGTACCACTGTACTTGGAATTTCAAAAAGCATTTAACCAACTTGCTTTTAACCAAACAAGCTTGTTTCCTACTGCTCTGGAGAGCAAGACTCAAACCAATGGCTTCAGGTTCCAAGAAAGGAGATTCCGTCTAAGCATCAGGAAAAACTTTCTGATAGTAAGAGCTGTTCGACAGTGTCACGGACTCCTTCGAGAGGAAGTAGATTCTCTTTTATTGGAGGTTTTTAAGCAGAGGTTGGATGCTTTGGCTGAGATTCCTGCATTGTAGGGGGCTGGACTAGATGACACCTGGGGTCCCTTCCAACTCTTAATTCTATGAACTCTGGTCTTCATAAGTTATCATAATTCATGGATGATAAGAGTACACCAATGTGGTGTAGTGGTTAAGAGCGGTAGTCTTGTAATCTGGGGAACCGGGTTCGCGTCTCCGCTCCTCCACATGCAGCTGCTGGGTGACCTTGGGCTAGTCACACTTCTCTGAAGTCTCTCAGCCCCACTCACCTCACAGAGTGTTTGTTGTGGGGGAGGAAGGGAAAGGAGAATGTTAGCCACTTTGAGACTCCTTCGGGTAGTGATAAAGCGGGATATCAAATCCAAACTCTTCTACTAACCCTGATACCCACATTCTACCTGCACTGCTAGGGCCTCTAAGATTCTGAATGCCACTTGTTGGAAGCTGCAGGAGGAGAGAGTGCTGTTACTTCCAGGTGCTACATGCAGGCTTCTCAAAGGCACCTGACTGACCACTGTGAGAAAAGGATGTTGACCTAGGTGGGCCACTGCCCTGATCCAACCAGTTCTTCTGTTCTTATGGATCAACAACTAGTACAAGAACAGAACACACAGAGTGAAAATAAATGGATAGTTTTTGCAGTGGAAAGAAGTAATAATGAGACTCCCACTCTCAATGATTTCTATTGTGACCAGTGATACTCAATAAAGTTACAAGTCATCTGGAGTTGTGTGTGTGTGTGTGTGTGTGTGTACGTGCACACGCATGCAAGGTAGCCAGCTTTGCAGGTGACACATTAGGGCAAAAATATTAACTTCACATTACACTGATGGGTATATAAATTGATGCAGACTGACCAAAATAGATCTTGGGGTCAAGATGCATAGCTCAGTCAGTGAAGATATCTGCTTAGTTGTACTGCGACAGTGAAGAAGGCAAACTCCATGCTGGGTATTATTAGGAGAGGGGTTGAAAATGGAATGGCCAATATAATGATGGTTTTATATAACTCCGTGGTGTGCAGCCCTGGTCAGTCAGCACAGGACTAGGGAAAAGTGCAGAAAGGAACAACTTAAATAATCAAGAGCTGGAACATTTTTCATCCGAGGCATTTTGCTTCGGAGGCTGGAAGACCAGGGGTGTTTATGATAGAAGTTTATTACATTTTGCACTGTGTGCATTCTCTTCCCTCTGCCTTGATAAGGATTTGTCGATAAGGAGTCCAGGCTCTTGACTGGAAGTAGATATGGGGCAATCAAAAGCAAGCAGTTCTTCACCAACAAATAACAAGTGGAACAGACTGCCAGAGGTTCAGATAGTTAAAATGAAATCAGACAAATTTATGCAGAGCACTGAAGGACTGAAGGATTCTCCAGATCCTCGAGGCATTGTTCAGGCATTCACCTGAATACACAAAAGCTCAAAGCAGCAACAGGGGCATGCACTCGTCGAGCCCCCAGTGTCCCTGAGGCCAACATACCCTCAGTCCCCAACCTTCTTTGTGATGTCCAGAGAAGATTAGCATGCATGTGAGGAGAATTGTCTGTGCAGTCTGATAAAGCTAACATCAGCAGATGCCCACTGCATACATTTTTCCTGCCCATCAAAGTAAAGGTCAGGGACTGGGGTGAGGGGGCAACATACATGAGCATGTTGGGAGCAGGACTTGCACAACTGTCATTGTGCTTCGAGCATCCCTGTGTTTGGCTTTTGCGTGTTTCTTTAACAATGTTGCACCCTGCCTCTGCACCTTTGAGATCTCCAGAGGTGCTTACAAATATGTTTGAATAATTGCCAGAGGGGCAGCCCTCTTAGTCTCTTGCTGCAAAAAGCATGTGGAAGCCCACTCAGGCTAAGACCAAAACAACTTCATTATGCTTTATTGAGTCTGCTTAATTGACCACGGCATAAGCTTTAACCAACACCAGCTTGTATGTGTTGTCAACAACTGTTTTGTGGGTTAAGTAACCCTGTTCAGGTTTTTTGCATTTCATTTGCTTCTGACCTCACATAAACCAGTTTTAACAAAGAGCAATAACAGAGATGGGTACAGCACAGAAGATCACACCGAAAACTAACACCACAGAGCTTTCCTCAGTTCCCTTCTCACTGTACCCACAGCACATCCATTGTGCTGTATTTGTACAGGATGTTGTCCTAGGACCAGTTTCTGCATGTGCTTTATTCATAACCCCCGCTCCCCCGATCTTAATCAATCTAAGAAAAGTTACAAATTAATCATGAAGCAGAACAAGATGTTACAGTGTGATACAAAGGAGTACAGCAGAACACAAAGAGCTCAGGATAGAATCACAATTGCCCCCCCCCCATCAAATGGCTGGAGTTCTTAACAGCAGCTTGAACCATGCTAAAAATTATGACCTCGGCCCAGTATACCTGAAGGAGGTCCAGTGCCGAGGGCCTTCTGGTGGTTCCCTCACTGTGAGAAGCAAAGCTACAGGGAACCAGGCAGAGGGCCTTCTTGGCAGTGGCGCCTGCCCTGTGGAACACCCTCCCATCAGATGTCAAAGAGATAAACAACTACCTGACATTTAGAAGACATCTGAAGGCAGCCTTGTTCAGTGAAGTTTTTAATGTGTGACATTTTAATGTAATTTTAATCTTTGTTGGAAGCCGCCCAGAGTGGCTGGGGAAAATTATTATTATTTTAGTGCCTTGAAGAAAGGCTTGAGCTTTACACTGCCCAGTTCTATCGAGTCATGGAGCTGCAGAGCATGGCAGGTGCTGTTCAGGAGGGAAACTCCCACATCTCATGTTCCTGTTCCTGGTTGCTGCCCACAGTAATATATGGGGCTCAGCTCAAACTCTTTCCCACATAGGATAATTGACTGCAGTGATACACTGCATGAAGCAGCTTGCTGAAGGGAGAAAGGAGAACAAGGGCTGCCTCCTGTTCATAATTATACAAGCTTAGGCAGTGGCCAGAACTGGACTTCCGGGTTGCTGCCTCCGGCAATGGCGGAGCTCCTCCGATCGGGAGGAACTTGCTCCGTGGAAAGCAGGGTCTGACCGCCACAGCGAAGGTGGAGACCCATTGAAATCACAAGCGGGAGAAGCTTGTGAACCTGGGATTCGGCTGGCACATTTTGTGCCTCCCCTACTCATGGGGAAACCCTGCATTTGGGGATCTGGAGCGACGTGAGGTGAGTGGGTTTTGTTTAGTTTAGTTTAATGTGTTTAGTTTAATGTGTTTAGATTGTGTTTTGTATTATCTATATATTGTATTGTATTGTTTTTCTCTCTTTTGTTTTTTCTCTTTTGTCTTCTTTTCTTTTCTTTTCCTTTTTTGTAATCTTTAAAAGCAATAATTTTTTTTTAAAAAAAAATAATGTGTGACATTTTAATGTACTTTTAATCTTTGTTGGAAGCCGCCCAGAGTGGCTGGGGAAACCCAGCCAGATGAACAGGGTACAAATAATAAATTATTATTATTATTATCTATATTCATATTAAAAATAAATGGGGCTTTTTTTACTTTTTACTTTTGGCACGGCTGCGTGCGTAACCTAGACAGGACTGGCAGACAATTTCTATCACAAAAGTGTTTTTGTTTTTTTTTAAGTACAGACTGAAATTACTAAAGTCAAGCAATGCCACCCTGTCCTCAATTATGCTGGTTGAAAGGACATAGGCTATTGTCAAGCAGAGCAATCCTATATGGGAAGTGGGGGTGGGCAAAGGAAGGGGTGAGCCATCACTTCCTAAGACCGGCTGGGTATTATTTTGAATAGGAAACCACCCCAAATGCATTGGCAGAAAGGTTGCTGTCAGGGACTGGGCAGAGGGGTAGGAATGGTGAATACTGCCTCCTCAGCCTAAACCTGCCAGAAAAGAGGGAGACAGTATAGATTAGGTCCCGCGGAGGACCTTAAGGTCCACAAATGACAACATTTTGGAGGTCCCAGGTCACAAGGTGGTTAGATTTGTCTCAGCCTTTTCACTACTGGCCCCAACTTGGTGGAACGCTCTGTCACAAGAGACTAGGGCCCTGCAGGACTTGACATCTTTCTGCAGGGCCTGCAAGACAGAGCTGTTCCACCTGGCCTTTGGTTTGGACTCAGTCTGACCCTTATGTTTCCCTCCCCTTATGGTTTTGATCCATGGGCTACTTTTAAAATGAGGCTGCATTTTAAATTGTATTTTAAATTGGATTTTCCTGTTATGTTTTTACTGTAATTTTACTGGTGTTAGCAGCCCTGAGGGAGATGATTGGATTCCCTAAAGTCTGACAGTTGCATATACAGTGGTACCTCGGTACCTCGGGTTACATATGCTTCAGACTACATACGCTTCAGGTTACAGACTCCGCTAACCCAGAAATAGTACCTCGGGTTAAGAACTTTGCTTCAGGATGAGAACAGAAATCATGCTCTGGCGGCACGGCAGCAGCAGGAGGCCCCATAAGCTAAAGTGGTGTTTCAGGTTAAGAACAGTTTCAGGTTAAGAACGGACCTCCAGAACGAATTAAGTACTTAACCCGAGGTACCACTGTACAGTAAATGTAGGTCAGGGGGAAGAAACAAACCCATAGATCTCTCCCCCCACCAAAGGGGAAAATATTGTAATGGCATCCTATGCTGGCCTGGGTATGTCAAGGTACACTGTGTTCCATGTGCTTTTGCACATCTTCCCACCTCACTCACTGAACAGGGTTCTCCAAACAGCATTATATTCCTGTTTTGAGAACATTCCTTCCTTAGCAAGGTCTGGCCTTCATTGCTATCTTTATCAGGAAGCTTCCATATTTATTTTGAAAACACAACTGATTGAAATACATTATCCTGATGCCAGCCAACATATGGGGAAGTGGAATGCCAAATAAGGTCTGAGAGCCTGGCTATACATTGTACTCACTGCCTGGTAACTTGGTGGAGGCTGGTGAAGACTAGCCCACCAATAAGCAGAGAAAGCCACAGGCTGCCTTCGTCCATCTGTCTGTACCACAAGTCTCTTGGTCAGGGCTTTTTTCCACCTGGAACTCAATTCCAGCCCTCCCAAGGAGGCACCATTGCCATTATAAGAGAACAAGGGAGGCATTCATGGTGAGCTTTCTAGAAAAATAGTACCGCCCTTAGTTGGGTATTTCCACTTATTGCTCTCCTTGGTGGGCTAATTTCCCCTAGGAGTTGGGAGAGAGAGGAGCAAGAAAAGGACTGTTATAAAGTGGTACCTCAGGTTAGCTACGCTTCAGGTTACAGACTCCGCTAACCCAGAAATAGTACCTTGGGTTAAGAACTTTGCTTCAGGATGAGAACAGAAATCGTGCTCCGGTGGCACGGCGACAGCGGGAGGCCCCATAAGCTAAAGTGGTGCTTCAGGTTAAGAACAGTTTCAGGTTAAGAACGGACCTCCGGAACGAATTAAGTACTTAACCCGAGGTACCACTGTATGTCCATTTTATAACGACGTATGTAAAGGAATGTCCCTCCAAACAGAGTACTCCTCTGTAATATGAATGATTAATATTTATGATAATTACTTTGGTACCTAAGCTAGGAATAATTAGGCCCGAACACAAGGTACTTATTTCTTGGAAGCTTGTTGTAGCTAGAATACAGTATGCAGAATATTTAAAATTGCATTTGACACCTAAACTTTAAAAGGATGGCTAAGTTAGCACACTTTTTATGGTAACAAGAAAGAAGATATGAAAGATATTCAACATTCTCTGACTGCTGGTACAAGGGCTGCTGTGCTAGCGTAAGGGTGAGAATAAGCAATAATTACCCAAGTAGAATACAAACCCTTTTTCTTTCTTTGGCTATTGCTCTTGAAATTGTGCTTTTGGGAGAAGCACATATTGTGCTGCTTTCTCCTGTTGTAATCAGCAGTTTTATTTCAAATTTACTTGACTTCTTGTTATGGCATCATCTATGTTTTTGCAACAATTAAAGCAACTTTAATAAGAGGAAGTAAAAGTGAACCGTCTTGGGTTGGCTCTTTGAGAAATGGGATTATTCTGCACCTCTCTCTTTGCTATGCCAATAATCTTACTCTCTCCACATCCAGGGAATGACAGGCCTTTTCCAATGGATGTGATGGTGAAGAGAAGATGGGTAATATCAACCCCTGCTGCCTATGGGAAAAGGAATATACCTTGAGGGTACAAGGTGAGTGTTCTATCGCTATGGAAAACATAGAGATGCTGAGCCAGTGAGAGTGCCAAAAGATCAGACACACACTGCGCAGCGGTTATTGCCAACAGAAAAGAAAGCACTTTATGTGAAAGAATTTTCAAGGACACAGCATTCAGTGGCTCAGAATGAGGTTTTCATAAACCCTTCAGACCTCTGTGCCAGTTCCAGGATGTGCATCTATGAACAACCAGTGGAGACTTGAGAGACACTCATCTCAGAAACCTTTTTACGAATGGATAGACTCCCAAAGGATGAGAAATAGTGGATGAAACCAATATTGATGAAATCGTCAAACATGGCTGGGCAAAGACCCATGGACAATCCTGTTAGAATTCCTACTCCACGCTTGCAGTCATGGGATTATTGTCTTTCACATGACGGTGTGTGTTTTGACTCCGCAAAGTGGGAAGTGACGGAGACAGGATGGTTGTGTTACTGTGTTCCGTGAAGTGGGACTATTGTCCTTTGTTCTTTTTCTATTTGCTGATGCTAGAGAGAGAGGGAGCCAAGTTGCAGTGCTCCATGTGTGTTTATATGTAAATAAAGTAGATTAGCCAAAATGCTGAGTTGCTGAGGTCTGTTACGCATGGTGTGCAAACTCTGAGGATCCCTAAGTTTGCTGGTGTCGGTTGGCATCGGTCGCTGTGATGTTTGGGCTGAAGAAAGCTTATGAAGCTCCCAAACGATCGACCAGGAGGGAGGGAACATGCCAGTCAGGCATGTGTCTCTGCCAGGGTCCTACTTGAGTGTAGGCTGAACTCCTGACAACGGTTATGGGCCCAGGGATCAGGGCCACAGACCCAGTGCCAGCAGAGGAAGAACCGGAGGCTGTTTTTGCCCCAGTTGGAGTCTCCTGGAACCGGCAGCGTGAGGCAATAAAGGAATACAGGAAGCTGCCTTATAAGGATTCATACTATTGGTCCATCTTGCTAAGTATTGTCTGTGCCAATTGGCAGCAGCTGCCCAGGGATTCAGAGCAAATGAGATGATAGGGACTGAAAGTTTAGTATAAAAAGCACAAATTCTCCCACTTGCATCTTCACCTGGCCAGTGGCTGTGCAATAAACCTGTTGCTGCGTTTCTGACACAGACAGAAACACTTCGATGTCTGTTCTTCTACACCATGGTATACAAGATATGGGTGTTATTTGTTACTACAAAGTGGATTTGGGATGCCATAGAAGGTAATGAAGGTGGAATGATCCTACCTGCCCTGAGCTTTAGGCTCTGAAGATGTGGGGGATGCCACAGATGAGTGGTTGGCCATCATTGATGACATCAGCAGTCTGTGCGTACACCATGACAGCCATCTTCTCAGACATTCCACCCACACAGGGTGGAACAGAATATGGAAATCAAGCACTGTTTTTTAGTATAATTAACAATGTGAAATTGGACCCCTTTTCCCCCAGTATGCAGGGATATTTACTTGCGAGTCACGTGCAACTGAAGTAAAGCCTACTGGGTAGGCACTCTATTTGATAAAAACAGAAAGTTATAACAGTGCAAAAAAGGTTAAAAGTACAAAAGGGGAGGGGAAAGGGAAAAAGAAACCCGCATGAAAGCCTGCAACCCAGCAATTGCACAAGATTTTTATAAATAATTCTTCCAAACTAAAAGAAAGGTCAGGGAACTTTAGAAAAGCAGAGATCATACATTTTGGGGAGGGAAGAAATGAAGTTGCAAGGAAGGAGTCATGAAATTGTAGCTGTATAAGAAAAAAATATTCTAAGTGGGAAAAGCTTTGAAGTTTTGAAAATAAGATTCTTCTTTTTTAGGTCAAAGCGTCTACCTCCAATGATAACGTTTTATTAACATTACATACAGTAATACACAGGATATTCTGGAAAATAAGGTTTTGCTTGTGCTTAAATCATTATTTTTTAGCTTTATAACCCAACAACAAAGCCTATTTTTCACGAAATGCATTCCAGCATATTATTGGAATGCATTCCAGCACGAAATGCATTCCAGCATATTATTATTGGAATTACTGTATTGAGAGCCAGTGTGGTGTAGTGGTTAAGAGCGGCAGTCACATAATCTGGGGAACCGGGTTCGTGTCTCCGCTCCTCCACATGCAGCTGCTGGGTGACCTTGGGCCAGTCACACTTCTCTGAAGTCTCTCAGCCCCACTCACCTCACAGAGTGTTTGTTGTGGGGGAGGAAGGGAAAGGAGGTTGTTAGCCGCTTTGAGACTCCTGAAGGGGAGTGAAAGGCGGGATACCAAATCCAAACTCTTCTTCTTCTCTATTGCAGCTGGATGTCAGTTTCAATAATATTTGGAATTTGCTACAATTTCAACACTTATTCATCTAGTCTAGCAAAATGCCTAATAATATCTGTTACATACCATTCAGGCTTTAATACAAGTTCTCCTTCATTTGAATTTAAATGATAAAAAATGATACCATATTTCCACTCATGCTTCATTAACTAATTAAAGCCATGATGCATTTTAGTTAATTATAAACTATCATCAAAAGGGGGAAAAAGAAAAGAACTTATCAGCATCAGCAAGTGAGGAAAATCATTCCTCTCCCTGCCAACCACACAATATTTTATTAAAGTAATTTCTTTAAAGTGTAGATGGTTTGAACAAACTCATTATAACACAACATGGGCTAATTACTATGATCTTGAATACAGATCTCTGGGAAAGGCAACATATATTAAAAACAGGGTTGTATCTAATGCGTTGCTTAGTTGAAGTCCCTTATCTGTATACTTGTTCCACAGAGGAAAGGTTTTATGTCAGTGGAATATGGTTGCGCATGAGAAAGTAAAATAAATAAATAAATAAATAAATATTTATTTTTTAATTTATACTTTGCCCTCCCCGGCCAGAGCCGGGCTCGGCGCGGCTAACACCAGTAAAGTCATAATAAAAACATAACAGGGGAGGGGGGAAAAATACAATTTAAAATACAGGTTAAAATACAATTTAAAATGCAGCCTCATTTTAACAGTAGCCCATGGTTCAAAACCATAAGGGGAGGGAAACATAAGGGTCAGACTGAGTCCAAACCAAAGGCCAGGCGGAACAGCTCTGTCTTGCAGGCCCTGCAGAAAGATGTCAAGTCCCACAGGGCCCTAGTCTCTTGTGACAGAGCGTTCCACCAAGTCGGGGCCAGTACTGAAAAGGCCCTGGCCCTAGCTGAGACCAATCTAACCAGCTTGCGACTTGGGACCTCAAAAATGTTGTCATTTGTGGACCTTAAGGTCCTCCACGGGGCATACCAGGAGAGGAGGTCCCGTAGGTACGTGGGTCCTAGGCCGCATAGGGCTTTAAAGGTCAAAACCAGCAGTTTGCCAGTAACTTTGACTTAGAATGGAGGTGGGGGGGGCACAAAATTTTGGCAACACACAGGGTGCCAATGAAATTTGAAACCCCAAGGTCTGCTACTGCACCCATAGGTGCGAGTCAGACTCATAATCTGCAGCATCAGTGGCACAAAGGAGAAAGGGATGTCCTGTGCTGCCCCTTTCAACCTCCGATGTCTGTGGACTTGCAAGCCTTCCTGTGCTCCCCCTGTCAACACGGGCAGAGGGGAGGAGACCATAGGGAAGAACATTGTTTCCACACCCCCACCTTTCAGCCTGATCTAGCAAGACTTTTCATCCTTAACATTCTTATCGCTTGCGTCAAGATCTTCAGTGATATGTTCCTCACTTTCTTTTTATTGCATCGTATTATGTGGTTTGCATTTGTTTTGCCTGAATTTTAGCTCTTTCACATTTTCCTCCTTTGAAAAGTACTAAAATGTTCTTGCCTTTTTGCCTTTTATAGTTTCCTTGACTTTCCTTGTTGACCACAGGAGCAGCCTCTTGGATGCCACCAGAGGTCATTGTCAAGTGTCTGTTGTCAGCTTCACAGAAGAGCGTAGGGCTTTGAGAGGGCTGGGAACAGCGCTTCACTGAAAGGGGCACCTTATTTGTGTTGAATCCAACCCAAATGGCGTATCACACACTTGAAGGATTGTGCCAAGATGATAATGTGACCACTCTTTCATCTGAGCATAATTTTACCTGGTGGAAGGGGTGTCAAGTGCTGAATTGCCCGTGGTCTCCTCAACTAAGGGCCAAATTAGATATGGTGAGCCCTCACTTGGTTGCTTTTTAAGTTTTCAGCAGCAGCCATCGAATCCCAAGTCAGCCCTGCTGCTGCCACAAGACAGCATCAGGCCAAATCTGGACTGCATCACTGTACTGGCTACAGCCTGGCACAGCAAATTTCCTGCCCCAGCAATCTTCTAAATCTGCTGCTGTGCATGAAAAGCCATACTGGACACTCTCTCTCTCTCTCTCTCTCTCTCTCTCTCTCTCTCTAAATTTAAAAAATAAAGAATTGTCCAATAGCACCTTAAAAGGTAAAGGTAAAGTGACCCCTGACCATCAGGTCCAGTTGTGACTGACTCTGGAGTTGCGGCGCTCATCTCGCTTTATTGGCCGAGGGAGCCGGCGTACAGCTTCCAGGTAATGTAGCCAACATGACTAAGCCACTTCTGGCAAACCAGAGCAGCGCACGGAAATGCCATTTACCTTCCCACCACAGTGGTACCTATTTATCTAGTTGCACTCTGACATGATTTTGAACTGCTAGGTTGGCAGGAGCAGGGACCGAGCAACAGGAGCTCACCCCGTCGCAGTGATTCGAACCGACGACCTTCTGATCGGCAAGCCCTAGGCTCTGTGGTTTAACCCAAAGCGCCACCCATGTCCCCTAATAGCACCTTAGAGACCAACTAAGTTTCTTCAGGTGTGTGTGTGTGTGTGTGTATGAGAGAGAGAGAGAGAGAGAGAGAGAGAGAGAGAGAGAATTCCTACCTAACTCTTCAACTTGAACAGAACATTCATTCCTTCCGAGTTGAACTAAACCACAACAAGAAGAGTTAATCAGGATGTGAATTTCCTTAATTCTACATGCCCTGCCAAATTATCTGGAATTTCCATAGTATAACTGTGCACTGAACCTCTCCAGCTGTGCGTAATCGCTGCATGTAACAGCCTGATATTAGAAGTGTCCCATAGGTTATTACTGTTCAGTTGTTTTGCACCAATGCATTGGTGCAAAACAACTGAACAGTAATAACCTATGGGACACTTCTAATATCAGGCTGTTACATGCAGCGATTACACACAGCTAGGGAGGTTCAGTGCAAATAATAAAATAAACCCCCTGCTTTTCAGAGGTTGTGTTTGCCAGTTTATAGCCTTTGGGCTTTACAAACTAAATGGCTTCTCAAAATATCTGGCATAAAAATACACTCCTGTGTCATTGCTGTTCATACAGTTTTTGTGTTCTCTTTTCTTGCTGTGCTTACCAGATTTTCTTCTCTTAGACTAGCCCTTTTTTCCTCTTTCAACAGAGAAGTTCCTCTCAAGTGATATCTTCAGGTCATCTTTGACCTTTTCAGGATTGGGGATGAATTTGATTCAGTTCACATTTAAAGGTGAATCTACCCAGTTTGCACTTTCCCCCAGGATATGAGAACTGAAACATGATCACTGAAATCATCTGGAGAAATTCTACTCATGGCACTACACTCCACAGAATATTTTAATATTGTAATTGGCATTTTCTTCTATCGCCCCTGTGATGTGGAATGCTATTCCCTCTGCCATACACGAAGCAGCAATGATTGGTTGCTTCAGATGGGTCCACACAACTCTGTCTAATATATGCATGTTTGCAAGCAAGCCCCCCCAACATAATGCATTTGTGTATGCTCTTTTCATGAACATATGCATTTTAAACACTTCCCCTTAATACAGTGCTTTTTTTTCTTAAAGAATGTTTAGCGGTACTCCCATTTTGACTCAAGAAAATCACCATTTTATAGTTCAAATCGGGGAAAATAAATACAGTGGTACCTTGGGTTACAGACTCTGCTAACCCGGCAGTAGTACCTCGGGTTAAGAACTTTACCTTTGTGCGATGGTGTCACTGTCCGGGTTACAGGCAGTCGGAGTCCCGGCTTGGTACGTTGCGACTGGGGTAGAGAACGGGATGCAGGAATCAGCAGTCCACGGGTCAGGAAGCCAAGAGTCCATGAATCAGAAAACCAAGAGTCTGAGGGTCAGGAAGCCAGGAGCCAGGAAACCAAGGGGCCAAGAGTCAGGATACCAGGAGTCAGGAAGCCAAAGCTCAGCTAGGTGGGTAGCGTGTTGCTGTGGCAAATAGTCAGAGGGAAATGCTGGTCTTATATATCCTTTCCTGCCCTTGCCACCAGGTGCTACGAGTCTTCTGTCAAGTCTCACCTGTGCAGCCACGCCTTGCCCTTCCAGGCCAAACTCAGGAAGGCCGCAGTCCTGCGAGGCCCTACCAGTCACAGGGCCTGGATCCCGCACACAATCCTGATAGGTGGCGTTGCGGCGGTAGCAGGAGGCCCCATTAGCTAAAGTGGTACCTCAGGTTAAGGACGGTTTCAGGTTAAGAACAGACCTCAGGAACGAATTAAGTTTGTAACCAGAGGTACCACTGTACAAAGATTCACAAAATGTTTAGGGCTATGCGTTCCCCAGTGTCCCCCCATTTTTGTTCAGAGAGCTGCATCACAAAATTCAGATGAGCTGTGATTGGTTAAAGTATTGGTATTGCTGAGACGTGTGAATGAGGTAGTTTCTCACTTAAATGCAAACAAAATCCAATTCCTTCCCCGTCCTTACGTAGGAGTAATCCCCACTGAGTGTTGTGGGATTTACTTCTAAATAATCATGCATAGGGTTTTGCTGTTTATTTACTCCCCCACCCGGCCACACACAATAATGTGTATTTTATTAAATATACTCAACTAGCATAATTTGATACCTCTAATTTTGTAATATACATGGCTTACAGTGATTTAATATCAAAGGGGAGGAAGCTTATCTTTCCATGCCCCCCTATTCCCAGTATTCTGCAAGGCTATTTTACTAATTAACTCCTCTCGCCCCTCAAGTATGGAAAGTGTGCAGCATGTACAATTTTACAGGAAATGCTTTATTTATTTAATTAATTTCACCACACCACCACTTGAGACTACATTTGGAGATACAAAGATGTTTGTGGCTTCAGTGAGTTACAGCTTTTTATAGCTCCGTCAAGCCCCACACAGAATGCTTAAAGAACTCAAGTCCAATATATTCATTTCTATTTCTTCACAGGAAGGAGGAAAAAAAGGATACTTCAGATCACCGAGCTCATATATTTAGTATTAAGAGGCCCACAGAGGCCTTGCCTGTTTGCCAGTGAAAACACATTTTTCTGGGCTTGCTGCAAATCAAGCTTTGATCATGGTTATTGGCCTGTTGGTTTCTCAGGGAAGATTATACTTAGCATTTGGACATAACATAATGGCTGCATTCAGATGTAATTCTAAGCTATGGCTCAGGGCAGGGATGGGGAACTTGATCAAGCATATGTATCTCACAGGCCAGCTTTGGCAGGTGGGTGGATCTGTCCAACTGACAATTATATGATGATGATGATGATGATGATGATGATGATAATAATAATAATAATAATAATAATAATAATAATAATAATTTATTTATACCTCACCCATCTGGCTGGGTTTCCCCAGCCACTCTGGGCAACTCTCAACAGAATTAAAAGCACAACAAAACATCAAACATTAAAAACTTCCCCAAACAGGGCTGCGTTCAGATGTCTTTTAAAAGTCAGATAGTTGTTTATTTCCTTGACATCTGATAGAAGGGCGTTCCACAGGGCGAGCACCACTACCGAGAAGGCCCTCTGCCTGGTTCCTTTGTAACCTCACTTCTTGCATTGAGGGAACCGCCAGAAGGCCCTCGGAGCTAGACCTCAGTGTCCAGGCTGAACGATGGGGATGGAGACACTCCTTCAGGTATATTGGGCTGATGCCGTTGAGGTATATAATGATATAATGATGACATCAGATGAACCATTTTTGCCTGTGCAGTTTGACATCAAATCATGCAGGCAATTACAGGGTTTATGGTTAAATTATCTTTTCACCAACCACAAGTTGTAACCAAGGTTTATTTTTGACTACAGCCTGTTTGGATAGTTTTGGTAAATCTATTTTGTCTTATTGTGTGGTGTGAGCCAAGCCTTAGACATCAAGTCAAGGCGTGCTGGTTCTCTTTTCCTTTACACGTTGACAAAAGTTCTCCTCTGGTTTCTGTACTTAATTTCTCCCCAGCAGCCTGTGCATGATACTGAAAAATGAGGAGAAATTGAGTATCGGGACTGTCAGATATTTTAAAAATTAGGCCCAGCTGTTATAAGAAGGTTCTTATTTATCGAACTTGTATATCACCCTTGTATACCATAAATCTCAGGGTGGTTCACAACATAAAATTGCAATATTAAAAAACAAAACAAAATACATAAAAAATAAGAACATAAACAACAAATAATCTCCCCTCCCACAACACATGTTATTATTGCGGATGGGTTATTTAAAAATGCTTATTTGGTTACTTCTGAGCCAGCTTCCATACTGAATTTCTCCAATTTTTAATCCTAAGGACAGTAAGAGAAGAATACACCAGACCACATTTTCAGTGAATTAATTAATGGGCCATTTGCGTGAGTAGAATCTGTGATTTATTCTGAGCACTGGGTAACTAATGCAGAACTCTAAGGGAGCAGAAAAGGAGTGGGGGAACACTGTGGCAAGTATAATTTTAGAATGTGCTTTTTTAGCTTGGTTACACTGCATACGTCATCCCTAAGTGGCAAACTCTGTTAAGTAAGAGGCGTGTTACTCTCTATGTCAGGATAAAAATGGTTTGACAATTTGTGGTCCCCCCCTCCCCCCCGCCACCTCGGTTCTGCAGAGACCTTATGAATGATATTAGAGGCAAGATTTAGTTTTGTTTCTATGGAAACCAGTGTGTGTGTAAAATAAAGCCTGCTTAACAGGAGAAATTGTGACACAGTAGCACTTTGGAAGCAAGGCGCTTGCAAAATGCATCATTGATAAATTTTCCACTGATTTCCAGTGTGTAACAGAGAAGCTTTAAGCAAAGAATGCAAGGAGATAATTAGTCTCCACCGTTACCTCAGTGCTGAGAAATTGCAGCTCAGGCACCTTATGACTAGAGAAATACATGGCTACTGGAGGTGGGTGGAAGGTGTCCTGGAGGCTCTGATGACTGAAGTACAGCTGGATAACTGTTTTGACTGCACCTAAGGAAATGTAGCCCCTTAGTGAAATCTATTGCCTTGAAATAAGCAGGGCCCATTCCAACCTGCAGTCAAGCCTAGCGCCCTCGATGAATCTCACACGATGAAATACCAGTTGCTTATTTCCCAGCACCCCTGGAGGCGGGGAAAGTGTTAAAAGGCTTCATGAGAGCTGCAGTGGTGCAGACACAACCCTGGGTTCACAGAAAAGATACCTGAGTGACCTGGTAAACAGGGCCGTCTTTACCTGGGGGTGAAAGGGGTATGGGGCACCCGGGTGTTGAATTCTGGGGGGCACACGGTGCCCACTGCTGAAGCCGCCTAAGCTCTTAACTATCTACCGGTTATGAAATAATAAATAATTTTGATCAAGCTAGAAAAACAAAATACATATATACCTAGGTATTACCGAAATGTATACCTACTGTTTCACTGAAGGACTTGACTTTGTGTGCTCATTTACCAAAGACACACCGGATCAGCAGCGGCACTTGTCATTCACAACGGCTCCATGCAAGTGAAATTAACTCTTACATTGAAATATTATGTGACGTACTGTATTGATCTGCTATGTGGCAGCGGGGTCAGTGGCACCTTTGACACGACTGAAGTTTCTCCTAAGTAGGTGCATAAGCAATACTTATAAGTTTAAGTGTGGTGGTGTTGTGTACTTAAGTATAAGTGTATTGTAAATAAATGAGCAAATAAAAAAGTTTGTTTCTTTTTCCTCGCTTCTTTCGTATACAAGAGATAAGGCGTAAGCATGGTGTCTGACATAAGCATAGTAAAAGTTAATTTGGGGGCTAAACTAAATTGGGGGGCGCTGGGTGGATCTTTGCATCCCGGCGGCGCATATGCTAAAGACAGCCGTGCTGGTAAACTCTGAGGGTCCCATTACGTTACAAACTCTGGCATATAAATCAGACTGAAGTCTCTGGACAGGACGCAATACATGACTGAAGCAGTGTGAATAATTTGAGAACGATTCATTATTTACCACACAAGCAGAAGGGTTGGCTTGCTGTTTATCTAATAAATGCAAGGTGATATTTATTTGTGGGCAAAGAGGATGTTCCTGCCTTCACAAACTGACATTGCCAGTTTTGTGGTTTAAATGGGGACGGTGCCTTCCTCTCGGTGTGTCAGTACCATAAGATATTTGAGACCCATTAACGTTGATTTATTCCCACCGAGGCTGGCTGTTCCTTAGCATATGCAAATGGCATGGCATCATTCATCTCCCATAGGAGTCAGCTCTGCTGTCTAATTACGCTACCTGCCAAAATGTTTTCCAAACACACTTAACCTCCCCCCCGCCACCAACCAACTTTTACATCAAGATTTTTCTCCTCCTTTTGAGACCATGAATATTCCTCCCAGCTACTAAGCCTATGAATAATTCCTTTTCTTCTCTGCATGTTGTTGTTACCTGCCAAGTATTCACAGATCATAATTATGTGCTCTCAAGCCTCCACTGCTTAAATATTGCCCACTCAGTCTCTGTCTTTAAAATAGTGTGCTCTTTATTTCCCCACTAATTTGAGCAAAAGCTAAGGGGATGGTCTCTCCCCAGCGCCATTATGGAAACTATGTTTGTGGAGCACTTTGATCAATGCTAAGGGTGAGATTGCCTGTTCTCTTTGTCCATGCAGTTTTGTTGGCAGGAATGCTGGAGTGGCTTGCCAGTTCCTGCTCCAGTTGGATCACGTTTGGTCAAAACTCTCCACAATGACCTGTCCATCTTGGGTGGCCCTGCACGGCATAGCTCATAGCTTCTCTGAGTTATTCAAGCCCCTTCGCCACGGCAAGGCAGTGATCCATGAAGGGGAGTGAGAGATTTTACCTTCTTGGGCTCCATGATCACTACAGATGGTGACAGCAGTCATGAAATTAAAAGACACCTGCTTCTTGGAAGAAAAGCAATGACAAACCTAGACAGCATCTTAAAAAGCAGAGACATCATCTTGCCAACAAAGGCCCGTATAGTTAAAGCTATGGTTTTTCCTGTAGTGATGTATGGAAGTGAGAGCTGGACCATAAAGAAGGCTGATCGCCGAAGAATTGATGCTTTTGAATTATGGTGCTGGAGGAGACTCTTGAGAGTCCCATGGACTGCAAGAAGATCAAACCTCTCCATTCTTAAGGAAATCAGCCCTGAGTGCTCACTGGAAGGACAGATCCTGAAGCTGAGGCTCCAATACTTTGGCCACCTCATGAGAAGAGAAGACTCCCTGGAAAAGACGACTCTGATGTTGGGAAAGATGGAGGGCACAAGGAGAAGGGGACGACAGAGGACGAGATGGTTGGACAGTGTTCTCGAAGCTACCAGCATGAGTTTGACCAAACTGCGGGAGGCAGTGGAAGACAGGAGTGCCTGGCGTGCTCTGGTCCATGAGGTCACGAAGAGTCGGACACGACTAAACGACTAAACAATAACAAGGGAGAGATTCACCTAATGATCATTGTCAGTGAAAGCCCTGCAAAAGGACTTTGGCTTGGCTTTTCGCTCTCTGCTCCTCTCACCACCACCACTCTGAAACTGGCAGGGGTGTGTGTGGCAGTAGGATCCTCAAGAACAGCCTGCAGAGAGAGGAGAGGAGAGATCATTCTGGTAAACTGAAATGCTTGCAGTGAAAGGACGCTTGTCATAGTATTTTTAGAATTAATTTCCCCATAGGAACCAGGAAAGGGCTGGGCTGTGGTCTGCTGATCCAACAGCAGTAGAACTAGAAAATAGTCAAGACTGAAGAGCAATCAGGACCAGAGGTCAAGCAAAGATGGAGGAGCAAGCCAAGAGTCAGGATCAAAGACTAAACAAGGGTGTAGAGCAACACCAGAGCTCAGGAAGACATTGTTGCTTACAGCCATAGCTTGGACATAGTAATTGAAAGTGGAGAGACTTTATGAACACAAGTCTCCATTTTCATAAGCAGTTTCTGAGGCTTGCTTCCTTTGTTTCTGTAGTTTGTAAGTTTGGTTGCTTCCTCTCACTATGTTCTAAGTCCAGCACTTTTCTTCTGGGGGGATGCAGAGGTCACAGAATCATAGAACTGTAGAGTTGGAAGGGACCCTGAGGATCATCTAGTCCAACCCCCTGCAATGCAGGAATATGCAGCTGGTCCATACAGGGATTGAACCTGCAACCTTGAGTGTTATCAGCACCATGGTCTAACCAACTGGGCTATCCAGAGGTACACATACCCCTAAACATTTTGTGAATCTAACAGGAGAAGAAACTAAAATGTTTAAAATTTATAGTTTCTTCTCTAGCACAGCGAATCATCAGTTCCATTGCTATTCCCGAGGGCGGCCTCATTTCCTGTCACGGTGTTTCCTGAGTTTCAGACGGAAGTGAGCATTTAATGTGGAAGTTACTGTGAGCTGTAAGCTGTGTAATATGAGGTAATGCATATTCTTTGTACTTTTGTCCATTTACTGTATTTATTTCCCCCCGATTTGAACTATAAAATGGTGGTTTTTCTTAAGTCAAAATGAAACTATGCCTAAACAATTTTTAAGGAAAAAGTACTGTCTCTGTGTCTCCTCAAAAAGCTTCTCTCACTAAAAGCCTTTGGCTGGTCCTCCAGAAAGAAGCTTGCCACAATGCAGTATGTCACCATTACTTTAGCAACCTTGACCAACAGAAGTTATTGTTCCATATCAGCTCAGCTTTTATGGTCCTTTACAATGTGTATTACATGTGCATTTTCAGAGGTCTACAAATATCGTATTCTTGTGAAAGCAAGAATAAAAACAACCTAAAGTGCTCACCAACAGTATGTACAAAAGAGCAAACTGAATATTGTTGCTGCCCAAGCCTAGCCAACCCACACTAACCTTTGGAAAAGGCCTTGGCTACTGCCGGGCAATGTGTTTTGTTCAGAGGTGCCACCTTTTCAACTAATCATGGAAGCTTTTGTGTGGGTGCCTTTCATACAAGGAACAAAACCAGGAAGCTTGGTAGTTTAGTCCCTTCCTGTTGACATACGTCTTCCAAATGGCCAAGGACAGTGGCAGACTTGGGTACTATGCATGGCTGTCAACGTTTTCCTTTTTTAAAGGGAAATTCCCTTATTCTGAATAGGATTCCTCGCAAGAAAAGGGAAAAGTTGACAGCTATGTGGAAGCCCAAAATTTGGCACCCTCTCCCAGCCTTTCCAGGGGTGGGTAAGGAGGAGACTAAGCTTATCATATCAAGCCTACCAGATGTTTTGGACTACAACTCTCATCATCCATGACAGATCATAGAATAACAGAGTTGGAAGGTACCGGAGGGTCATGTAGTCCCACCCCCTGCAATGCAAGAATCTCAAATAAAGTAGACCATGCTGGCTGGGGCTGATGGGAAAGGTCCAAAAACATCTTTTTATCATTAAAACATTTATAATTTAAAACATTTTATAATGTTTTAAACTGAACCTGTTTCCAGAATGTCTTAACTGTTTTATAGTGCTTTTCTTTTTAAAATGTGGACTTGCTTGCTTCCCTGGATTCCTTTGGGAGGAAGTACGGGATATAAATTCAATAATTAAATAATGACAGGTTGAGAAAGGCAGTGACTCTCTAGGGTTTCAGACAGGGCTCTTTTCCTTGAGGTGCCTGGGACTGGATCTGGGACCTTCTTCACGCCAGGCATGTGCTCTGTCACTGAGCTGCCATACTTGTTTACCTTTATTTTCAGTTTAGATAGGGCATCATGGCTTCTTGGGTGCAGAAGAGGCCTAATATAAACTAAGCACAACAACAACAACAAAGCAGCCAGCAGACTGTGTCCCATGAGGACCCAACCTCATTTAAACTTCTGGGCTCCCATGAAAGCTGTGGAGACTACCGCTATGATCTGAAGCATGTTTTCTTGGGAATAATTCCCACCAAACTAATAGGACCCACTTCTGAGTCAGTGTGTTCAGGATCTGTGAAAAGCCAAGATTACAAGCACAAGCTGAGGACTGAGTGGTCCAAAAACACGAAAGAAGCCAATAAAGCACAAGTAAATTAAAGAAGCAATTATGTAAATGCCAATGCAATCGCATCCCGGACCAGATGGAATCATTGCTGAGTTTTATAAGAAAACATTAGTCGTCGTTGCAGGTAAATTAACTTCTCTTTTTAATGAGTCTGAGAGAGCAAGGAGACACAGAGAACAACAAAGGAGGCGGATATGGTAATACAAGAGAAAGTGAATCCCTGATGAGAAAAGGGCTGGAGCTCAGGGACAGAGCACAAGTTCTGCATGCAGAAGGTCACAGGCTCACTTTGCATCTCCAGGTGGGGCTGGAGAAAAATTCCACCTGAAAGCTTGGAAGGCTACTGCCAGCCAGGAGAGCAGACAATATGGAGCTTGCTGGACCAATGGCCCCAAAATGGTACAGTGGTACTTCGGGTTACAGACACTTCAGGTTACAGATGCTTCAGGTTACAAACTCCACTAACCCAGAAAGAGTACCTCAGGTTAAGAACTTTGCTTCAGGATCAGAACAGAAATCATGCTCCGGCAGTATGGCAGCAGCGGGAGGCCCCATTAGCTAAAGTGGTACCTCAGGTTAAGAACAGTTTCAGGTTAAGAACGGACCTCTGGAACGAATTAAGTTCTTAACCTGAGGTACCACTGTATAAGCAAAATGCTGGTACCCTGTCTACAACTTCATTAACATCCTTCTACAACTAGCATCTCTCAGTATTGTGAACAACATCAAACTTACCCTTTGTTGGTATCTTTATGAACTTACCTAAAAAGCTAAAGAAAAAGGAAGACTGAGTTAAGCATTTGAAAAACCGAACAAAACCAGACATTATAAGTTCATCTTAAGTTGGGTAGGTCATAAGTCTCTGTGGCCTTACACAAGGTTTTGTATTTTTCTCTGAAGATTGATAAAGAATGTATAATTATTTTGGTAGTTATTGTATGTACATTAGTCACCAACGTGTTGCATGAGTCGTACTACTCCTATCAGAAGCACAGGTTGCATTTTTCTAGCAAAAATGGTATAAGACAACTGCTTGTGATTTGTAGATTATAATATGTGTTATTTGTTGTTGTTGTTGTACTAGTCTTCCAAGTGGTCCCCCCCCTTTGTACTCATGTGGCTTTCTCATGAGCACAGTATTTTTCTTTCACAAAGAGCCAGTGTGTTGGCCCCAATACAGCAAAAAAGCAGGGAGCTTTAGCCCTTTGTACACACCCCTGCCCCCTTCATGGATCACTGCCTTGCCATGGCGAAGGGGCTTGAATAACTCAGAGAAGCTATGAACTATGCCATGCAGGGCCACCCAAGATGGACAGGTCAAAGTGGAGAGTTTTGACCAAACGTGATCCACCTGGAGCAGGAACCGGCAAGCCACTCTAGTATCCCTGCCAAGAAAACTCCATGGACAAAGACAACAGGCATATAAAAGTTATGACGCTGGAAGATGAGCCCCTCAGGTCGGAAGGCGTCCAACATGCTACTGAGGAAGAGCAGAGGACAAGTACAAGTAGATTCAGAACTGATGAAACAGCTGGGCCAAAGCCGAAAGGTCGTTCAGTTGCCAGATTAGCCCCCAGCCCTACCATTTGCATAGGCGGGGGACGACTCTCATGGGAATGAATGGGAGGTTCCCCAGCATGCAGATTGAGGGCAACATGCTGGCTCTTAAGATGTTTTATGGAAATAGACAGATACATTAGCACAGATTAGCATTTTGGACAGATTAAGAAGGTAGCCATGATAGGATTTTCAACTGATTTCTTTTTTAAGGCAAGGGGAAAATAAAGTTTTGGATTTAGTGAGGCAGCTTGTTTTGAGTTTAGATTTTCATGGGTTGTTGGAGGTGATTAATACCCAGAGAACATTCCCTTTCTGCCTGACCTTCAAAGTCAATAACTTCCTGCCAAAAACCTACATATCCAAAGTGTCATGGAATAATCAATATTGAATAGTTTCCCTTCCGCAGTTACATTAGGGCTGTTCAGAGAGGTTTCCCTTGGAATCCCTGGAACCCGGGGGAGGAACATGTTTGCAGCATCCTATCCTTACCCAGTAACTATGGATTGTGGGTTTGGATTGCTCCATAAGTGGCTGGGCAGAGTGATTTGAAAAGTGCTTCCAGCATGCCTTTAAATGTCATAAAGCAAAGGGAGCCAATGTGACGCACAGGCTGTTCTGTGAAGGTCCCATGTTCAATTCCTGGCATCTCCAAGTAGGGTCAAGAATGCCCCTGTTGGTGATACTGAACTAGATGGGCCACTGGTCTGACTCAGCAGAAGACAGCTTTCTATGTAACACAGTATTGATACGTGCTATCCCATGCAATCACAACTGCTGGTTAAGTCTGGATAGAATTAAACAGAGGCTAAGGTGCTACTGCCTTGCAACGCTCCCCCCCCCTTTACTCTTAAATTGTAAGCCACTATTAGCTTACATTGATATTGAACTGTAATTGCATGTATACTAGGTCTAGATGGTTTAAAGAAGTTCCTGGTTAGATGCTGGACTGTTTTCTGTGCAACTGGAGGTGATCCATAATTTAAATGGACTTTGAAGCAACAAGTGACCGGGGGCTCAGATGCTTTCTGAAAACAGGCAACACTCAATTTGACAAGGTGCCAAGTGCTCTCAATGTCCCATGGATTTTAGTATTATTATTTTTGGCTCATTGTTTCATGAGCAGCACCTGCTACAACTGTCCACTCTACTAATTTGAAGCAGCTGCAGTATAAAGGGGCTTTGAGGGGGGTGATAGAGAGAAGCACTTACTGAAGCAAAGAGCGAAAATAGATATAAGAGATATGAGCTGCTGTTGATACACATCTCTTTGATTCCCCAATTCCTTGTGATGTGATATTAAATCTGTCATCTATCATCTATCATCTATATATCTATCTATCTATCTATCTATCTATCTATCTATCTATCTATCATCTATCTATCTATCTATCTATCTATCTATCTATCATCTATCTATCTATCATCTATCTATCTATCTATATCTATCTATCTATCTATCTATCTATCTATCTATCTATCTATCTATCTATCTATATCTATCATCTATCTATCATCTATCTATCTATCTATCTATCTATCTATCTATCTATCTATCTATTTATCTATCTATCTATCTATCTATCTATCATCTATCATCTATCTATCTATCATCTATCTATCTATATCTATCTATCTATCTATCTATCTATCTATCTATCTAATCTATCTATCTATCTATCATCTATCTATCTATCTATCTATCATCTATCTATCTATCTATCTATCTATCTATCTATCATCTATCTATCTATCTATCTATCTATCATCTATCTATCTATTATCTATCTATCATCTATCTATATCTATCTATCTATCATCTATCTATCTATACCTCACCTTTCATCTATCTATATCTATCTATATCTATCTATCTATCTATCTATCATCTATCATCTATCTATATCTATCTATCTATCTATCTATCTATCTATCAATCATCTATCTATCATCTATCTATCATCATCATCATCTATCAATCATCTATCATCTATCTAATTTCCTTCTTCCCATATGCTGCTCAAGGTGGCCAACAGTACAAAATTATATAATAAAACTATAATATAAAAATAATCATATCTAGATGTTTGATGTGACAGACTGATTAGGAAATGGAAAATAGACTGACTGGATATTGAATTGCTTTTAAAATGTTGCATGAATGAATCAGCACTACTAAGAGAGATCCTCTGACATCAGGATGGGTGCAAATCAATAACATTATCATTATCCTGGATGAAGAATATGGATGGGTGTCAGTCTGGGTTTCCCTCAGTTGCTTGTTTTTTATATCGTAAGCTCCTGTCTGTTGTAATTGCAGACTCCTGTACACAGCGGAAGGATGAGCAGTACATGCCACATGCTTTATTTACACTTCAATGCTGAGAGATTACAAGCATGCATCTTGCTTCCGCGAGAGCAGAGAAGCAACTCCATTCTCCTCGGAAACAAAGAACACCGAGAGTACAGTGAAAAACAGGAAACCAGTGTACGTCACATCCAGTCTCCCATTCCCGTGGGAAACCCAACAGCACATTGACTGTGGAATGCAAAACATTGTCCCGTGACAAGCACTTCGCTGCACAGTGAAGGAAGCAGAAACCAACATCCTCCCCCTTTCTGTGAACATCACTGGGCAGCGTGTTCGTACAATATCAGTACAAACCCAACTTCTGCACATAGGTACAGTGTTGATCCCTTGATACAATCTTGGACAATACATCAGCAGGAATTTCATTACCTGGCATATAGGACACCGTTACGAGTCCCTTCTGAATACATTCCCTAGCATGTTGCAATTTCAATTGCAAGTGATTCGTGCTTTGCTTACAACCTTCAGAATTCAGCAAAGCCAAACATGCTTTGTTGTCCTGGTAAACCTGGATTGGACATTTTACAGGCATTTTCATGTCTTTGCACAATTGTAACAACCGTTCACAATCCTTAAGTGAATAAGACAGTGCATTCAGTTCAGCTTCACAAGTACTTAAGCTAATTGTTGTTTGCTTCTTGCATGACCAATCAAATAGACCCTGATTGTACATGTAGCAAACTCCAGACGTACTTTTCCTGTCTGTAGTGTCACTTCCAAAACTTGCATCTGCAAATATCTCAAGACCACCAGACTTCTGATTGTTAAATCTCAGTCTGTAATGCATAGTGCCTTTCGTTTCAGAGCTTTCCAATCCTTAACACTAGGACTGTTGACTTGTCTGCTTAGCAAATTACAGCTAACAGCAATGTCAGGTCTTGAACATCTGGCAATGAAGTTTAGCTTGCCTAGCACACTTCTGTACAGTGTAGTGTCAGAAAATGCTTCTTCAGTGTCTTCTACCTGATAACCTGTTGTCATCGGTGTGTCTACAGGGTTAGCATCCATCAGGTTTAGTTTGCTTAACACATCAGCAATTTTCCGTGACTGGTGTACTAGAATGTTACCATCTTGATCTCTCTCTATTTCCAGAGATAGGTAGTTGTTTACCTCACCAAGATCTTTCATGTCAAAGTGCTCTTTCAGTTGAGCTAGGGCGTTATTGTACATTGTGACATCTTTCCAAAAGAATAATATATCATCAACATAAAACAAACAATACAGCTTCTTTTGCCCCTCCTCTTTGACAAATACACATGGATCAGCTTTCCCTTGCTGAAAACCTAGAGAAAACAATACTTCAGTGAGTTTTGTGTGCCAACACCGTGCACTTTGTTTGAGACCATAAAGGAACTTCTTCAGAGCACAAACAAATCCCTGTTTTACCTGTACGCCATCAGGTGGAAGCATATAAAGTGATTCACCTAGAGATCCGTACAAAAACGCTGTATTCACATTGTGGTGACTAACGTGTAGATTTTCCTAATGCTCTCATATCTCACTGTGGGTGAGTAGGTCTCGTGATAGTCTTCACCTGGTACCTGTGCAAAACCTCTGGCTACCAATCTGGCTTTGTGTCTGACTACCTTGCCATTTTGATCTGTCTTCGCTTTGAAGACCCATTTGCTTCCAAGCAGTTTCATTCCTGGAACTACTGGAACTAACTTCCATGTTTTGTTCCTTTCTAAGGAATCAAGCTCAGCCTTCATGGCATTTAACCATGGCTCAGCTTCCTTTGAATCCAAATCCTGGATTTCTTGGAAACTTGAAGGTTCAAATACCTTCTTGGAGCTTTTAACAGCTGCTACTGCTGTCTTAGCAAATTCATGAGCAAATCTCTTTGGAGGTCTGCCTTTTGTGGCTCTTTGTGACCTGCGAATTAGCCTTAAGTCTTCAACACTCTCCTCTTCCTTCTTAGGAGAAAAGTGGCCTATTGTGAACAATGGTTCTTCCAATTCTTGATCAGAGCTTTCAGAGGGTCGCATGGAGGCTTTCGCACTCTTGAAATCCTCTGAATCATCCGATTCAGTTTCAGACTCAGAATCAGAACCTTCATCAGTGGGTGTGGGTTGTTGCGGCTGGTTTTGCTGTTGACTATCCTCAGTCTCATCACTGTCATCAGGATAACATTGGAAAATTCCCACATTCTCCCCCCACTTTGCATTGTACTCAACACTTCTTGTGAGCTTAATTGTCTTAGAGTCAGACATCATTATTCTGTAAGAACCTTTCTGATAATCTAGAAAGACACCATGCAATCCACGCTTGCCTAACTTGGAGTTTTGTGGTGTATGAACCCACATGTCAGAACCAAAAATTCTCATGTTTTTGATGTATGGTTTCTTGCCAAACATCTTTTCATATGGGGTACAACCAATCGCTGAAGATAACCTGCGATTATAACTGTAAACAAAACACGAGAGAGATTCAGCCCAATAACTCTCTGGAAGATTGGCATCATGCAGCAAGGTTTTCAACCCTTGAAGCAATGTTTGATTTGCCCTCTCGCAAAGTCCATTCTGCCATGGCGAGCGAGGACTAGACAAATCGTGTTGAATTCCTTTCTCAGTCAGAAAAGCTTCAAACTGCTGAGAAGTGAATTCCCCCCCGCGATCAGTGAAAAGAGTCTTTATCTTCTTACCATGCACATTTTCCAACCAAGCACAGAATTCCTTGAACCTTGGAAAAGCCTCTGATTTCTGCTTGAGATTGTACACATAAATATACCTGGAAAATGCATCAATGAGAACCATGAAGTACCTATTTCCACCCAAAGAGGGCGATAGTGGACCAACCAAATCAGCATGAACAACCTGGTATCGTTCTGTAGCTTGCCTACTAGACACCTTACCTTTCGCAGCCATTTTCACCTTGTTTGCTGCGCATGCTTTGCACTTCATGTGGTACCTGCAGGGTTTAATAGTCATGCCTTCAACCAAGGCAGGCATTTTAGATACTGCCTCAAAATGCAAATGACCAAATTTCCGGTGAAAATCATGAATACATTCTGCATGCAAACTTTTGTTAGAACCTGCAATGCAACAAGTTTCATCCTGCACAACATCGTCATAATACAAAACAAACAAACGATCAACATATTCAGCATGCAATACATAATTGTTTTTCTTTGTGATGGTGCATTTCTTGTTCTTGAAGGAAACGTCAATTTTCCGTTCATTCAGCTGCGCAACACTGAGTAGATTGTGTGTGGCATCCGGTACATAAAGTACATCTTGTATCGATAAGTCCAAACTGTGAAGAACAATAGTTCCGTAGCCTTGACTGGGGATCGTGTGGTCATCCGCCTGGTGAATCGCACCTTCCTGCGGTGTAAAAGACACAAGCAGTCGTTTATCATTGCACATGTGGTGGGTCGCTGCTGAATAAACAACGAAGAAAGATCTAGACATCTTCTGGACCTTTGCAACCTTTGAAGTGAAGCGTGAGACCATTGCCTTGTGCTGCGTTGTCCTGGACACCGGACCTTTGCCTTTGCTCTGGCCTTTTCCACGCGATGAGCTTTCGCTGCGCTGCTCTGTCTTGGCCCTGGGATATCTGCATTCCCTCTTCATATGGCCTAGACGTCCACACGAGTAGCATTTCACTGCCTTCAAAGCTTTTGCACCATCTGGTGGTTCCACTGCACTCTGGGATGACGTCTGTGAAGACTCCCCCTTACCCATGCAGCTAGCACCCCGGCGGTCTGCTTCATTCAGAATCACAGCAGTAACATAGGCTACTGTGAGCTGAGCAGTTGGCTGAACAGCAATCTGAGTGGCAACAGACTCCCAACTTGGACCCAAAGAATGTAGTATCATGAAGGAATACACAGCCTCTGGAAAGGTGAGTCCTCTCTGTTGCAGCTCATGTCTCAGATTCTGCATCTCCATCAGATGTGCACACACATCTCCACCTTCAGCAAGAGCCATACCATGCAGCTTGGCATAGTTTTCCTTATTGAGCTTATGAATCCCAAAAACATCAGCCAGCCTTCTGCAGCTAGCCATTTCTGCTGCTTTAAATCAAGCTGCGTCTGTTTTCTGCAGCTGCTTTATTCCAAAAGCACTTTTAAAAGGTACTTTCGGTTTCCAGCCTCCAAGCCTGTGAGCTTTTGCCTGGTTGCGGCAAACAGCTTTAAAAGTTCAAAGTCCAGCCATAAAGCCATCAACTAGAAGCTGGCAGGCTGCCCGGGGCATGAGCACATACCTCTCATCAATCATCTTGACGCAGAGAAGATAACATCCGATCCGTTTCTCTGTTGACCCGACCGGCATTCCGACTTGGCTTCTGGAGTCCTTGCATCAGTTTGATCGCGTTTTTCTGGGCCCATAACCAAAAATGTTGTAATTGCAGACTCCTGTACACAGAGGAAGGATGAGCAGTACATGCCACGTGCTTTATCTTTACTTTATTTACACTTCAATGCTGAGAGATTACAAACATGCATCTTGCTTCTGCGAGAGCAGAGAAGCAACTCCTTTCTCCTCGGAAACAAAGAACACTGAGAGTACAGTGAAAAACAGGAAACTAGTGTACGTCACATCCAGTCTCCCATTCCCGTGGGAAACCCAACAGCACATTGACTGTGGAATGCAAAACATTGTCCCGTGACAAGCACTTCGCTGCACAGTGAAGGAAGCAGAAACCAACACTGTCTGCATTTCCCCCACATCATATCATGATTCATTTATTTTAAAAGTGCTTGAGAGAATTCGCCAGCATTTTTGTGTGAATGTCTCCTAATAAACACACGTTTGTATTCAAGTTTTGCCAAAGTAACACTATTTTGTATGTAATTAGCACTAATATATGCATTTTAATACATACTCTACCCCAGTATGCACATTGAAAAATTCAGAGATGTGCATATTTCAATGGATGGCTGTGTTTCGGGTCTCATATTGTTCAGGGAAGTGCGAATTAGGTAGATTCATCTTTAAAGGTGAACTGAATTGAATTTATCTCCCATCACTAATGAAGCAGTGAGCAATCCATTTATCATTTTCAATAATGGTACAGATTAAAAAGGGATTGCAAACATCCTAGAGTAGGTGCAGAAAACCTCTGTCCCTCCAGATGTTGTTCCCATCAGCCCCAATAAGCATTGTCAATTGCCAGCAGTGATGGGAGTTGTAGTCCAACAATATATGGAAGGCCACATCTCCTAGATGATGAGGATAAACGCTCAGAACATTCACCACAACAATATTCAAGAGCTTGTGACAAAATGAAATTCAACAGGCTGGGCAAATGCACAAGAACACGAGACAGAAAAAAAGGCAAGGCAGGCAGATGTACCTTCAAGGACATTTTAGGTGTTTGATAGATTATCAAATGCGTTCCTCTGAAAACATGGCCTGAAGTTTTCTGTAAGGATCAGGGGGTTGATCCACCTAGAATACCACATGGCATACAGTTTAGATAATGTGGATGCAGTTCATTGATCATTATATTTTACCACCATTCTCATCATTTTGTTTTCGCTCAAGTCCCCTTGTTAGAGTACGTTGCAGATTGTGTGTTTCTATAATGCAGTTCTGTATCTGAAATGTCTCAGTAAACTCAGTGGGGAAATCCAAGCTTTCAAATATGTCTGTGGTCTACATTAAATGGGGATTTATTTCTTGGGGGGGGGGGAGGGAATGCAGCAACAGCAAACTCAGGTTAGGGAAATTGTGGATCTGAGCCAGTCAGCGAGTTCTTAATTCATCCCATTTGTACAGAGACTTTTGTGATATGGCCATTAATGGCACGATCTCCTCTGAGCTTTGTCCACAGGATTTCAGAGCCTTCTTTGGTGCAGAGGATGATTAGCGCCGAGGGAATGCACTGGCAGCATAACGTTCAAGCTGGTTGTCCATGATAACCAAATAAAAGGAGAATTATTAATTAAATGCTTTACTTTCAAAAGAGGATTTAATATGAAAGAGGCCAAGTGAACAGCTGCTTTGTGTTCACCTTGCAAAGGTACTGGCATTGAATGGTGGCAACAAAGATGCTGAATGCATTGATGAATGAACATCAGTGCTGTGTTCTTGAGCTAGCCAATGTTCTGACTTGCACAATATCTCCAGTCCTGGCCAACACCACCAGTAGATGCATGAGAGGGGAGGGTAAAAGCAAAGCAAACACAGAGTGATTCAACTATCCTGCAGTTTACCCCTGCCCCCAATAAACCACAGAGCCTAGGACTTGCCGATCAGAAGGTCGGCAGTTCGAATCCCCGCGATGGGGTGAGCTCCCGTTGCTCGGTCCCAGCTCCTGCCAACCTAGCAGTTTGACAGCACGTCAAAGTGCAAGTAGATAAATAGGTACTGGTCCGGTGGGAAGGTAAACGGCATTTCCGTGTGCTGCTCTGGTTCGCTAGAAGTGGCTTAGTCATGCTGGTCACATGACCCAGAAGCTGTATGCCAGCTCTCTTGGCCAATAAAGCAAGATGAGCGCCACAACCCCAGAGTTGGCCACGACTGGACCTAATGGTCAGGGGTCCCTTTACTTTTACCAATAAACCTGGGGGTGTAATTCTCTCCCCCCCCCAGATTAAAAATGAATGCACACCATGCTACACTCAACAAGATGTGTGTGGGTCTCATTGATCAGCATTCAGAACAACGTCTAGGCAAAGTTATGATGGTTGCTCCTTGCAGAGGTAGGGCAACCCACTTAGTAGATCCTCCAAATGTCCTACCCTTCTTTTTGCCTGATTACAGCTCAGATCTGGGACCATGCTTTCCAGTCAATGGTGATGTTTGGGGGATTTCCCAGCAGCTGTCAGCTGTAGCATATGAGGACAGTCAGATACATCCTTAACTGGTTCTCCTCAGGAAGATACTATTACCCATCTACTGGGAGAGAGAAGGCGGGTTCAGTGTTTCACAAGGTATCTCAATTCTGGCAGATGATTGATTGTTTAATTTTGTAGGGCATACGCCATCTATCACCAAGGAATGCGGGATAAATTTTGCGGTGTGGTTCTCTAGCCAAGTAACGTGTTCTAATGCATATGCTTAGATAGCATGTGCTTAAAAGAATGCATAAATTAGTGAAAATAGCATACAAAGGTGCATTGTGTTAGGGGGAATTGCACTGTTAGTCTTTTATACCATGCATTTTTGAAAGTTTGTGTTACCATGTGGTGAATGCTATGTTGGTTTCATGTCCTTTTTCACAAGTCTGAACCTATGGCATCAATACACAGGCAATATTTTACAGCAGATAATGAATCAGCACATTGAGTGTTAGGCAGGCAGGCAACACTTGTGTTTTCTTTTTTAACCTTCTCATACTTATCCGTCCTCTCGGCTAGCAAGTGGAACAATTCTAATAATTACTGAGAAAGACTGGGTTTTATTTCTTTACAGAAGGAAATTGAACTGAATGCCATATTGCGTATCTGGGACACTGGTTTTCCATTAACTTTTATGTTATCTCTCCATTCCAGTTATCTCCTCAAGGACAAATGGAGGCAAGTCATTTTATTTTTATTTGTATGAACACTGACCATATGAGGAATTAAAGTACACCAGCCTCTACAAGTTGACAAAAAGCACTGTAAATACTTAGAAGTGGCTGTAGAAATAATATAGCAAACCTGCTTGAAAGAGGTGTGTGTGTGAGGCATAGAATATTTCTACAGATACAACTATTCACAGTGTTCATTTTTTTCATGCCTCTTTCTCATTTTTCCTGCCTCTTTTGAACTGCAAGGAGTGTAAGGTAGGGATGAGGGAGAAATTTGATTCTGTTTTCATTCAATGTGACCCTTCACATTTTCTGAAACAATATGTGAACCCAAACACATCAGTCCTTTGAAATTTGAACTTCAATGAATTTTGCAAGGCAGCCCTTCAGCCAAGTAATGTGTGCAGAAATGCACACACTAGGGTAAAATGTGCATACAAATGCATATATCTGTGGAAAAAAAATGCATTATATTAAGGAAGAGTGTATTCTGAATTGTAAAGCAAATGTGTTTATTAGGAGAAATTTGTATGAAAAGTCTGGTGAATTTTCATGACTTAAAAAAAAGAACTGATGTGCAAATGTGGAGAATGCAAAACCTAAGAATGCAAGAATGAGAAACTGAAATGGACAGATTTGCCCATGTGAGGTAGCCAAGGGTGGTTTGTATGTTTCTTCCCATTAAAGTTTTATCCAGAACTTTTCCAGGCTGTCTGATTCCTGACTTGGAAAAACCTCATAGGAGGAGCTATCTCATTATGTCTTCCCCTGGGTTTATATCAAATCACAGGACACCAAGAAGAGTGACTGACATTTGTTGAGTTCCTCCTTCCTCTCTACTGTTTTTTGGGTGGGGTGGGGTAAGGTAAGGTAAGGGATTCTGCTGTTTTATGACAATATTATGATTTTTAGTTTGTTGTAACCTATCATGACTGAAGCAGAACCTCTCAGACATATGTAACTTGTGTCTCCATAAGTGGTTGGATGGAATCTTTTTGTATTCATCACTTTATGGGTACAAGGTTTTTACTATTTAATATATAAAGCCCTTAGCAGCTTGAAACTAAAAAGGTCACAAAAAGGTCTTGATAATGGTGGAATGGGGGCGGGCCATGCACTCCACTGACATAGGTGAAATTGTCGTCAACTGTGTGTATGTTTGTGTGCATGCATATCTCTACCATCTATCTATATCTATCTATCTATCTATCTATCTATCTATCTATCTATCTATCTATCTATCTATATCTATCTATCTATCTATCTATCTATCTATCTATCTATCTATCTATCTATCTATCATCTATCTCTATCTATCTATCTATCTATCTATCTATCTATCTATCTATCTATCTATCATCTATCTATCTATCATCTATCTATCATCTATCATCTATCATCTATCTATCTATATCTACTATCTATCTATCTATCTATCTATCTATATCTATCTATCTATCTATCTATCTATCTATCTATCTATCTATCTATATCTATCATCTATCTATCATCTATCTATCTATCTATCTATCTATCTATCTATCTATCTATCATCTATCTATCTATCTATATCTACTATCTATCTATCATCTATCTATCTATCTATCTATCTATCTATCTATCTATCTATCTATCTATCTATCTATCTATCTATCTATTTATCTATCTATCATCTATCTAATCTATCATCTATCTATCATCTATCTATCATCTATCTATCTATCTATCTATCTATCTATCTATCTATCTATATCTATCTATCTGTCATCTATCTATCATCTATCTATCTATCTATCTATCTATCTATCTATCTATCTATCTATCATCTATCTATCATCTATCTATCATCTATCTATCTATCTATCTATCTATCTATCTATCTATCTATCTAATCTATCATCTATCTATCATCTATCATCTATCATCTATCTATCTATCATCTATCTATCTATCTATCATCTATCTATCTATCTATCTATCTATCTATCTATCTATCTATCTATCATCATCTATCTATATCTAATCTATCATCTATATCTATATCTATCTATCTATCTATCATCTATCTATCTATCTATCTATCTATCTATCTATCTATCTATCTCTATCATCTATCATCTATCTATGTATCATCTATCATCTATCTATCTATCATCTATCTATCTATCTATCTATCTATCTATCTATCTATCTATCTATCTATCATCTATCTATCTATCTATCTATCTATCTATCTATCATCTATCTATCTATATATCTATCTATCATCTATTTATCTAATCTCTATCATCATCTATCTATCATCTATTCATGTGTCTGAGAGGTTCTGCCTTGTGTGATAATACAATAATACAAGTCTCTCAACTTGGTATTTCAAACATCTTTTACTCCCCCCCACCATAGTATGGGGAATGAGTGTGATCTGGACAATCTACATGCCACAGGTGTGGCCGGAAGGGTTTCTGAGCATTTATCCAGGATATCAAGTGCAAATAAGTTTGCTTTTGCCATTCTCTATCCACAGGGTGTTGCTTATGTGCTTGAGGCTGGACACCCCAGTTGAACCTTCTTTCATCAAATTCCAGGGAAGGTGTGGACACACCTGTTAGTATTTTCATTCTCCATTGCTGTTGGATCTCGTGATCCACTGTTTACATTCCTTTGTGATAGGAGTGTGGGAATGGAACTAGACACTGTACTTCCGTCCTACGTGCTTTTGTTCTTTCTCTTTGCTCGCTGCTTTCGAACAGAGCAGACGTGTGAAGCTGCTGCTCACACTAGCCATGCTTGTTGTTTTGATTTGTAAATAAAGGAAGCTTTCACGATGCCAATGCCTCCACAGCCTCGCTTCTTGCTGTTACTCTGCTGATACATTAGTGTGCCCACAGCTCCACCGGAGGTGGTCGCAGACACCTGCGTGCGCTCCTGGACCAGGCCATGGCCAAGGGAGTTGGCATGTTCAACACCCTTTGAAATGACATGGATTTCAAGGGGAGTGGAATTTAATTATGCCCACAAGAAGCAAAGGAGATTGATGGGTACTGGAATTTTTAAAAGCTTGAGGGCAGTCCTTTTTCCTTCAAAGCACAGTAGAGAACCTGTAAAAACCTTCAGGTGCTGTGGGACTTCAACTTCCATCTCCCACCTGGAACCGCCAATGGTCGGGGTGATGGGTACTGTGGTCCACTGATATCTGGAGGGCCATAGGTTCCCTATCTATATCTTAAAGGGTGTCTTTTCCTTCCTAGAACAGAAAGGGGGGGATCGGCAATTAGGGTTATTTACTTAATACATTCATATCCCATTCTCTCTCCCAAAAGGAGACAAGGGCAGCAAAAACAGAAGCAATGATGAACGATAGCAGATCAATCAATAATATATATGCATATACTGTATAAGAATGATTTAAACATCTAAAAATATTTCAGTGAAGGTTGGTGGTGGTGGGGAAGTGTTGGAATATTTACCAAACTGGACCTATCAGCAGAATGAGTCAAAACATAACTGTATAAATAAATGTATTTAAAAGAATGCCAATGCATTTTTTATAACATCTTTGGTCCCTGGAAGATCCCACTCAGCTTTCATGCACTTTCAACATATACTGGAAAGTAATAGTTAAACCTCAGGTGGTTCTGCTGTGAGACAAAGAGCCACAGGCAATAGATTCTGAATGCTATCAAAACATGACAAGTTGACAGTTATTTAATTTATGATTACATTTTTTTTAACCCTAGGGAGGGACCATTTATTTATTTATTTATTTATTGTTTTTGCCTCATATGCCAAAATATGTGGGTAGACCTACCTAGAGTTCGAAAAGAATCAACTGATGTTGACAGCAGAAATTTTATTAGTCAAACAGCAATCAAGTAAAGACATTGCAACAAGGAATGGAAGAGATCTTTGTTCAGCCTGTATGTTAAAGCAAACGGATGTTATTTACTGGTCGTGGACCTATGTGTGGATCAGAACATATTGATCAATTGGACTGTGCCCCCACCCAAATTTTTTGATGCAGTGTAAGTATTTTTTTAATGTATAAATAAATGTGCCTTTCATTTTAAATGCTGTCAGAGCTGCCCTAGGTCCCAGCTCACAAAGGACCAACGCCAGTTCTTGTTATATACAAAAGTCTTTATTGAAGTTCAGTTTCGATTTCAAAGCCCCGGCGCGCAGCTCTACGTCTTAAACTCTAGACCGCTGAAGCTCTGTCTGAATCTCCTCCCCCCAGACACCAGTTTAAGACTCTAGCCTTGCTCCACCTCTTCCTCTGCTCTTTCCTCCTCTGGGTCCGCCTGTCCACTGGGGTCTTGCCCTTTCTGGACTCTTCTGACGCTGAGTCCCCTGATTCTTCCCCCTGCCTCCGGTGGGCTTTAGGACCTGGTTCCCAATCCGGGTTCTCTGCCATCCCGCGCGCCTGTACATTTGAACTTGGCGTGCGCGCCCAGCCGGCAACCTTTCTCCTGACCGTTACACTGCTCCTGTCACTGCTTCCCCCTTCGGGGGGGCTAGCTGGACCTGACTTCCCCTCCGTTCCCTCACTCTCTGATAGAGGCGTGGTCAGCCCGGACTCATCTCCTCTCCCTACTGGAGGAGACGCTGGCCCTGATACATGGGACTCTTCCCCCCCACTACACTCTGGTGGGGGAACTGGTCCTGATCTCCCGCTGCTGCTTTGGGAGTCCCCGCTGGCCCCTTGCTTCTGGTGCGTCCCCCCTGGGACCCCCCTTGCCCTGGCCATCGGCGCCCCCCTCTGGGAATCTTCTGAATCGCTGGAGAAGCTCATGGAATCTCTCGGGCCACTGTTATACTCCCCTACGCTGCCCTCAGATTCTTCCCCTTCACTCTCCGTTTCCTCTCTCCCCTGTGCCTCTGCTCCTGAACCCCTGACAAATGCACACTGTGTGTGTCTTTTCATTTGAAACAAGGAGGGATTTATGACTTAATAATGTCTGTGGTGGGAGGGATGCTGGTGGCGCTGTGGGTTAAAACACAGAGCCTAGGACTTGCCGATCAGAAGGTCGTGGTTTGAATCCCCGCGACGGGGTGAGCTCCTGTTGCTCGGTCCCTGCTCCTGCCAACCTAGCAGTTTGAAAGCACATCAAAGTGCAAGTAGATAAATAGGTACCACTTCAGCAGGAAGGTAAACGGCATTTCCATGTGCTGCTCTGGTTCACCAGAAGCGGCTTAGTCCTGCTGGCCACATGACCTGGAAGCTGCCTCCCTTGGCCAATAAAGCAAGATGAGCGCCGTAACCCCAGAGTCGGCCACAACTGGACCTAATGGTCAGGGGTCCCTTTACCTTTTTAATGTCTGTGGTATGAATATGTGTGTCTAGGATTGCAGCCTTATTGTAACCACAGGATCTAGACCAACAAAGGACATCCTGTTTTCTAATCCTCAATAGAGGATCACATGCAGAAGGTGTCAGGTTCTGAAACGAGTAGACAATACTGAGCTCAATGGACCAAGGGTCCTCTGGGCTCCCATCAGTTCCAACTCTCATCAGCTCTGACTAGCTTGATCAAATGTCATTGATGATGGGTATTGTAGTCCAGCAGCATCCAGAGACCTGTAGCTGCACCCCAGTTTTAGAAGATCAGGATTGACTGCTTTATACTATGCCAGAGCTGCCATGTTGGGTAGTATTACTGCAAGATTTGGAGGAATACTTCAAAGAAAGCAGGAGCTGTTGTTTAATCATTATAGTACCTGTTGGGATCTCCACTCGGCCAGGCTGATAAAGCTCATCTTCCTCCGGCTGAGGAAATCGCTTCCCAACAATAATTAATGACCTGAGCCTTTGATGAGGCCTCAGGCACATTCCCATCCAGCAGAGTTTCCAGCACAGGGAAGAGACGAGATAGTATGAGCTACATACTAGGAGTTTTGTTTTATTTTATTAACTATGCAGACAAAAACCACATCCTCTCTCTATGAAAGCAGAGAGCAACTGAACAAAGGAAGAAAGGAACAGGAAACCACTAACGTCACATCCGTCTCCTGTCTCCCGTGAGACTTCCAACAGTCTGGAATCCCTGGAATGTAAACAGAGTTCTGTGACTCCAAGCACAGTGGCAAAAAAGAAACAAACAGTACCATATACTAGATTATGAACATCTTAAGCTGCTATTGTCTTGGCTCCTGCCCCAAACACACAGACAGAGGCTCTTAGTTGTAAGTAAGATTTTTATTCAGGTAAGTAATGGCACAGGCTCAACAGCAGAAATAGTCCTCAAGGGTTAGATTCAGGAACAGTTCAAGATGTTCAGAGCTGGATGGCAGCAACGAAGATGTCCCAACAAATTTCCTCATCCCACCTGCCAAGCTTTTAAAGATAAGGCATGGCATGCTCACTCGCAAGAGTCTCCCACCTTGCAGGAACATCAAGCTTGCAAGTGTGTGCTCTGTCAGGGCAGGTAGCCCTCCTCCCATCCATGAAGGGTGACACCTGGCTTTAGGCAAAAAGTCTGCTGCTTTCTGCCAGTCTCTTGTTAGGTCACTGCTGCCACCTGTTCACCCTCCACCCATGAGGCTCTCTTTTCTGCAGGAGAGTCAGAGGGGAGCGGTTTCCTCTTCCAAAGTGACTGAAGTTGGGGTGGAAATGTGATACCTCCTCTCCTCCGATCTAGGTTGCCTCTGTTTCTTCAGCCTCCTCCTCTTCCATTCGGGATTGCCAATCCATCCCCAGTTCCAACACTGCTGCAGGGTTCGTGACAACTAATACAGTACCTTCTTTTCTTCCCTGTCTCCTGACTCAAAGTAATAGGAGTGCTTTGTCCATGGTGCTGATTTTGTTCCACTGCTGGGACAATGCATTTTCTTTTGCTAATTCCACTCCAGATACCTTTACTTTGTCCAATACATTTTTTTTTTTTTAAAGGATAATTTCTCTCTTAAATTATCTGTCCTGGTGGAGACATTACTTACCATAGTGCCTTTTAATTTTAACTGAAAATACTTCTGCAGAAATGAAGACCTCAGAGAGTAAAAACTGTTCCTCCATTCATGCTTTGCTGAATGCTCACTTCACATACCCATGCAAAGGTGTGCACTGCTTTTCCCATTCCAAAGATGTGCAAGAGGTTAGGCTCAGCAAGGTTATTTCCATCTTTCCTCATAGTTGCTCCAGATTCTTGATCCTTTTGGTTCCTAGATACTGCCGGGGATATAAGTAGGGACAGAGGAATTATTACCAAGGTCTAGTCTCTTGTACTATTCCCTATTATGTCAGCAGCACTCCAGATACTGTAGTACCACTTCACTTTGTAGATGTGGGCCGCAAATGTGGAAGAGGCCTTGTAGACCATCTAGTCTAGGAATGGGGGAACCTATAGTCTTCCAGTTGTTGATGGACTATAAGTCCCATCATCCCTGGCCATTGGTCATGCTGGTTGGGGCAGAGGAAGTTGGTGACCAACAGTACCTAGAGGGCTACAGATTCTCCACCCTGATATAGTCCAACCCGTTTCTTGATCAATACAAGAAATCCAGTGCTAGATGGCTGTCTTGAAGACCTCCGGTGGGAGAGCCCCATCCCTCAGGAATTTGACTGCATTGTCAAACTGCAACTCTCAGCATCCCTGACCTTTAATCTGCTAGCTGAGGCTTGAGGGAGTTATAGTCCAAAATGTCTGGAGGGCACCAGGTTGGGGAAGGTTGCTTCAGGCTTTCCAACACATAATTTAGCTGTCTTTCATCTGATGGCTGTATAGACTTTACAGTTTTCTAACGCAGGTTTTTCCCCCTTGTTCTTTTGAGTGAATGTATTGCTGATTTTAGCTTGTCTATTGTTCTGTTTTTAAATGTTAAATAGTCCTGGTGGTTTTGCAAATGGAAAGACAGCATTAAAAAACCATAACTGAGACTGGTGATTGCATACTTTAACTCTAGCTCTAGCAAACAAAGGAATTCATAAATGGAAAAAACCCCAAACTAAATGAATCCACCAGGCAGGCCAATGGCTGAATCATCTGCAGCATGTTCAAAGGTTACCTAACCAGTACAGCTCTCAATTGTGATGTTATCTGTTAAAGGTTCAACCATTTTATTACAAACCAAACTATCCCATATATTCCATACCCCATTTCCTGTGCTTCTTGACAGGATACATCAAATCATGCTGAAGAAGATAGGAGTGCATAGCAGTCTCCCAAGTTGTTATTGCTGTCTCTAAGACAGGGATTGGGAACTTGTGGCCCTCCAGGCATTGTTGGATTGCAAGTACCATCATCCCTCAACATTTATATTGGCTGAGGATGATGGGAGTCCAAGCACATTAGGAGCACTACAGGTTCTGCAACCCTGGACTAACCCTTTTCCACCTCAGTAGAAGAAGAAGAAGAGTTTGGATTTGATATCCCACTTTATCACTATCCGAAGGAGTCTCAAAGTGGCCAACCATCTCCCTTCCCTTCCTCCCCCACAACAAACACTCTGTGAGGTGAGTGGGGCTGAGAGACTTCAGAGAAGTGTGACTGGCCCAAGGTCACCCAGCAGCTGCATGTGGAGGAGTGGAGACGTGAACCAGATTATGAGTCTACCACTCTTAACCACTATACCACAGTGGCCCAGCTCCATTATAAGTGGAATGGCCATGTGTTCTATTTCAGAGGACAGTCCGCTCTCTGAATTAGTCCTCTGTATGACAGGGTTTTCTCTTTGAAGAGCTGGCTTACTCCGTGCTAGTTCCCTGTCCGTATCATGATTTCCCTTTATTATTGACTTCCAGGAGAAATTTAAAAGCATTCCTGCTCACCCAGGCATTTAATCACTGAAAGATACTGGCCAGGACAACCTTAACATGAGCACTCCAAGGTGATGCGATTGGTCTAAAATGTTTTTAGATGCTTTCGAGTGTTTTCAGATGTGCCAGATGTTTATAGATTTGTAAGCTTGTTTTAAATGTTTTAAATATGTTTTTGATCTTATTGTTTAATGGCATTGTTTTAACTTGATGTCTGCTGGGCTCCTTTTGGAGGAAGGATAAGATAGAAACTTATTAGATAATAAACAAATAAACAAATGCTGCTTTAAAAAGAAGAAAAGGTAACAAAGGAGACCCATGCAGCTCATATAAACCCAAGAAAAGCCTGTTGGATCAGGCCAATGGCTCAACTAGTCCAGCATTCTGCTCTCCTAATGGCCAACCAGATGCCTATGGGATACCCTCACATAGGACCTGAGTGCAAGAGCACTCTTGCCTCCTGTGGTTTCCAGCAACAGCTATTGAAAAGCATTGCTGCTTCTGATCATTGAAGCAGAGTATAGGCATCATGCCCAGTACCCATTGGGACTTGCTTCTCAATGGGGCTGACTACTGCATAGACATGTTAAGTTAAAGGTAAAGGACCCCTGGATGGTTCCAGTGAAAGGTGACTATGGGGTTGCAGCACTCATCTCACTTTCCATTAACAATCCGTTTTAACTTAATTCTTTACAACCTTTCTGCTAAGACCATGTAAATTCATTCCAGCATCTTTCTAACATTCATTAATTTTACAATATTTTTTAAAATATACTTTAAATTTTTTCCAATCTTTTTCCTTCGACTCTTCTCCCTGGTCTCGGATTCTGCCAGTCATTTCCGCCATTTCCATGTAGTCCATCAGTTTCATCTGCCATTCTTCCCTGGTAGGTAGATCTTGCGTCTTCCAATACTTCGCAATAAGTATTCTTGCTGCTGTTGTGGCATACATAAAAAACGTTCTATCTTTCTTTGGCAGGCATGCTTTTGAACTTCTAGGTTGGCAGGAGCTGGGACAGACCAATGGGAGCCGTCTCGTTGCGGGGATTCGAACCAATGACCTTTTGATCAGCAAGCCCAAGAGGCTCAGTGGTTTAGACCACAGCGCCAAGACATGTATGTGTCTTCTGCATAGTGGCCATGTCTCCCACATTACTGTCCTCTATTTGAAGGGCTGCCAATGTTCAATTTAGGAATAAAGAACCCTGAAAAATGAGAGTGGTGGAAGGGCTTGCTATTTTCCATCACCAGTGAACACACCTTCTGTTACTTCTCCATCATCAATTAGCGTCTGGAGAGCAGGCTGATCAGGCATCTAGGGTCAACTGGTCAGTCTCCCCTGCTGTAGTGAGATGACTATTTGCAATAGAAATATAGTACGATATTTCTAAATTTGCATCTATACACATGTTAGCAAATGCAACTACGTGGGAATGGACACCCACATTTTTAAGTCTAGTGTTCTCTGGGCAAAAGCTCTGTCTTTGGCATAATGGCCTATGAGAAAACACCAGTAGTCACAACTAAATATTTAGTTGCTGAATGGATTTCCAGCACAGAGACTTAACAGCTATTTCCAGAGTTAAAGTAAAGGGATGCATTTCTTTGCTGGTGTTGCAGAGATGTCAGTCAACCACTCTTTTGCTCCTGAGCCCAAAGGTAATAGACTGGCTGAGAAATCTGGACACATTCATTGTACCAGGGGGACAGTGTGCTGCTGGAGTAATGCACATCAGATGAGATGTCACATTTCTCAAGGAGGCGCAGAGGTGTTAAGGCAAGCCAAATCTCTGTTGCTTATATTCCCTTTCACCAGTCAGGGGAGTCGGGATGGGAATAGAATGCATAAAGCTTTCAGAGGTCCACCTGCATGGCAGAAGCTACTGAGGAACGGAAGAGAGGTCAAGGTTTTTTTTTAACATTTCCCTTCAAATATGGTTGTACCTGCTCACCTATTAATTTAAAGAAATCTAATTGGACAAGGTGATGGGTAGTGAATGCAAAACACCACTTCCATTTTAGGAATAAGAAAGCCATGTTTTTCATTTCTTTTCAGAAGCAAACTCAACAGTGTTTTAAAATGGCCCTCATAAAGGCTTTAAGTGGAAGCCTGACATACCACTACATAAAGCTGAATCTGAATCTTGGCAAGTCAGGGGCCTGGTGAACAGGTTATTCCCATGATTGTGAATTAGACAGTTTTCCTATTCCGAGTAAGTTGCATTTCCTGTTAAGGAGTGAGTACTTTGAGGCTGAGGGACACGGGTGGCGCTGTGGGTTAAACCACAGAGCCTAGGACTTGCCAATCAGAAGGTCGGCAGTTCGAATCCCTGCAATGGGGTGAGCTCCCGTTGCTCGGTCCCAGCTCCTGCTAACCTAGCAGTTCGAAAGCACGTCAAAGTGCAAGTAGATAAATTGGTATCGCTCCCGCGGGAAGGTAAACAGCATTTCTGCACACTGCTCTGGTTCGCCAGAAGCAGCTTAGTCATGCTGGCCACATGACCCAGAAGCTGTACACCGGCTCCCTCGGCCAATAAAGCGAGATGAGTGCCGCAACCCCAGAGTCGTCCATGACTGGACCTAATGGTCAGGGGTCCCTTTACCTTTTAGTCTGAGGCTGCTTATTGAACCATCATTGCCACTCAAGGCCCAAGTGCCTGCTGTAGCATTATACTGGCACACAAAATATGACCGTTTCTAGACAGGGGCAACCTGTCAACAAAGATCTATGCTTCATTCAGTAGCCACAGGACTGGACTGTAGTCTTTCCAGCATACAACTATAAGTTGGCTTTTGAGGAAATCCCTTTAATGTGGCCTCAATATTTTATTGTTTATTTTGTTATCTTTGATGTGTGCCTTAAATGCTTTCAGTGTAAGCTGCTGTGAGCATTTTCCCATGGGAAGGAAGTTTATGAATATATTAATAAACAAAAATAAAACAAATAAAGCACAGAGTGGGCATTGCAAAAGTGATTAGACTTCAGAGCCTCCAGTTCCCAATTTAGACACACAAATCGCAATCCAACACGGACTTCAGAGCACAAAGCCTACTCATTTATTTCAAGTCCCGTTGAACTTTATGAGAATTGCAGAAGGGTACATTGTTTGGAGGGAAAGTTCCCATCGGAAGAAGACTCATCCATTTCAAGGTTCAGAACACACTAGGAAAGTTACAGCAAATGATGGGAAATTTAATGTGGGAAGGGTTGTCAAGGGAATCTGAAGGGGTGGGGAGGAGGGATTTAACAGCTGTGAGAAAGTCTGGGGGGGAAACGGCAACAGTGTCAGCTGTGTAAACAAGAAAAGTACCTTTCAGTTCCCAATGCGTTTTAAAAGACAGTCTTTCTCAAGGGAAATTTTGCTGAACAAATGGGCAAGGCAGTTGAATCTGTTCCTCTATTGGGTGTTCTCCTGTCACATATTATGAGATAAGGCTGTAGTCTGATGCATGTTTACCTGGGAGCAAGTGACCTTGGTCTCAGTGGGACCTATTCCTGCGAGGGCATGCTTACAATTGTGCTGTTCTGCACTATAACCTCCCAAATAGACTTCAGAACTTGTCATGGTGGCTACTTATTCGTGAGGCAATTTTCCCCTTGAGAAAGACCACGGTTGAAAGTACATCAGGGATTGAAGATACTCTTGTTGTCTGCTGCTGCTGTAGCAGTGCTGTGTGGTATTTCTCCCCTCCTCTCCAAGCAATCGTATTAGCAATAGTAGTAAGAATCAAAACAATTTTATTGCTTCGGAAAGACAATGTATGACAACAGAGTGGGGATTTGCCCATTTTTGTTCTCTCTTAGTTTCTCATCTTTCCAATGTTAAGTTTGTGGAGTCTTCTTAAAGTCCTCATGAAAGTCCTCATGAAAATTCATTAGCCATTTAGTGTGAATTTCTCTCTCTCTCTCTCTCTCTCTCTCTCTCTCTCTCCCCCCCCCCCCGCCACATTTGCAGGAAATGTTTGCCTAATACACACATTATACACTGTTAAAGCAATGCTTCCTAAGACAATGCATTTTTCAAAATGTTGTTTTGTGCATGCTTTCCCATACACATATGCATTTTTCTGAAATATTTTTTATTTGATTTTACATATATAAAATTATAAGTGTACAACCATACACATCAACAGTTAAATGATTCCTCCGAATCTCTGGACTTCCCACCTTCCCCTTGATGGGTCCTTTTGAGAGCCAGTGTGGTGTAGTGGTTAAGAGCGGTGGACTCGTAATCTGGGGAACCGGGTTCGTGTCTCCGCTCCTCCACATGCAGCTGCTGGATGACCTTGGGCTAGTCACACTTCTCTGAAGTCTCTCAGCCCCACTCACCTCACAGAGTGTTTGTTGTGGGGAGGAAGGGAAAGGAGAATGTTAGCCGCTTTGAGACTCCTTAGGGTAGTGATAAAGCGGGATAGCAAATCCAAACTCTTCTTCTCTTCTTCTTCTTTTGTTAAACCTTTTCTGCTGCATCTTTTTCAATAGTTCATGTTTTATACAACTCCATTATCTCCATAGTTCTTGCTACGTTACAAGTTTTATTGCAACCCTGCTAGAGTTTTCATCGGCTTACAGTGGTCTCTAAGATATGCACATGCATTTTTGTGCACATTACTTGGTCGGAGAACTGCATCACTAAGCCCAAGGGAGCATGGATTTTAAAGGACGCCTGTGTATCACCTTTCACATTGTTTTGGAAAGTGCAAATTATGTAGGTTTGCTGTTAGTTGAGAATTGAATATCTCCTCCAACTCTATATGGAACGCCTAGCATCAGGGCTTAGTTAGAGCAGAGGGCAACATAGGGACACAAGACGAGTTCTGCTGGGTCAGACCAGTGGCCCATGTGGTCCAGGTTCCTGTTCTCACAGTGGCCACTGCAGGACTCGAGAGCAAGAGCACTCTCCCCACCACTGCCACTGTGGTTTCCAGCAACTGGTAATTCAGAAGAATTTCTGCATCCAAATGTGGAGGCACAGCTGTTGATAGTCTTATCACCCATCTTCTTTAAAAACCATCCTAGTTGATGTCCATCACTGCCGTGTGTGTGTGTGTGTGTGTGTGTGTGTTTTCCATAGTTTCACTATGTACAGCATGTAGAAGTTCTTTCTTCAATCTGTCCTGAATCTTCCAACATTCAGCTTCATTTCAACATTCTGGTGTTCGACCCACACCTGAATTTAAGATTGAATTACTGGCCCAAAAAATGGAAGCAAGAAGAGTTACCGACGATCGAAGAATGGAGGATGAAGTTAATGGACTATGCAGAATTAGATAAACCAACAGGAAGGATTCGAAACCGGCAAGACCAGAAATTCACGGAAGACTGGAATAAATTTACGGACTATTTGAAAAGTAATTGTGAAGAACAGATGACGTTTGTAGGGTTGCAAGAAGTTTTGTGAGGAGTATTATTAGAAGTATTGTAAAAATGGACAAGGGGAGGATGATTTGTTAAGAGATGTAAAGGCAATATAAAGTTAAGAAATGCATAAGATGTGGTTAAAATGGTGGATCATCAGAGGTGCTGATGGAAGTCTAAAAAGATTGTATAAGTGGTAAGTTTTGTGGTACATTTCATAATTTATATGTTAAAATTAATAAAAAATATTATTAAAAAAGCAAAGCTTTGCAACCCCAACCATAAAAAAAAGAATTTGAGATTGAAAAAATAAGAAATGGAGAGAAGCCGAAGGTGTTAGATGCTCCCACTCCTAGCTCCATCCTAACAACTTTATTCAAAAATAAGATCCCCTGAGCTCAAATGCGGCTTACTTTTTCTGGTTCAACATACCCTGGACTGCAGCAGAATGCCTGAGTAACTGAGCGTGTTGCTCACCCTTCTTCCTCCTCCTCTTCCTCCTCTTTCAATTACATGTTAATCAAACTGGCTCCCTGTTCATCAAGCAAGCAGAGGACAGCCCATTACACATTCAGCATGTGTGCAGATGCTCAAGTTGACTGATGATTAATTTGTCGGGAGCATAAACGGAATGGTGACACACACAAGGCTTCCAGCAAATTGAATGATGTCAGGAGAGGTTGCCTCTCTTCTATGCTTCAAAGGCAAAGGGGTGGCTGCAGCGAGAGGCTGTCACTCAAAGGGGGGAGGGAGCCCCAAAGATGATCTCTGCACATTTCACTCTCCATCTCTAACCCCCAACTGTTTCATCATCCTTTCTTTCATCTGCACTGGCTTTCCTTTTATTTCGAAGCACAATCTCAAAGTGCTGCTTGTTTCCTGTGCTCCATGCTCAAAGTGAAATGTATCCATAGGGGCAATGCAGCAAAGCTAGGATTTTAGCGTTAACTGCGATTGGGCAGTAAAAACCCGCCCATGCTGTTCCTAACATTTTGTGTAGAAAATGTGTAGTTTCAACCATTCACAACATCCCTGCAGTGTAGCGCACTGCGGATGTTGCAAGTAAGAAGTGGGGCTGTGGTCAAAAGCGAGTGAGTGAGAATGAATACAGTAGGGAACAACAAGGGGGTAGTTTACAGCACATTGCAACTATGTCTACTCAGAAGTAAGTCCTGCATAATTCAATGGGCCTCATTCAGATACGTAGGGTTATGATTCCAGTCCTTAGTATTGCTATCCTTCTGCCTTCTGGACGCCACATGCAAATCGTGGGCAGAGAGCAATGAATGCGAATTTTACTTTGGTGTGCTCCATGCTCTGACAACCTGCGGATAGAATTATTGCGATGTGCTGTACATGGGTCTTCATCTGAAGCAGCCCCCCCCCCAATTCCCTTGCCCTAGAGGTGTAGCTAACATCCTCATTATACAGCTTTTCATTGTAGGCTGAAAATGCATCTTCCCCCCCTGGTCTTTGACAGCTGAGATATGTGTTTAGGATCTGCTTTTATTTTTGTTTAAGTATTCATTTTATTCGATTTTAAATTGCTTTGTGGTAACCCACACTGAGACCTTATGGTGAAGGGAATAAATCCTGTAAATAACCAAACAACCAAAGAAAAGGAGTTGCAAAGAGAGAAGTTGCCAATGTACCCAAAACCTATGAAAACAGATTTGTCTAATTTTGGATTGTAGTTTTGGCATTATACAAAAAATAGCTAGCTTTCTGAGAGATCTCCAAGGTATCAGTGCTCAGCAGACGTTGCTACTCTTTGCTTGTTGCTTCTTCTGTGATGTGTGCATGGCAAATGGGCCATGCATATTACGCTGCCCTGAGCATAAATCTGCACTGTCATTTCACTGACACAGTGCATTGTGGGCTTGCTGGCAAATCTCTCCCATGGCAAGCTGATGCCACACAATAGATACATTAGGCAATGAATTCCCAATCCAGGTGAGAAAAATGATGAGCTGCCTGACTTCAGTTATAAAGTAAGGCACATTGCCCAAGCCACAAGAGAATTTGATCAAAGAACTGGGTGGAGCCTGTTAAATATAATTGTTTAATGCACATTGAAATGGAAAATAACTCTGTAGTATGTCTGTCTGTATATTGTAAAGCATGACATGGAAATTCCCATTGAAACTAAAGAAGTGCTGAAGTGGAGAGCCTAATATTTCTATTTCTGTGCCTCATTGACAAGGTGAATTGTGTTACAAGTCTGCGCATATTTGGACATCCGTCTTGGTTGGAGTGAGTCTTTGTTCTCAAGCTACTGGAAAGAATGGACGTGCTAATTCTCTTGTAGGAAAACAGCCTCAGGCTGTTGGAAGAGAGACAGAACTTTGTTTTTTAGATCTGGATGGAAGATATTCATAATCTATGATAGTTTACCTATGTGAGATCAGCATAGGATCTTATGCACGTATCCGAATGTTGCTTTATTGTTTAAAGTTGCTGTGGAGTAGCGTTCTGTAGTAAAGCTTTTGAACCATATTTTTGGAGCAAAGAAATTTTCATTTCAAAGAAGAGTCAGTTTTTAGGCATCAAAATTGCTTCCATATGCAGAATATTAACAATCTCCATAGAGCCTAAGGCAAGAATGGTGCAGCAACAGAGGTACAATCCGTGACCCTGTTGTGAAGGGTCCCTGGAGACCACTGAATGGGGCAAGGAGGGAAGGAGCAACAGTCTGCAGGGAGAAGTTGGGGGACGTTTGCATCTCCTGAGCTGATCTTCACATTTTGCAGACTGAGGTGGGAGAACCCTGGACTCAGTGCTATTTTTCCAGAAAATGAGGTACCGGAACTCCCCATGAACACCTCTTATAATGGCAATGGCACCCACCTGACAGGTGCTGGAACTGAGTTCCAGTGAGTTCTGGCTGAAAAAAAGCCCTGCCTGGGCTGTACAGATTGCAGCGTGGACGAGGCAGAGTCTTAGTTTTAATGGGTCTTTCCTGTAAACATTCCATGCATGCAGTAAACTAGTACATCTGGCAGAGGCCTATTCTGAACCATTCTTCCAAAACTGCTAGCTTACTACCTGAAGTGAGGTGGGGTGCTTTTTTTTCCCAAAGCACTGCACTAAAATAATGCCCTCTCCAAACAGCAGTCTGAAGTTCAGAATTCCCCTGCCTCAGTCTGGCATCTGTTTTGTTCCCATTGTTGTAGAGGAAGTAATGCAATGGATTTTTGGGGTCCCTCACATATGAACATTCCCCGCATTCAGTCTTTGGTCAGGCAACACATTATGGGTAGACACACAGGCAAGTGCTTATCCATGGCTCTCCCTCAAATGATGCTCAGTGTGCGCGCATGTGGTATAGGTGACCAGATGTCACCATATTTGCATTTCTACAACCTAAGTGGCTGCTTTTTCATTCATTGGTTGTGGAAGTACTAATATGATGATGTCTTGTCACACATACACTAATACCTCCACGAACGTCCACCTTGTCTAGCGTCCATTCCAGCAAACGTCCGTGGCAAACCCGGAAAAACCAGAACGGGTTACTTCCGGGTTTGCCACACACACATGCACAGATGCAGCGCTTTGCCCTGTGTCCTTTTTGGCTAGCTGCCGGGGCTCTGGAACGGATCCTGGCCTCAAAACAAGGTACAACTGTACTGCATGCACACACACTGAGCATTATTTTGCTTGTGGAATGGAATAAAGTTGCACGACATCTGTTGTATGTTTCCCCTGTCTCCTTTGGGCATGGTACAGCATCCAATTTTACCTGCAATATATGACCAACAAAGAATGAAGTGAAACCACGTTAGCTATTTCTCTAAGCACCAACAACACTTGGAACAATATTTTCTCCCCCATTCTCTCTCTCGCTCTTTGGGTTTTATTATTTCCATTCATCTTGTAGAGTGTGGGATGAAAATGTGCCCTTGAGACGCTAAGCATGCACAGAAGTTTAAGTACCACCTGCCAGCAGAGATGCAGAGCTTCCTGCTTAAGATTTTCATACAGCCCATTATTAGCAAAGGGCTTAACAGCTGTTCCAGTACCTACTGAGGGCATCCTGTCGATCGTCACACTTTTATTGCTGCACTGCTAAAATCTGAAGGCAGGCAAAGTAAGAGCGGGTATTAAAAATTGTGGTGAGCAGCATGTGAAATATTAGCTGTTGCCCTCTTTAAAATTACTTTGCCCAAGGAGTGAATAAGGTTCCTCATAAAGCCAGCAAACCTTTGGAAAGATCTGTTTGGAAACAAGTCTTATGCGTGTGGAATTGGTGAAGCGTACATCTAAATAACCTCACTGAGAGAGGGCATGGTGGAGCACAGCTCCTTTCCTCGATTCTGCCATGTCTGAAGAGAGAGAAGGCATGCCAGAAAGAGTCATTGCAGCTACAACAGACAGCCACCAAACAGGAGAGGCAACACCTTTGCTGGGGGGAATTATTCCCTGCCAAATAAAGTGGGACAGGACACACCCCTCAGGAGCCCACTTCTTGTTGTTGTTCTAGTCCAAGATACTCTAGGATTTGGCGTGCTGCTATTCTCCCACTTCTGAAGCAGCAAAACCATGCCACTGAGTCAAGGAGATAAGACGCTCATGCAGGAGACAGACCTGGAGGGCCTCTCAAGACTGTAGTGCTGTCATGGAGGGGGTCATGACCTACCCAGAGATGTCTTCCACATCTCAAGTATTCTTTTCCCTTCCAGCCCTTGCTGTGTGCATCTTGCTTGACCCCAGTGAAGGGTTTTCTTTCTCAGCCAGAACTCTATGTTTGCTTCTGAACCTGGAGAGCTATGGAGACATGTAAACAGAATGCCGCTTTGTCTTATCAGAACAACACAACTGTATATTCAATGATCTGTTCCATTCTGTAAAAGGTAAAGGGACCCCTGACCATTAGGTCCAGTCGTGGCCGACTCTGCGGTTGCGGTACTCATCTCCCTTTATTGGCCGAGGGAGCCAGTGTACATCTTCCGGGTCATGTGGCCAGTATGACTAAGCCGCTTCTGGCGAACCAGAGCAGCGCACGAAAATGCCGTTTACCTTTCCACTGGAGTGGTACCTATTTATCTACTTGCACTTTGACGTGCTTTTGAACTGCTAGGTTGGCAGGAACAGGGACCGAGCAACAGGAGCTCACCCCGTCGCGGGGATTCGAACCGCTGACCTTCTGATCAGCAAGTCCTAGGCTCTGTGGTTTAACCCACAGCGCCACCCGCATCCCTTTCTGTTCCATTCTGTACTTCACCTGAAAGGGTTTAAGTATAGAGGAAAAATGTGGTAGACCAGAAATAAAGAAGGGCATTTCTTAACAAGATCTGCAATAAAAATCCTAGGGTGTACTGCCTGGCTTTTGCAGACTTTAAAAGTCTCAGGAAATGTACTATGGCTGAGAAATTAATTAAACTTACATACTTGGAAAAGGAAGTTGAAGAGTGTTGGCAAAACAGCGAGCTTACCTGGTAACAATATAACTATAAATGAACTCAACGTAGAAAGGGATCAGCTTGAGTACCTAGCTTCAGCCATCAGGTCAACAACAGATGACAAAATATACAAGAGCTATGCTTTATACAACTTTCTGGGTGTATCATTAATGATTTGGTGTCTGCTTTTGAAGAAGTTCTGGTTAGTAAAGCTTTGAATAATATTTATGGGTCTGGACAATTTTTATTCTAAAAGGTTTCAATTTTTGTGTATCCAATGGCTTCAAGCATCTGTGAGGCTAGGATGCTGGGCAAGATGAGCCTTTAGTCCTATTCAGCAGGTTCTTCTTACGTTCAGTTTATTCAAATGCTAGTTATCGCTCATTCAGTATTACCAGAGTCCTTGAAGATTGTTTGCCTTCCTTTTGACAGTATCTGCTGTCAATATTTCTGAAAGGCACATCAAGGATTCTCCCCCCTTTTCATTCCCTCCCTTCTCCTGCACCTGAAGTCCAACTCAGATGTGAACTGTGCCCCTCCTTGTATAATAATTGTGGGCATGTAGTTTCTAACAGATGGAAGCTCAAGCTGGTTCTTTGCCCCAGGTGTCAAACCTTCTTCATCTCTTCCAGCAACTTCAATAAGCAATTGGACGTGCCAGATGTTGTTAAGCCTAAGTTCCGTTAGTAGCCTCTGGCCTGTAGATTTCCATGCTACAGGGAGTGGGGGTGGGGAGGCATGCAGGAAACAGCATAAACCTGGTCTAACTGGGTCACCCTCTTAGATCAGAAAAGCCTTCTGCAGACAGCCTTTTGCTGTTTTACCTTTGGCTTCCCTCCAGTTGATAACATAGCTGCAAATTGCAAAGCAGAGGGTGTCAGAAGTTAACAGCTCTCCTATCACAACTGAAATGTGGCCAGGCCAGGATTACAGCAGGCACAACTAAGCCAGGTTTTTCCAGTAAATAAAAATATATGCTACCGGCAAGCACTCCTGCAATAATTCAAAGAGACTTTCCTACTGCAAGATCTGGAGCACACAGACAATATTCACCAGAGTTCATTATTTCTTACTAGAGGAAGATTGTTCAGTTGGACACAGTCTGTGTGGAGGGAGGGCTAGCATATTATAGGGACGAAGAAGCCCTTTTCAGAGGAATCACTCATAGGATCGTGAACAAATGGACAGGGGAGTGGGGCTGTGCTGGCTAGCCATACCCTAGAGGCCAGCATTACCTCATGTCCCTTACGTTCAGATGAATGTGTGAAAGGAAATACAGCTGGACTCGTACTTCATGGAGTACTTTCCATCAGTCCAAATATCTCTACAGGCCTTTGGACTGGTTATATGTAAGTAAGTATGCAGGTAGGGTCTTCTGAGAGGTCTACAGAACATCATCACCATCATCATCATTATTTGCTGCTCATCTGATCTGACTGCGTTGCCCCAGCCACTCTGGGCTGCTCCCAACAAAATATAAAAAAAACGCATTTAAGCATCATCATCATCATCATTTATTATTTATACCCCGCCCATCTGGCTGGGTTTCCCCAGCCACTCTGGGCGGCTTCCAACAAAATATTAAAATACAATAGTGCGTCAAACATTAAAAGCTTCCCTAAACAGGGCTGCCTTCAGATGTCTTCTAAAAGTTTGGTAGTTATTTTTCTCTTTGATATCTGGTGGGAGGGCGTTCCACAGGGCGGGTGCCACTACCGAGAAGGCTCTATGCCTGGTTCACTGTAACTTGGCTTCTTGTAGTGAGGGAACTGCAAGAAGGCCCTTGGTGCTGGACCTCAGTGTCTAGACAGAATGATGGGCATCAAGCATTCAAGACTTCCTTCTACAGGGCTGCCTTCAGATGTCTTCTAAAGGTTGTATAGTTACTTATCTCCTTGGCATCTGATGGGAGGGCGTTCTGCAGGGAGGGCACCACTACTTAGAAGGCCCTCTGCCTGGTTCCCTGTAACCTTGCTTCTCACAATGAGGGAACTGCCAGAAGGCCCTCGGAGCTGGCCTTGAGTGTAGAAAGCTCCTTTATACTGAGTCACAACATTGCTCCAGAGTGCTGTCCACGCTGACCAGCAGAAGCTGGTTTCAGGAAAGGATGCCAGAGATTGAATCTGTGACCTTCTGCATGCAAAGGAGATGCTCTATTGTGGCTCTGTATCAGAGTCCACTGAGGTAGTGCCCCATTTAATGTACCAGCCTCAACTTTGTCTTCTGATTTGCTGATCGCATAGCATTGCATTTGCATTATTGCTTTATATAAATGCATGATTGTTCCATATTTACAGTTTCATGTTAAGAGAAGGTCCACATGGTAGAGTGTGCGTTTTGTTAGAGATTCTAACCATGGTTTCAGTTCCTTGAGTTCCTTGAGTTCCACCATGGAAGAAAGGCAGGGTGTAAGTGTGCAAAGATAATTTTTTAAAAAATGACATTATTCAGTGTTTTCTTCTCTGACATATATAGTTCCTCACAATGCAAAAGGAACTGTTCGAGCACTAGAGAGCTAAGGAGGGCTGGCTGAAGGTGGCATAAAGTGCATTGATAAAAGGATTGAGAAGTCCTTGCTCCATAGATTGCTAATATAGGCTGCTTTACACAATTCTAGAGTTTGGATTTGATATCCCGCTTTATCACTACCCGAAGGAGTCTCAAAGCGGCTAACATTCTCCTTTCCCTTCCTCCCCCACAGCAAACACTCTGTGAGGTGAGTGAGGCTGAGAGACTTCAGAGAAGTGTGACTAGCCCAAGGTCACCCAGCAGATGCATGTGGAGAAGAGGGGACGCAAACCCAGTTCACCAGATTACAAGTCCACAGCTCTTAACCACTACACCACGCTGGCTCTCCATCTTCTAGGCCCTCCACTCTTCACTTCTAGGCCCTCCAACAAGAGAATTAATTGCTGATTGATTCATTCCCCACCAAGAAAATCTAATTCCACATTAAGAAAAGAAAAGAAAAAGAAAAGTGTATGTCATCAGTCAACTTGTCATTTGTGTTCTTTTAGGGGAAATGACTGGTTCTCAGAGAATAGGGGGGGAGGGTTCTTGAGTCATACTGTGTTTCTCAAAAAATATCATAGTTAATTACCAAAAGCAGCTATGCCAATAAGACAGCAGAGAAATGGCAAAGGCCTCCATTAATTACCCGCTTTCCCTCCCTTACAAATTCTTTATTTCTATAAAGCAGGTCTCTGACAGTGTAATAGATATGACAAAAAGAACAGTTTGTGTTGTGAACTGTGGCTGTGCTGGTTCCAGAAAATACAAGCAAGCAAAGTAATTGTTTTTTATTGGACAGACATCCATGGCTGGAATAATATAGCAGCTTTCCTTTGACTCTCACAAGACCATTCTTTCTGGTAGAAGTGGAAAATAGAAGAAATATAGCAGTGGATTCAGTTGGGGGGGGGGGAGCTCTGAATTTATGTAGTGATCAAATTCTGTTGACCTTGGGAACAGATGGGCTGTCTGAGATAGATCGCCTCTTAGAGACGAATATTTTACATCTCTAAGGAGAGAGAAACACTGGAGTGTTCTCCAGTTTTCATATGCAGGAGGTACATAGGAATAGAGGAAGCTGGTGTATACTGAGCCAGACCATTGGGTCATCTAGCTACACTAACTCATAGCAGCTCTGCATGGTTTCAGATTGGGATTTCTTCCAGTCCTACTGGAGATTGAATTGGGTGCTGGAATAAACAACAACCTTTAATCAATAACACAGTAGTGAGATGAAAAAGTCAATAGAGAGTTGATGTATATAAGGAACAAGACATTAAGTGAACTGCCTGAGATGTGAGTTTATTTTCCCTTTCACCTTTCCTGCTGTTGTAACCAGAAATGTATTAGGGTGTTAAGTAAAGATTCAGTTTAAATTTTATAGTCATGGCTGCCTTCTTTGAGGTGAGATGAAGAACCTGTTCTGCAACACCTTGGCCTTCTGCTTTGCCATTATGCTGTGGTCCTCCCCAGAATGGCTAGGTATAAACTAGCCATTGTTGTGGATATAAATCTTTCCCATCCAGGGCTTTTTTGTCCTGAGGGAACTCACTGGAACTCAGTTTCAGCACTTCTCAGGTGGGTTCTGGAACCTCTCAGGTGAGTTGCGGCATCACTCAGGTGGGCACCATCGCCATTCTACGAGAAAGAGGGAGGTGTTCCTAGTGAGTTCCCACACTCTTTTCCTAGAAAAATAGCACTGCCCATATCACACATAACATATCAAGCATCTTTACTTAGAAGTAAATATACCGTATTTTTTGCTCTATAAGACTCACTTTTTCCCTCCTAAAAGTCAAAACAAAAAAAAATCCTTCCAGTAGCACCTTAAAGACCAACTAAGTCAGTTCTTGGTATGAGCTTTCGTGTGCATGCACACTTCTTCAGATACACTCAATGGAAGCCCCTCCTAAAAGGTAAGAGGAAATGTGTGTGCGTCTTATGGAATGAATGCAGGCTGCACAGCTATCCCAGAAGCAAGAGGGATTGCTGCTTTCACTGTGCAGCGTTCCCCCTTGCTGTTCTGGCTTCTGAGATTCAGAATATTTTTTCTTGTTTTCCTCCTCCAAAAACTAGGTGCGTCTTGTGGTCTGGTGCGTCTTATAGAGTGAAAAATACGGTATATTTCATTCTTTACCATTCAGCTACCTTCCTTGGCTGCTACTAATCCAACTCTATTTCCTTCCTTTTCTAATCTAACATGCCCGGTTCCTTCAGCCGTTGCTCAAATTTAGCCAATTCATCATATCTGTGATCTTATCAGAGTCCTTTTCAGTGCTTTGCCAGCGTCTGTTTGAACTCTGGTGCCCAGAATTGAGCATGGATGCCATCTTACCAGCATCAAGCAGAAATATAAGGGCACACCATCAGGTTGGATTACCCATGGGTGATAAATTAGAAAATTAAACTGTCACAAGAATAAAATGTATTGGGTAACACTCCCAGCCTCGCTGGCTAGAAATTATGTTTCTATTTTTGGCAGTTGCCCTTTAGATTCTGATCTTTATATTTATTATAGCAGGCTGCAGTAGAAAAGAATAGTAGTACTAGCAGCAGCGGTGGTGATTGTATAATTTAATAAGCTTCACTGTGGTTCCTGAAAGCGGTAAATTGGTGCTGTGAGCCTGAGTAAGGTAAACAGACAAGGCACCGTGAGCTATTCACTTTTAAAATTTACTTTTTGCAATGCTTTTATGTGTGTTGGTTTTTCTCAAAACACAACTCTTCTTTACTTAAAGGTCCCGGTTATCACAGGCTATTTGTTCTGGGTATTTATGCATGTCAGTGTTAAAAGGGGCAGTTCTACTGATTGGCGTAAAGGTCTACGCAATTGGCTTCTGAGTCAACATGAAAACACGCTGTTTGACCTTCTCCTGGGCAGTGAGGCCACTCCATTCTTATATTCCTTGAACATTATTAATAGAGAATGAGAAAAGGCATTTCACAGAGTTCTTTCACATTACAGCACATTAGCCCAGCTCCCCTTCTTCTTGACAGAAGAAAGAATAGCTTTCTTCTAACTTATACATATTTTCTTCATTAATATGGAAAGCCAGGCTCTGTCAAGAGACAGAATGAGCAATAGATTGAGAGGTACTATTTAAAGGTAAGAAAATGGACAATTATTTAGCCAGTTTCCAGGCCCAGTTTACAGTTCTGCTTTTAAGCACCAAAGTCTGGGAGCAGGTTACCTGAACAACTGCAAAGCCTCCAAGTGACCCTATTTTCCAGGGACAGTCCTGGATTTGTAGAAGCTGTCCCAGTTTCTGATCTGATCCTGGAATGTCCTGTTTTCCCTTAGGACATCCCTATTTTCATCGGAGAAACGTTGGAGGGTATGGAGTTATGCAAACCCCCAAGCCAAGGAGATAAGTAACTATACAACCTTTAGAAGACAACTGAAGGCAGCCCTGTACAAGGTTTTGCTTCTGCTGCTTCTACATAGCATTTGTTTCTATGGTTATTTTACATTTAGTTTTTAAGAAAAGTATTTAATATATGCTGCCCAGATGATGCTATGTTATGGGGTGGTACATGAATGGTGATGCAATTAAAATAAAACTTGCAACTCTACAATTCCATGATGCTAAATGTGTAGTGCATATGGGGACTTATTCATGTGTAATGTTCAGCAATCTTCACTTTTGCATTTAGTGTTAAATGTTTTATTGGGATGGGGATGTTTTATGATTGAGTTTATTGCAGTTTTTGTTGTTGTTCTGTAAACTGCTTTGGTATTCTCCAAATGAAAAACAGTATACAACTGATATCAATCAATCAGTCAGTCAGTCAAAAAGGAACAAGTAGGAATGTTACCAGTGTGCGTGTGAAGAGCACCTTTAAAATCTTTATGTGGATTATATTATTAGTGTGAAACATAACCCAAGGGAAGCCCTGCAAGCTTTAGAAGCTGAGTTTTCCAAATTTGAAATGATAGGCCTTTGAACCAACTTGGATAAATCTTTAATTATATACTATAACATAGCCCCAAGTGAACAATTGAAATTAGAAGAATTAGTTACTATTCCACATTGCTGCAAGGATTTTTAGATATTTAAGTGTTTGGATTCCACAAAATTTAAATAAATTCTAATCATTAAATTACACCCCATTGGTGAAGAAAATCAGAAGGAACCTGTACAGGCTTCAACTATCCATATGTTAGGATGAATTGCAACAAAATACAGTGGTGATTCCCAAATTCTTACATTCGTTTCAAGTGCTCCCCATCTCACTTCATCCTAGTATCTTAAAAAATTGGCACAAAAAATAACAGGTCAAATGACAGGTGAAACAGTGACCCAAGCCAGAGCTAGAATTGACCTTTGTTGCTCAATTTAAAGCCCCACCCTAAAAAGAAAGCCTTTGTCACCCTTCCTGTTCATGAGAACCAATGGCCAAGAGGAAGAGATGAATCAGGCTGTTGAAGAGTCACATGTGTGTCTTCCTCCTGCTGCGTCAAGCTCCCTTCCCCTCATTTCCCAGAACCAGAAGAGGTGTGAAAAGGGTACAGGAGAAGTTGGCTTCACACAGACACCATCTCCAATTGCTTGGGAAAACCCTAGACAAGATGGGACTTTCAGTCTTGGCAACTGATTCATGGGGCCAGACCTATCAGGGATGAGCTGCCGTGCTCATTAGGCCTGACACTTAGTGCTTTCCCCCCAGGAGGTACTCAATGGAATGCAGTACTGGCACCTCTTTTTTGTTGTTGTTAAAAAGTGTGGCACTTACTGTAACAACTTCATGGTGAGTACCAGCACCTATTTTTCTAGGGAGGAAAGCACTGCTGACATTCCACCAAGTCTCTGCAGATCGTGTTCTTGCTAAGGAAGAGTTAAGTCCAACTTGCACAGTGTGATTTACTGCTGGCTCACTCCTGACAGCAGAGATGGATTAGAATCACTTCTGTCCCCTCCTCAACTACCTTCAAAGACAAGGAGGGGCTTAAAGCAACAGCAGCAGCTGGAGATGCCGTGCAGGAGAAGCCACTGCTTGCTTACACACTCCACGTGAGAAGACAGGGTTTCAATGGGCTGGAGGAGGTTTGTTGCTCTGTTGCTCCAGCTGTTGGGATGGAGTAGAGATCTGAAGGAGATGCCCAGCTAGCTATTTAGCAGGAGCTCTGTGTGTGATTCTTGCACCTTTGGAGCTGATGTAATTGAGACCTTTGCCGATAAAGAACTAAACTTCCAATCATGTGTCCTCCTTGCGGGGTCTGGGTGACAAGGTGACATGGCTCTCCAGGTACTTTGGATCAAAACTTCCATCAGCCCCAGCCAGCATGGTCAACGGTCAAGGAGCTGTAGTCCAGCAATGTATGCAAGGCCACAGGCTTGCCATCCCTGCTTTCCTGTTTAGGGCAGGGCTAGCCAATGTGGTATCCTCCAGATATTGTCCCCCCCCCCCATTTTTTTTATTAGTTTTCAAAAAAAAATATTAAACAGACAGTCAGACAGACATCCTGTTTAAATCTTGGTAGCATTATTAAGTGACTTTTCCTCAAATCCCCTTGGTTGAATTTCATTATATATCATTTTAACAGTTTTCCAAAATCTATTTTCTCAAAAGATTAACTTGATCACTTAACATCTTTCATTCATTCTATTTTAGCTTTAGACATCTTAAATCCTATCCTTACATATTTAGATCCTAAGTCTATCTAATTTTTGCAAGCTTTCCCAATTAAATTATCCTAACATATTTAGCTAAATAGTCTTTACATTTCTTCCATTCTTCCTGGTACTCCTCTTCCTTCTGGTCGCAGACTCTTCCAGTCAGGTCAGCCAGCTCTGAAAAAGCCATCATCTTCATTTGCCAATCTTCCACTGTTGGTACTTCTTGTGTTTTCCAATTCTTCGCTAACAGAATTCTTGCTGCGGTTAACATCTTACCTCCAGATATTGTTGGAACACAACATCCTTGAACAAAGCTGGAAGATCCAAGATCTAGGCCAGCACCTCCTGACTCCACCTAACCTACTTTCTTATCCATCATCATGGCGGACATTTAGAGAGGAGCTAGCTGTAGCTCAGTGGTAGAGCATATGTTCCATTTGCTGGATCTCCAGTTTAAAAGGCTCAGGTGGCAGGAGATGGGAAGGATCTTTCTCTGCCTGAGACTTTGGATAGTTTATGCCATTCCAGAGTAGGCTATATGGAGCCAGACAAACCAATGGTCTGGTTGAGTATAAATCAACTTCCTTTATGGAAATCACCTTGACATAGTGGTGTAGAAGATGATCAATAAATCAATAATAATGACAATGCTTGTTTTTTACATTGGCCATTTATCATTACCCATTTATCTCTGTAAATTATCACTCCATTCATTTGCACGAAGATGCCAGGAATGTCAGCTTGCAATACTTTCTTAGCATAAAATAACATTAATTAGGTTCTTTCCCCTTTCTCTGCCTGTAGCTCAAATACTTATCAACTGGAATTTAAATAATTATAGCTGCTTTGGAAGGTTTTTCAAGAACAGCTATCAAGTATTTAAAAGGAAGTACAAAAAGTTGGTTTTTCAATGGCTCATTGAAGCGCTATTGCAAATAAAAGTATTTTTTAAAAAATATTTTGAGCTGATGGCGTAGAATTACAAAGGAAGACCTCAAGCTCTGATTACTAATTAAGTTCATATTTAGCACCAATAGAACCTGAAGGTTATGAGGAAGCTTGACAAGGCAAAGCGTACAGTGTTCAGTACATATTTTTCAGCATAATTATAGCTGTAATTTTGTATTATAGTTATTAACTTGCCAATATGCAGTGGAAAAACCCACCGCAAACACTCACAAAGTGCCAGTGGTGGAGTATATATCTATATTTCACTGTGTTAAAATGTTTAAAAGAGTTTTAAAATATTGAACTAGATTATTCATTGAACACTTCACACTGTGCGTTTGGAACACGAGTTGCTTCACTTTAGTCAGGTCATATGCGGAATGCTGTGAGTATTCTGTTGCCCCGGAGGGCAGAACAGTTTCTTTCTCCTCTTCTTCTATTAAATATTAGACTGTGTTCTCTTTTCAGCCTCTACAGGATAGAAATTTTGATGATGATGATGATGATGATGATGTTTTGATTTCTCACTTGCCCTTCTCCCCAAGGTCCCATGATGGGTCACAGCAATTTAAAAATACAGTGGTACCTCGGGTTACATACGCTTCAGCTTACATACGCTTTAGGTTACACACTCTGCTAACCCAGAAATAGTGCTTCAGGTTAAGAATTTGCTTCAGGATAAGAATAGAAATTGGGCTCCGGTGGCGCGGCAGGAGCAGGAGACCCCATTAGGTAAAGTAATGCTTCAGGTTAAGAACAGTTTCAGGTTAAGAATGGACCTCCGGAACGAATTAAGTACTTAACCTGAGGTACCACTGTACCATACTAAAATCAGTTTAAAACAATTACAAACAAGAGAATAGGGTGGGTCTGTAGATGATAGATAGATAGATATAGATAGATAGATAGATAGATAGATAGATAGATAGATAGATGATAGATAGATAGATAGATAGATAGATAGATAGATGATAGATAGATAGATGATAGATAGATAGATAGATAGATAGATAGATAGATGATAGATAGATGATAGATAGATAGATAGATAGATAGATAGATAGATGATAGATAGATAGATAGATAGATAGATAGATAGATAGATAGATAGATGATAGATGATAGATAGATGATAGATATAGATGATAGAGATAGATAGATAGATAGATAGATAGATAGATAGATAGATAGATGATAGATGATAGATAGATGATAGATATAGATGATAGAGATAGATAGATAGATAGATAGATAGATAGATAGATAGATAAATAGATAGATAGATAGATAGATAGATAGATAGATAGATAGATAGAGTAGTGCCAAAGACCAGAACAAAGCCATGTTTCTTCAGCATACAACGTAACCACATAGTGAAGGTGCACCTCTGTCAGGCAGGAATTCCACAACTTACCACAATGAACATCCTCTCTTGCTGAACTCCCCCAAGAATTCTGCCACCTCTGAATTTTTGAGGACGGTCAAATTACCAAGAGGACACACGTTGCTGATCTTAACACGTGAGAGGTTCTGTTGCAACCAAGAACTAGCACCAATGGGCAGAATTTGAGAGGAGAAAGAGGAAATTGTGAGGTGAGAGCTGTTCAACCATAGAATAGATTGCCTCAGGAGGTGGTGAGATCTTTGTTGGCAGCATTTAAGCAGAAACCGGGCAACCATATTTTTGGGATGCCATAGTTGCATTCTGCATTGCAGGGCCTGCACTGGATAGCCTTGGCCTGGATAGCCTTTAAGGTCCCTTCCACTTGTATTCCATTGATACGGTTCACCATAGTCTTAGCAAGAAAGATCTTTGGTAAATATTGCGTTGCGGCATGGAATCAATGACTTGCAAAAGTCAGAAATACAGTGGTACCTCAGGTTACGAACTTAATTCGTTCCAGAGGCCTGTTCTTAACCTGAAACTGTTCTTAACCTGAGGTACCACTTTAGCTAATGGGGCCTCCTGCTGCTGCTGTGCTGCCGCCGCACGATTTCTGTTCTTATCCTGAAGCAAAGTTCTTAACCCGAGGTACTATTTCTGGGTTAGCGGAGTCTGTAACCTGAAGCATATGTAACCTGAAGCGTCAGTAACCCAAGGTACCACTGTATGGAGAAAGGGTAGTTTGATATGATGGTTTAAACATTAAAATGCTTTAAAAGCAAATAAATACTTCAGATAATAATATTGCACAGCTTGAAGCAACTGGAAGAATAAAAACTGACTCTTTTCTGAATAAAAACATTGCCCAGACCCATAAATTTGATTGAAGCTTTACTCTCAGAACTTTCTTCAAAACAGAACAAAAGCATCAAGTATACATATCCAAATCATTCCATACAGTATCTTGTGCATGTCCAGCACAGGCTCAGCATCTTATAAGAAATACAAGATATTTCCAAGCAGACATAGAAGCAAAGGTCTCTCTCTTCCTACAGTGTCCAGTAGCCTGGAGCTGTTTTTTCCTCACTTTGGGAGACCCATGCATACATCTTGAGAACAAAGACTAAAGGCAAATCCTTTTCCAAATGGAGATTGGCAACCAAATATCACTTGTTCCAAAGTAAACATTCAGTATTAGAGCAGAGAACATTCAACAGTTAACGTGCGGTTAAATCTCAGAATGCTGCCACAGAAAAAAACAACCCAGTTAGCAATACATATTCTCAGGCATTCTCCATTTCAGTGTCAATTAAACAACAACAACAACAACAACAACAACAACAACAACAACAACAATAATAATAATATATTTATTATTTATACCCCGCCCATCTGGTTGGGTTTCGCCAGCCACTCTGGGCTGCTGCCAACAAAATATTAAAATACAATAGTGTGTCAAACATTAAAAGCTTCCCTAAACAGGGCTGCCTCCAGATGTCTTCTAAAAGTCTAGTAATTGTTCTTCTCTTGGACCTCCCTCTGATGGGAGGGCGTTCCACAGGGCAGGTGCCACTACCGAGAAGGGCCTCTGCCTGGTTCGCTGTAACTTGGCTTCTCGCAGCGAGGGAACCGCCAGAAGGCTCTCGGTGCTGGACCTCAGTGTCCGGGAGGAACCAGTAAGACAGCACTTTTGAAAAGTCAGGATTCCTGATCCCAGAGATTACACTGACAATGGCCTTTGAAAGGCTCAGAAACAAACAAACAAACAAACAAAAAAATAACCAACCAACCAACCAACCAACCATGTGGCTGAGCTCTATTATGTTCACAATTCTCTGCACTAGCAGAGAGAGGATGCCTTAAAGGGCCACCTCTTTGCCATGAGAGCTCACCCCATCATAGCTCATCCTGCATCCCATTTTAGCTACCTTAACTTAAGCAACTGCAAGCAGATTGTTAACTGTGATGAAGCCGCTCTCTGCATGACTGTTTGCCCCACATTGGCAGCAGAGGGCTTTATTTTCATTTGGCCCTCTCGCCCTCTCTTCCCCTGAAAAGAAGATGGGCTCATTTAAACGTGCAGCACTGAACTATACGACAACAGTTTTCTCCTTAATGGCAAGCATTTATCACGTCTTATCTCATTAAAAGCTTTGTTTAACTAAAGAGGGGCATTTTTTAAAATCAAAAATGAGACTATATATGGCAAGTGCAAATAAAATAGGCAGCTGCAAGGGAGATACTTCATCTTTCCTTCTCTGCTAGAGAGTGTTCTTTGTGATTCATAGGCCTGCTTCTAGAATCTTCCTAGAGGGGATTTTTTCTTTAACTGCTCCAGGCAAAACCTAGATCAATCTGTTTTAGGTGTTGCTTTCATTGCTGATATTTGGCAGGCAGGCAACACCGCAAGGGCATCTGATTCTCATGGAGGAAGGAAGAGCTGGGCCCAATTTATGGCACAGCAGATGCTGGATGTGTGATTCAGTCTCAGCGGATGGTGACACTGCTAATGAGAGATCTTACCAGGAGCAAAATATATTGTTTGATTAATTCCATTCTGTCAATTTGCTGCCTGCATTTAAAAAAACCAAAAAAACAGACACCAGGCAGAGAAACCACAACTTTGACATATTTTGTGATTTGGACATTTATTCCTTTTTCAAATGAGAGAAGGATGAGGAAGATACGGATTTAGCATACTTCAGATGCTTCGAGAGTTGAGATGAAATTCCTTACCTTTTTCCAGAACATTTTTGGCACTCATTCAAAAAATGCTTGCTTGTTAACGAAATTTGCCTTCACGCTTCCTCTGCCCACAGTGACATCATCACACCGCCATATCTGATTGGTTGTATACATTGTGGACATTTACCCAGACACTTGGTGTGATCTCTGACTGATTGGGTAGAATCAACCGAATGTCTAATCCAGCTGGAAGGAGAAGGAAATGGTTGCCCTGAAGAAGATTGTGCAGATATCCATAATGATTCCAACTAAATTCTGCTCCTCGTCTGTGGAATGCTTTCCTCAGCAAGGTCCACTTGGCAGCTTCATTGACATTTTTGGCGCCAGGTAAAGACTTACCTTTTACCTGGGACCTTTGGATAGATTGAGATGATAGTATC